>NC_035442.2:27835128-28189311 GCF_002127325.2 Helianthus annuus
GGTTTAAGGTTAATTGACACACCACTTAGTATAAGTCCCCGGCGGGAAGCCAACGTTTATACCTTAATAATGGATATAATACCGGGTGTACGCCTACACCCGGGTGTCAAGGTCGTGGCCAAAAATGATGCCAAGGATATCCGGGACATGGTCAATAAGCTCCCAAAGGCGTAAAAACAAACAAAACCAAGTTTTCAAACGGGTCACATTGATAGTACCCAACTACTAATGAGTTGGGGTCAATTGCCCGACCAAGCGGTATTTTATATACCGTACCCCCAAGCCCGTATAGGGAAAATAAGTTAAAAGTATTTACCTGAGCAAGTATAACCACAATTTCAAAAATGCACGTGTCTTTTACTGGGCTCCTATTCTGGAACGAAGGTTATAATAACCTATTAGAATCCTAACGGGTCTTTAATATAGCCTAGGCCTAGACCGGTTAGTTTCGAATAATAAATATGGTTTAATCGCGAGGAATGCGAAAACCGGGACGGAACGTGATTTAGACCCTACAAGCTTGGATACTTGTATAATATGGGTAAACTAAACACATTCTGAATTTAGAGACTAAGATGATACGGTTTGACCCGTTTCGGCTAATATGCGTGAACTAGTCACATAAGCCGATCCGAACGCGAAAGTGCGTAACGAGTAACCATATAAATCATATGCAAGTTTCCTGAGATTATATGCACCAAATATGTTGCAATATCAGTAAGGTATGTCCAATTATGCCCCAAACGTTTTTAAACGCCAATTACGCCTCATAAGGGCATTTTGGTAATTTTACATAGGCTAAAAGGGTAAAAATGGGAAAACTGGGTTTTTAACTTTAGTCTACTGTTATAATATATATTTTTATTAAATATATCAGTAGGTATTAGATCTTTTATGTAAAAACTAGTTTCGACATATACTATGTCGTAAAAATGCCTAAAAAGGCGATTTGGAGCCATTTCCGGGTTTTTAAAAGAAAAGCTGATATTTTTATATTTCCAGAAGGCTCAACATATCATATTTAACATAATAAATCAGTAGAAAAAGGTTTGAGGTCAAAAGGTTTTGTAAAACTCATTTTATGGCCGAAAGGGCAAAATCGGCATAAGCCGAATTAAGCTTAAAACCTCTAGTTATGCTCATCCTCAAAATAAATAAAAATCTTTAAAATTCCCAAAATATTATTATATAACAGTGGGTATAAAGTTTTGATATAAAATTCGGGTTTAGATAGGTTATGCGTTAAATACGCTAATTATTCATTAAGAAAGCTTCTAATTACGCTAATGAGCATAACTTTTAATCTAGACCTCAAACTGATGTCAAATTTTGGGGACAAGTTTATATTTCAGCAACTAAGATGTCTACCCTTTTATATTTTCAAAAACCATGATTTTTGGACATTTGGGCATAATGGTCAACATATGGGCATTTAACGGAAACATGCACGTGATCAAGATATCTAATGAACCATGTTGTATAATCACAGGAGGATATACTAACATGTTATTAGGTCCAAAAGAAGCTCTAAGGCAATCTTAATCTTAACTAAAACGGGTCAGAACTGAAAGTCAAAGCGAAAGTCAAACTATGCGACTTTCGGTTCCGAACCGGGTCTAAACAGAAAATTGTCGAGTTGAACATGTTGGAACATGTTCTTATACTTATTACCAAGTTATATTAATGTTCAAACAGGTTACATACAACCTACATTGCTAATTATGCGTTAATTTGAAATTAAGCATTCTGTTGACTTTTTATGATTAGCTTTGACTCGACAATTGACATGCTTAGAGTGGGAATCTGGAAACACCCTTTTAAGGGTTTGTTACCCACTTAATTACCTTCCTAAAGGTATCTTTAATTCGTGATTTGACAGAGCACGTTATGATTAATCACGAAGTCAAACCTTAATTACGACGGTTTGACTTTTACTTAATTAACTAAGTTAGAATGGATTAAAGGAGGTTAAGGACACTTACAAGAGTCCTAAGAAGGATTATAGAGCCTAAGAAAATGAGTTGCTGACCAGAGAAGCTCCAGAGAGTCTTGAACCAATGTTCCAAGTGAGCAAGTGCCAAATGATCACACTCAAGTTCTTTATATAGTGAACTAGGATGCTTTAGATCATGCCAAGCAACTCTAGGATGGTTAGGAGATGATCCCAGGTGTCCCTAGAGAGCTATTTACTGCCTAGCAAGCCCATAGATTCACAAATTTACGTTTTAAGTCGGTTAAACGAATTGGACAGGCAGCTGTCCAAAACTTACTGCCAGCGATGGTCTTACGGACCGTAAGCTTGAGGCCTTACGGTCCGTAAGGACCTCTTGCGGACCGTAAGCTAAAGGGGTTATGGTCCGTAACCGACCTTACTGAAACAGGTTCAGGTGCCTCCTTTACGGACCGTAAGCCTAAGGCTTTGCGGTCCGTAACCGATCCTTGCGGGGCATGCCCAGGTACCCTGCTTACGGACCGTAAGTCAGGGGTCTTGCGGTCCGTAAGCGATGGCCAGAAGACAAAAGTTTGAAAACATTTAAGTCTTGACCATGCATTCCAACTATTCCGAATTCAGACCTCCCTTTTCAGATGTGGGCCATCTTGACCAGCCATTGCATGGCTAACTTGCTCTTACATGTCCCCCATTCAATTCAACTTATAAGGTTCTTGAAAATTTGACGGAGATTACCAAGAATGAGTCTTGGATTCTCATAGAAGTTGGCCAAGGAATAATTAGCTATATCAACTCTTATTTACAAGAATTTTATTTAGATTAGAAGTAGTAACAACCTATAATTCCAAAGTCCTTTGATAAAGATGCAACTTTATTTATTTGAGAGCAACCGGTTATCATATGAGATGATCATTAATTGATTTAAGGATCTTGGGATTTATAAAAATTCGGGTCGTTCAGAGGTATTTTGATTAACATGACGCCCTTTTTATTAGAAATCCTACCACATATCTTTTTATTTAATCCGGTTTCTCTGACACGTCTGTCATACATGACACGTGTCTTTATTCTAATGGACAGGAATTTTCGAGGTGTTACATCCTCACCCCCTTAAAAGAAATCTCGACCTCGAGATTTACTGAAACAATTGAGGGTATTTTTCTTGCATCGTGGACTCTAATTCCCATGTATAATTAGGACCTCTGCGGCCCTCCCATTTGACCTTGACAATGGGTACATACTTCCTTCGAAGCTTCTTTACCTGTCGGTCCTCAATCGACACAGGTTTTTCTATAAACTTTAAGCTTTCGTCTATATGCACATCTGTATGCGGTATGACTAGCGATTCATCAGCTAGACATTTCTTCAGATTGCAGATGTGGAACACGTTATGAATACCACTAAGCTCGTCTGGTAAGTTCAACTTGTAAGCCACCGATCCTACACATTCGATGATCTCGGATGGTCCGATATACCTCGGGCTTAACTTACCTTTCTTGCCAAATCTCATTACCCCTTTCCATGGTGATACTTTGAGCAAAACTTTATCGCCAACCTCAAACTTGAGGGATTTTCGCTTACCATCAGCATAGCTCTTTTGCCTATCACGGGCAACTTTTAGGTGTTCAGTAATCTGGGTAATCTTGTCCGTTGTCTCCAGGACTAATTCTGGTCCTGATAACTGAACGTCTCCTACCTCTGCCCAACAAATGGGTGTTCTGCACTTTCTACCATATAATGCCTCAAAAGGCGCAGCCTTAATGCTGGTGTGGTAGCTATTATTGTAGGAAAATTCGATCAGAGGTAGGTGCATATCCCAACTTCCTCCTAGGTCAATCACGCATGCCCGAAGCATGTCCTCCAAGGTTTGAATAGTACGCTCACTTTGCCCATCCGTCTGAGGATGATAAGCTGTACTAAAATTCAATTGCGTACCCAGGGACTTTTGGAAACTCTCCCAGAAATGAGATGTGTATCTGGTATCACGATCGGAGATAATGGATACTGGTACGCCATGCAGGGATACTATCTTATCCACGTACAGTTGAGCTAGCATGTCAGAGCTGTAAGTCTCTTTAATGGGTAGGAAATGTGCTGACTTAGTCAGTCGATCAACTATCACCCAAATAGTGTCATTTCCTTTCGGCGTCTTAGGCAACTTGGTGATAAAATCTATCATTACCATTTCCCACTTCCAGGTGGGAATCTCAGGCTGTTGTAGCAAACCTGACGGTTTCTGATTCTCGGCCTTAACTTGAGCGCACGTCAGACATTTAGCCACATGGGTGGCTATAGACTTTTTCAAGCCTATCCACCAGTAATTTGCCTTTACATCTTGGTACATCTTATCCGCTCCAGGATGGACGGAATACTTGGAACTGTGGGCTTCCTTAAGGATGACGTCACGAAGACCTCCAAAAACAGGAACCCATATTCTTCTATTTAGCCTCAGGATTCCGTCCTTGCCATAGGATAATTGTTCTTCAGTCACTCCTAGCTTCTCATTAGGGCAGTTAGCTTCTAATATTGCCTCTTTCTGTGCGGCTAACAACCTTTCATTTAGACTGTTCCTGACTTCAATGCTTTTGGCATTGATCCTGATTGGCTTTATCCTTTCTTTCCTGCTTAGGGCATCTGCGACTACATTGGCCTTGCCTGGATGGTATCTTATTTCACAATCGTAATCATTTAGCGTCTCCATCCAACGTCGCTGCCTCATGTTCAATTCCTTCTGGTTGAACAGGTGCTGAAGGCTTTTGTGATCAGAGTAGATCACACATTTAGTGCCATACAAATAGTGCCTCCACAACTTTAGTGCAAATATAACGGCACCCAATTCCAAATCATGAGTGGTGTAATTTTTCTCGTGCACTTTTAATTGTCGTGAAGCGTAGGCAATGACCTTGCCTTTCTGCATTAACACACAACCCATCCCGGTGTGTGATGCATCACAATAGACTACAAATTCATCAATCCCATCAGGTAAGGTCAACACGGGAGCGTTACTCAATTTCTGCTTCAAAGTGTCGAATGACTCTTGCTGCTTAGGTCCCCAATTGAACTTGCTATTCTTGCGAGTCAGCAAAGTTAGGGGTGCTGCAATTCTTGAGAAATTCTCGATGAATCTCCTGTAGTAGCCTGCTAAACCTAGGAAACTGCGGATTTCCGTAGGTGTCTTTGGCTGTTGCCAATTCATGATAGCTTCAACTTTAGCGGGATCCACTTGAATACCACGCTCACTGACCACATGTCCAAGAAATTGGACTTCTCTCAACCAAAACTCACATTTGGAAAACTTCGCATATAGCTTTTCTTGATGAAGCAGCTTCAGAATACAACGGAGGTGCTTCTCGTGATCAGCTTGATTCTTGGAATAAATGAGAATGTCGTCGATGAAGACGATGACAAATTTGTCCAAATATGGCTTACAGACGCGATTCATGAGATCCATGAATGCGGCAGGTGCGTTAGTGAGCCCGAAAGGCATCACTAGGAACTCGTAGTGACCATAACGAGTCCTGAACGCAGTCTTGTGCACATCTTCATACTTAACCTTCAACTGATGATATCCCGACCTCAGGTCGATCTTGGAGAAGTAGCTTGCCCCTTGAAGTTGATCAAACAAATCGTCGATCCTGGGCAAAGGATACATATTCTTGATAGTAACCTTGTTAAGTTCTCGGTAATCGATACACAATCGCATCGAACCGTCTTTCTTTTTGACAAATAAGATCGGCGCTCCCCAAGGAGACGAACTAGGTCTAATGAAGCCCTTGGCTAGCAAATCGTCCAGCTGCGTTCTTAATTCCTTCATCTCCGTAGGTGCTAGTCTATAAGGTGCTCTAGCGATAGGTGCAGCTCCAGGAATGATATCGATCCTGAATTCCACTTGCCTGTCTGGCGGTAAACCAGGCAGTTCTTCTGGAAAAACTTCAGGGTATTCCGAGATAACGGGAATGTCCTCAATCTTGGGCTTCTGTTCATCAATGGTCACTTGTGCCATATAGATAACACAACCATTCTTCAAACATTTGGATGCTTTGAGCATAGACACTTGCTCAGGCAATCCATGATGTGTATCTCCCTGAATAGTGAGAGGCTCACCGGTTGGAGTCTTGATTACTACTTGCTTCCTATTGCATGCAATCTGGGCTTGGTTATGCGATAACCAATCCATGCCCAATACTACATCAAAACCGGCTAACTTGAAGGGTAGCAGGGATAGAGGAAAAGAGTGGTTCCTAATGGATATAGCACATCCATCTAACACAGTCGAGACGGTTTCTAAGGTACCATCTGCTAATTCTACCTCATACTTTGCACTAAGGGCTTTAACAGGCAATCCTAACAGCTCACAGAATTTACTATCCACAAAAGATTTATCTGCCCTGGAATCAAATAATACTCTTGCGAAAACGTCATAAATGAGAAACGTACCAGTTATGACGTTATCGTTCTGGATGGCCTCCTGCACATTCATCTGGAAGACCCTGGCATTGGTCTTCTTCCCATCTTCAGTCTTCTTGACATTCTTTGGGCAGTTGGTCTTGATGTGCCCCTTTTCATTGCAACTGTAACAAGTTGCATCTTTCAACTTCTTGCACTCAAGAGTTCTGTGCTCAGAAGACTTACATATCCCACACATCTTGGGTTGGGATTTATGTTCGAACCTGCACCTCCCAAAATGGTGCTTCCTACAAATCTTGCACTTGGGCCTATCGCCCGACTGTTGCTCGCTTCTCCTTGCCTCAGATCCCTTCTTACTGTCACGGTTTCCCTTATGTTTCTTGCTTGATCGACGTGAATTATCATCTTCACGTTTCCTCTTGTCAGAATCCGCATTCTTCAAGGTTCTTAGTCTCACTGCATCTTGAGTGAGGGACAGAGATAAATCAGTTACAGATCTGAATGTGATAGGTCTAGAGGCCTTCACACTAGCCTTGATTTCTGGGGCTAAACCCCCAATAAAACGCGTGATTCTCTTGGGTTCAGGGGTTACCAGGTAAGGAACCATTCTGGACAAGGTGTTGAAACTGGTGAGGTATGCCTGACAGTCTAGGTTTTTCATAACCAGAGATAGGAATTCAGATTCTATTCGTTCAACCTCGTGCTGAGGGCAGTAGTTATCCTTGACAAGAGCAACAAATTGCTTCCAAGACATATTGTACAAGGCAACCTTTCCAGAAGCCTGGATCAACGCTCCCCACCAAGCTAGAGCCTCCCCCTTGAAAGACTGGGATGCATACTTAACCATATCCCTCTCAGCACAACCACTGATGTCTACCACTGTCTCTATCTCGTCAAGCCATGTCATACAGTCTACAGCCCCTTTTTCTCCAGTAAACTCTCGAGGTTTACAAGATACAAAATATTTATACGTGCAACCCTTAGCACATGGGGCTTCATCAAACACGATCTTCTTGGGGTGAACACTGTTTTCATTCGAGGAGTGTCGGTTATCATCTTTCTTAGATCTGGGTGGAGTAGGTGGTGGTTTGTTGTGAGCCTCAGACTGATTCTTGGGTTTAGCATGCTGTGTAGGTAACGTTCTACTACGGGTCTCACTGTACTCACTGTACTGTCGTTCCAAGGCTTTCGCAACCGCATCATTCACAATTGCTTTTAACTCAGCACTAGTTACTAAGAATTTTGCATCATCACGGTTTCCTACCGGATGGCTATTGACTTCCTCTGATCCAGCCATGTAGCTTCAATTGCTACATATAAATGATGGTCAAGGTTTCAACTCAAAGGCTCTTATAGTATTTTATGTTTTATTAACCAAGGTTTTAAATTGCCATTTTAGGTTAATTCGTTAAAACATTAGGATTTTACTATCATCCTATGATACTTTATTATTGGCACATAAGGCCTAGTCATAAGGACAGTTAAAATAAATAATTAAGATTTGATAGTATCAAGGTGTGTTAGGTTGAATCATAGTTCATTTTCCATTTAATAACAGGGAGTCATAAGCTACCACTGTCCTTAGTCACGAAGGACATTTAATTATTGCCCACAGGCACTTCACTTCAAAGAAGTGGTTAAATAATTAAGGGAATTTAAAATTAACCCTCTATGAGAGATGGCCTGTGTGACTTCACTGATTCACAGTTTGCCAAAATCATTAACATACTAACAGATGTTAATAATTGGAATCTATTGTGTGGGTTGTACCATCTTGGTCAGGTTTGCAATAACACAAAGGCTAGGTTTTACCTCTAAGATTCTCTAATAATCAACGCAGAACAGTCCTAAATTGAGATGTTAATTTATGGATCTTAACCTAATTGTGGAACTACCATCTTGGCCTTGTTTTGTTCCCAAAAGGCTAGGTCTTGGTTCTCTTTAGATTTTACCAAATTTAATACAATGGCAGATCTTTTTAATTTTCATTAATTTTTCATATTTCAAGCAGATAATTAATCAAAATGAAAACTTAATTAAACCATCCCATAAATTGTCTTAAACAAGTACAACATTTGCCCAAACGGGACTTCTACAAAAACAAATACCCACGCAGGGGCGAATTCAAGAACAAACCCACGCAGGGGTTAACTAACCAAACATGCTCACGCAGGAGCAGAGTACAAAATAACAAGCTCACGCAGGAGCTGAATACTGAAGCAAAAAGTCCACGCAGGGACTGAATTACAACTAAATAAAAATAACAAGGATCTTCAATAGTCCCTCCTTTTGGACTTTCCCTTGATCAGATCTGATAGTCCTTTGAAGAATCCTCTGTTGTGTCTGCGCTCAGTCTGAATTTCCCGTTCACAACGGTCTAGTCTCTCAAGGACTTCTTGCTGGCGTTCTGGAGGAATTATCTGTGGTTGTGGCGGCTGGTACACCGGTGGAGGAGGTGGCGGATGCTGGTACCCAAAAGTCGGGTAGCCAGTAGTCCATAAGCCACCATAAGGCCCCTCTGGGTGACTAGCGTTGTAATCCCATGCTTTCTGATATGGATCCATACTAGCGTAGTTGTAGTTGTAGTGGGTATGCGCCGGCTGCTCGAAGGGGTTATACGCCGCTGAACCGGCGTAAGCAGGGATTGGGTTATCGAAACCCAACGGTGGTGCCACAGGTACTGAGTTGATTTCTGGAATGGGGCTTGATGGATCCCCCAATTGTGGTTCTTCTTCTTCCTCCTGAAGTGGCGGATAATGGCTGCCACTTGATGGTTGGGGTGTGCTGATACGGACACCCCCTCGCATGGACATCCGTGCGTTCGACCTTCTCCGCCTCGGCGGCTTCGGAGGCGGTTGCTGCTCTACTGGCGGTGGCGGTGGTGGCGTGACTGCCCTGAATCGTGAACCCTCGGATGGATCCTGTTGAGGTTGCTGCTGCTGATGCTGCTGGTGGGACGACGAGTGCTCGGACGGGGTGAAATACCAGTCAATGTTTCGGAACCTCTCCTCGTAGCTGTCTGGACCGCGATAAGGCGATCCGTGGAAAGATGATCCGTCAGATATCTCTATCGGGTGGTTGGGCGTCCCCGTAGCAGGCTCCATAGGGTCAGTATCCTCGTCCATATCGTTACCCCCAGAGAAGTGGCCTTCCGGTCCAAGTGGGTTAAAACCCACGGGTTCTGGAAAGACGTTGGCCGGATTGAACCGGCTCTGGAAGGTTGGGGTTGGGTCACCAAAGGAGTGGTGAGAGTTGGATCTCTGCAGAGGTATAAAGGCTGGTGGTTGGTCGTTGGGCTCATTCTCCGATTGGGGCCCAAAGGAGTGTTGGTAAGAAGGTGAAGAGCTGAGGGAAACTGACCGTCTCCCGGGTTCAACATAGAGTCTCCATGGCTCTTGCGGGCTGGTACTCATAGTAATGGATGGGGTTCGCCGGTGCGAAGGCCCGACTTCGTGATCATGACCTGTCACGGGTCCGTTGCCTCTACCGCGAAGGAATCTTGGTGGCATGATGACCTGCATACAATATTTAGATAACAACAACAATATAATTATAAAAGACTCAAAATAAAACAAAACAGAGTTTGTCCTATGTTCGATGTCTAGACTCGGAACTCGAAGAATGTGCAATTTGTGCACTGAGATTAAACACAAAAGGCTAGTGTTTAATTCACTCAGTGTTGGCTCTGATACCAACCTGTCACACCCCGAATTTCCACGTGTCACCGGTGGGCCCGGTGGGGGATTAACGTGACGTAGTTGATATCATCATAGTCAAACAACACAAATTATAATGCACAGCGGAAGCAAATGAAAATAGATTTATTTCAACTATCAAATGTAATATTAAAGTATCACAAGTAGTCGAAATAGATCCACAGGCGGATCGGAATAAAAAGGAGAAAATTGTTCAACAGATAAATGCATCCCAAAGCTTGCGAGACTCTATGATACTAAGGAGAGACCAGCCTATTACGTATAGCACCTGCACTTAATCTTTTTGGGGAAAATACGTCAGTTTACACTGGTAAATACAATTTAACTGACTCATTTTGAAAAGGTTTTAAAAATTGATTTAAATGCACAAGGCACAAAACATTTTATAACTTGGGAATAATTAATCAAAGTTAAACTTGTAAAAGATTTACATGTTTGTTGTGCGTTCAGTCGCCCGAGTCGTGTCGGGTTTAAGGTTAATTGACACACCACTTAGTATAAGTCCGCGGCAGGAAGCCAACGTTTATACCTTAATAATGGACATAATACCGGGTGTACGCCTACACCCGGGTGTCAAGGTCGTGGCCAAAAATGATGCCAAGGATATCCGGGACATGGTCAATAAGCTCCCAAAGGCGTAAAAACAAACAAAACCAAGTTTTCAAACGGGTCACATTGATAGTACCCAACTACTAATGAGTTGGGGTCAATTGCCCGACCAAGCGGTATTTTATATACCGTACCCCCAAGCCCGTATAGGGAAAATAAGTTAAAAGTATTTACCTGAGCAAGTATAACCACTATTTCAAAAATGCACGTGTCTTTTACTGGGCTCCTATTCTGGAACGAAGGTTATAATAACCTATTAGAATCCTAACGGGTCTTTAATATAGCCTAGGCCTAGACCGGTTAGTTTCGAATAATAAATATGGTTTAATCGCGAGGAATGCGAAAACCGGGACGGAACGTGATTTAGACCCTACAAGCTTGGATACTTGTATAATATGGGTAAACTAAACACATTCTGAATTTAGAGACTAAGATGATACGGTTTAACCCGTTTCGGCTAATATGCGTGAACTAGTCACATAAGCCGATTCGAACGCGAAAGTGCGTAACGAGTAACCATATAAATCATATGCAAGTTTCCTGAGATTATATGCACCAAATATGTTGCAATATCAGTAAGGTATGTCCAATTATGCCCCAAACGTTTTTAAACGCCAATTACGCCTCATAAGGGCATTTTGGTAATTTTACATAGGCTAAAAGGGTAAAAATGGGAAAACTGAGTTTTTAACTTTAGTCTACTGTTATAATATATATTTTTATTAAATATATCAGTAGGTATTAGATCTTTTATGTAAAAACTAGTTTCGACATATACTATGTCGTAAAAATGCCTAAAAAGGCGATTTGGAGCCATTTCCGGGTTTTTAAAAGAAAAGCTGATATTTTTATATTTCCAGAAGGCTCAACATATCATATTTAACATAATAAATCAGTAGAAAAAGGTTTGAGGTCAAAAGGTTTTGTAAAACTCATTTTATGGCCGAAAGGGCAAAATCGGCATAAGCCGAATTAAGCTTAAAACCTCTAGTTATGCTCATCCTCAAAATAAATAAAAATCTTTAAAATTCCCAAAATATTATTATATAACAGTGGGTATAAAGTTTTGATATAAAATTCGGGTTTAGATAGGTTATGCGTTAAATACGCTAATTATTCATTAAGAAAGCTTCTAATTACGCTAATGAGCATAACTTTTAATCTAGACCTCAAACTGATGTCAAATTTTGGGGACAAGTTTATATTTCAGCAACTAAGATGTCTACCCTTTTATATTTTCAAAAACCATGATTTTTGGACATTTGGGCATAATGGTCAACATATGGGCATTTAACGGAAACATGCACGTGATCAAGATATCTAATGAACCATGTTGTATAATCACAGGAGGATATACTAACATGTTATTAGGTCCAAAAGAAGCTCTAAGGCAATCTTAATCTTAACTAAAACGAGTCAGAACTGAAAGTCAAAGCGAAAGTCAAACTATGCGACTTTCGGTTCCGAACCGGGTCTAAACAGAAAATTATCGAGTTGAACATGTTGGAACATGTTCTTATACTTATTACCAAGTTATATTAATGTTCAAACAGGTTACATACAACCTACATTGCTAATTATGCGTTAATTTGAAATTAAGCATTCTGTTGACTTTTTATGATTAGCTTTGACTCGACAATTGACATGCTTAGAGTGGGAATCTAGAAACACCCTTTTAAGGGTTTGTTACCCACTTAATTACCTTCCTAAAGGTATTTTTAATTCGTGATTTGACAGAGCACATTATGATTAATCACGAAGTCAAACCTTAATTACGACGGTTTGACTTTTACTTAATTAACTAAGTTAGAATGGATTAAAGGAGGTTAAGGACACTTACAAGAGTCCTAAGAAGGATTATAGAGCCTAAGAAAATGAGTTGCTGACCAGAGAAGCTCCAGAGAGTCTTGAACCAATGTTCCAAGTGAGCAAGTGCCAAATGATCACACTCAAGTTCTTTATATAGTGAACTAGGATGCTTTAGATCATGCCAAGCAACTCTAGGATGGTTAGGAGATGATCCCAGGTGTCCCTAGAGAGCTATTTACTGCCTAGCAAGCCCATAGATTCACAAATTTACGTTTTAAGTCGGTTAAACGAATTGGACAGGCAGCTGTCCAAAACTTACTGCCAGCGACGGTCTTACGGACCGTAAGCTTGAGGCCTTACGGTCCGTAAGGACCTCTTGCGGACCGTAAGCTAAAGGGGTTATGGTCCGTAACCGACCTTACTGAAACAGGTTCAGGTGCCTCCCTTACGGACCGTAAGCCTAAGGCTTTGCGGTCCGTAACCGATCCTTGCGGGGCATGCCCAGGTACCCTGCTTACGGACCGTAAGTCAGGGGTCTTGCGGTCCGTAAGCGATGGCCAGAAGACAAAAGTTTGAAAACTTTTAAGTCTTGACCATGCATTCCAACTATTCCGAATTCAGACCTCCCTTTTCAGATGTGGGCCATCTTGACCAGCCATTGCATGGCTAACTTGCTCTTACATGTCCCCCATTCAATTCAACTTATAAGGGTCTTGAAAATTTGACGGAGATTACCAAGAATGAGTCTTGGATTCTCATAGAAGTTGGCCAAGGAATAATTAGCTATATCAACTCTTATTTACAAGAATTTTATTTAGATTAGAAGTAGTAACAACCTATAATTCCAAAGTCCTTTGATAAGGATGCAACTTTATTTATTTGAGAGCAACCGGTTATCATATGAGATGATCATTAATTGATTTAAGGATCTTGGGATTTATAAAAATTCGGGTCGTTCAGAGGTATTTTAAATAACATGACGCCCTTTTTATTAGAAATCCTACCACATATCTTTTTATTTAATCCGGTTTCTCTGACACGTCTGTCATACATGACACGTGTCTTTATTCTAATGGACAGGAATTTTCGAGGTGTTACATAGGGTTTAGTTCCTAAGCATGTATTCATCACTAATTTAGCCATAGCTTCTCTAATCCATACATAATTCGCGATTATGATGATTACTCAAATTTTACAACTTCACAAATCATCAAATTTTTACATACCTTATGATCCCCTAGTTCGGGTGATCATTAATTCATGTCCGGTTGTGAATTTGAGCTTCATTTGGCCCTTCAATTGGATGGATTTGTTGGAAGTTAGGGCTTTGGCTCTAGAGCCTTCTCCTCTGGTCGATTACGCACACACACTTGTGCGTGTGTGTTGTGTTTTTTTTAAATAAACCAAATTCCAAGTTATCCACTTTAGTCCCTCATGTTTTGGCTTGTTATTAAGTTAGCCACAACCTAATTCTTTCTAACAATATTCCCACTTGTTAACTAGGTTAAACATTCCTAGTTATCTTAGTGGGTTCAGGGAATTTATGACTCAGTTTATTTTAAGTCCCGTTAACTCGGGCCTTTTATCCATTTTATTTTCTTAAAAGCTCTTATTCGCTTTTTAATTAATATTAGGATTAATTATTTCAATCCTAATATTTACCGGGTTACTTTTACCACTAACGGTACTTTACCCGTCTTTTAGTATTAACGGGGTTTGATTACCAAACCCGTTTTCGAGATGTTACATGCGCTACCAGCTATCAACAAAAAAGTTGACTCTCTCATCACTTTCCGCTGGAAGTGCTTTTTGGATTGCTACAAAGGGTACTACCATCAAGTCCAAATGCTTGAAGACGAAGACAAGACCGCGTTCTGAACAGAGATGGGTATCTTTTGTTACACAAAGATGTCGTTCGACCTGAGGAACACGAGAGCCACGTATCAGCGTTTAATGGACAAGACCTTCAAGGATGAAATAGGTGCCAACATGGAAATTTACGTTGATGACCCAGTCATCATGAACACCGAAGAGGACATCATGCTCAAGGACATTGAGCATACGTTTTCCATTCTTCGCAAGATCAGGATGAAGCTAAATCCTTGTAAATCTTTTTTTTGGTATGGAGAAGGGTAAATTCCTAAGCTCCATCGCTACAAAGGATGATTTCCGCAATGAACCTCAATAAGGTTCAAGCCATTGAACGCATGCCCTCCCCAACACAATCAAAGAGGTACAAACACTAGCGGGACATTTGGCAGCACTCAACAGGTTCCTCACGAACCATGCTACTAAGTCATCTCGTTCACAAGCACCCTCCGCAACTGCTTGAAAAAGAAGCAATTCAATTGGATGCTAGAGGCGAACCGTGCTTTCAAGGAAATGAAGCAGTGTTTGATAGAGCTCCCTACTCTAATCGCGCCATGAGAGAAGGAACCACTTACACTATACCTATCCACATCCGACAAAGCGGTAGGCGTAGTTCTCTTGGTTGACAGAAAGGGAGTTCAAACACTAATTTACTATGTCAGTCGGGTGCTCACCGACCTAGAAACCCGATACTCCATCATGGAGAACTTTACCAGCTTCTTGGATAATCATAATTGCAAAAATTTTAAACGATAAGTTGCTTTTTGACAAATTTAAAAAATATATTAAAAGAGTTGTTTTGACTAAAACAGCAGTTTACTTGCTAACAAAATAGTTTATACTACTAACAAAATAGTTTATACTATTCTTGTTTGTTTTTAATACATCGTCTATGTTTTAATAATGTATAAAACCCATTATCTTTGGATTTCATCTTTAACCTCCTTTGTTATTTTCTACTCCAACTCATAACACTAAAAACCAATCAAAAGCACATTTATTTTATTTGTTTAAAATAAGTTTAACCTAATCACAAACAAACTGAAGATAATATTTCATAACTGTTTTTGAAAGCAAAAGTTCATAGCATTGGAATATCATAGACAAAGTGAACACACAAAGTGTTGGAACTGGATACTTTATTCATAACATCACACATACATGCAGGAACAAAGAAAACTAGCACATGATGACCCACCAAAACAAACATGTCGAAGAAGGAACTACCCACTCTACCCAGTTATACCCAACGACTCTTTTCTAGAATAATAAGACTCAAAGCAAAAAATAACCTTAATGAAAAAGACACTTAATGCACACATAAAATATGTAGCATATATAGCCATGTAGAAGATGTGGATTATACGTCAACACATAGATGGTAAACCGGTAACTGTGATTCCACTTATTTTTATCCACTTCTAAACATAGTTGAATCACTCTTCTAGCTGAGCAATGATACTCGCGAACACTAGGTATCCTTGAGCCATATCAGAAAGAAGGCAATACTCATTATCCGCATGGTATGTAGCCGTCAGACCTGCATAAACAAATCCACACAGATAATAGATTAGTGGTTTATACATCGGCATAAATATACTATAACTCCTAATGATTAAATAAACAGTGTATTTATTCATCATAAGATAAATAAATGGTTATAAACAAAAAGTAGGTTTTAACTCAGATTATTACTTCTTTTAATAATAAAACAATTTAGGAGGTTACAAAGAAACAAATGCATACCATAACCTGTACTTTGAACATCATAACCTTTATCCTGTTTACAATAACAAGGTGTATAGAGTTAGAAATAAGAAAAAAGTTATGTGTAAAGGATAGAAATTACAAATGGTGTCTCACTTGTAGTTCTCGTACAAGTGGCAAACTCCCAGTTATTGAGTAGGGTTTTACATAACCGACAACTTCTTTTGTAGCTTGGTACAACACATGGTAGCCACGAGAATCCAAGTCCATTGCTATTCCCGATAACGCTTCATCATATGAAATCTCAATTCTGGTATTTTAACAAAACATTATTCATAAATCACCCAAAAAAAGGTAAACATTTTTTAAAGTAACAGGTCAATGAGTAATTTTATGCCAAAATTTTATATCAGTTTATTAATAATTAAAATATGATTACAACTTCTATGCAATAAAACACCACTACAAAATAGCCATCTTTGCGACAGACATATTTGTCGCAAATTTGTCAGAAAGTCTTTGCGACAGATTTGAGACAAATCAGTTTAGGGTGAAAAAACTTAAACGTGTTGAAAATTTTAGGTTGTTTTTTGTTTTTACTTTCGTCGGAAGTTTGCTGGAAATTTGTCTTAAATGTTGAGTTGTGGGAAATTTGTCGGAAACTTTTGTTGCAAAAAAAGTAGTTTTCTTGTAGTGAAAACGATGGTATACTTTTTTTGAGACACTATGCTACCGTTGGAGAAGGAAAACATAAACCCGAATCAACCCATTGTCATGTAATCCAATAGAAATTCATATATGGTTTTTTGAGACTCTATGCTACTCTTAATATACATAAATATTTGACATACCTCCCTCTAAGGTTCTCATCCGGTAGAACGTATTTTGACACAGGCCCCCTTGTAGGAATCTTCTCAATATTTTTGTTTAAATCTTCTACGTATTCATTTAACTTATTGATTACATCTGACACGCTGAAACATTGTCACAACATCAAAATTAATGTAGTAAGAAGCATAAGTGTGACTGAGCTAAGCCGCTCGCTCGTGTGCTAGTCGAGATCGTCTCGCTATGTTTTTTAAAACACGTCCAAGACAAGAGTGTATTGTGTGTGTATAATGAATTTTATTTTATATCATAAATACATGATTAAAAATTAAATATTATTGTATATAAAATATGATGAAATTAACTAAATAACATATAATTTGATATATATAGAGTTAGTAAACAACCACCTTAAGTGTAATATTAGTGAACTAATCATGGCCTTTGATTATTAAGACACAAGTGTATACACAAGTGTAAATCAATGGCCATGATTTGATGATGAAAATACACTAGTGTATTTTACAATTTGATGATGTAAATCAACGATCAGGATTTGTTTACTCAGTTCACAAATACAATAGTATTCACTATAGAACCCACCCATATATATAATCATAATCATAATACTAAATAAATAATAAACATGACGAGCTTCTCTTTTTACACCCCAATAAGATCTTTACATAGATAAGAGAGACCTTATGTGAATGAAACTATGAAACATAAATATTTTTCATTTACTTTCAACTTCCTTTCACTTAACTCATAAACCCAATGTAAACTAAAATATGAGAGACGAAAGGGCTTACTTGTAAAACGGTGTCAACCTAACATCTCCTGAAATGGTGCACTCGCCAGGAATTTGATTGATTCCGCCTCCGGGATCTAAAATACATTTAAGTGATTAATTCTTAAAATATGAATCAAAAACTGAATTTGTTTTTGGTTCTCAAGGACTTACAGCTCCACTGAGTTGGTTTCATGGTTGAAGGTGCTTCAAATCCATAAACTTGTTCCTTAGGGTGTGGAGGAAAATCTTTATAAAACCTTGTTTGGATCTCTTCAAGCGCCTCCATTGCTAGCTCAAGAGGATTAATAGCCTAACAAGTATACAGAAAGAAATGATGACTATGATTATATATATAACAATGGGATTCTCCCGTACTTCGTGATGGGCTTTCGGTCATTATTGGTCCGGTTCATTACAGTATCAGTACGATACTGGTACTCGGCATAACAATCAACATGTATTTTACATCGATTGAAAACAATAAAAATGAGTATCCATACCGGTGCCGATGTTATTTGATCGGTATTGGTTTAGTTCGCACGATATAGATTTGGATAACAGAAAAGAATTTATTTTGAATATAACTTCATGCTCAACGAATTTTATACTGCAAAGTAGAGAAAACTATAGAAATGAATACGGTACCAGTACTGGTACCGATTTGTTTGCTCATGTTCGATTTGGGACGATAAAAAATCAACCATATTTGACCTGTTCAAAATAACTTTTATCGTATCGTACAAAATAATAAACACATGATAACGATATATTCAGAATTTTATAAAATGTTATACTATATTAATAAAAAAATGTAATGGTAATCTACGTCGTCCCCCTACCGTCTCGGTCCGGCGACGGCAACAACACCAAGCCGCCCCTCCCCGTCCCCGTCCTCAACGTCGCTTCCTGGACGTTGGCGACGAACCAAAACTATGGGCCCCAGGTTTGCTTTTTAACCGTTAGATAAAAATAAATAAAAAAATAAAAATTCCAGGTTCGCCGGAATCTTGCCTGCTTCGTCGGAGAGGACAACGGCCTTTCAAAATTCCGTATTTTTATTCAGTTTTGGGTGCCGGGAGTAAAGGGAGGAAGAAAGAGATATTTAAGTTGCAGACACTATTGTAGAGTTTGAACCTTCGTCAGAGTTTGGAGATACAGTCAAAGTGTCAGAGAGCTAACTTCTCTCACAAAACCAAAAGAATTTGTAATATGTAAAAGGTGTATATTTTTAATTAGAAAAATCAAATTCAATTTGAAAGTAGGTTGACGTCCACGAGGTGTTGGAAACCTCAAAAGTAAAAACAAATAGAAAACAAATTAATATACGGCTCTACATTTTGGGCGTTTTATACTATTATTTATTGTTCATATTATTTTTATTTAAATAATATATGTTCTACTGTGTAAATTTTGTTATTTATTTAACATGGATCAAGTTTATTTAAATTCAGATTAACTTACTTTTCAAACATGTGTCTTTTTAAATGTTTAAATGATTGTGTGTTTAAACTTTATTAATGATAACTTTCTTATTAGTTTATTTGTTAAATGTTAAAAAATAAGTAGAAGATTAAAAAAAAGTAGAAGATTAAAAAAAAAAACATAAAAGTGGTGGGGAGGACTATGACTAGGACCATCCTCCCATGCCCTCTAGTTTTGGAGGATGATCCATCCTTGGGAGGACTATGACGTGGCGCCTACGTGGCGGATCATCCTCCAAGGATGGACCATCATCATACCCACTAGCCTTAGAAACCATCCTTTATTACGGGAACCACATGAACCAATTTTAATTTTTTTTGTTAAAGTCGCGATTTAGCTAAAAAAAACTTTTTTAGCATTTAGTTGTGATGTTTAGTTGTATGATTTAGTTTTTGGCATTTAACTTGGGTGGGGTGGGTGGATAGGGGGTTTAGGTTTTTGTGTGTGGAGAGGAGGTTAGGTATTTTTAGGTTTAATGGTTGTAAGTTGTGCTTTGTTAATAACTTTTCTTTTTTTGATTTTTTTTCTTTATTTTTTTTTTACTTTTAACCCCCATACTTTTCATTTTTTATAAATTTGTCACAAACCATTTTTTTTAATTTTTAACCCAAATACTTTTTCACTTTCAAATTCGGTCACCTATACTTTTCGATCATAATTTACAAATTTTTCATTGTATCTTCCGGTCTAAATCTTACGAGTAAACACGATGCTACATGAGTGTGCGGTTCAACATTTTTACCCTATTTTTTTCTCGTTGCTTAACGACCACGTCGTAATACGCGGGTCCGGTGTCAACTTAGTTATTCTTTTCTATATTTTACTTTTCGGTCTAATCTTTGCGCATTAACACGCGGTGGTTCAGCATTTTTACGTATACTTTTCGTTCGGCTTAGTAATTATGTTCCTCAATTACGTACTTAAAAAATAAAATAGGGAACTTTACATGTATCAGCCTTTACTACACAAATAAAAAAAATAATCACATAACAATTAAAATTCAGCTTCAATACCTGGTTTGGTAGACCACTATGAAAAAGCTTCCCAGTAACATGAAGGTGCCATGGTATCATACCGCCTGTACCAATGGAAGGTTGCTTATCTGCTGAGTCAATCCAATACCTGTAATTTATATTTTTGTAACAATTTATATCTCTCAATTTTATATTAAAAAAAAAAAAAAACAGTAACTTGTTTTGCAAAGAAGACGTACAGAGGTCCATTTTTTAACTTATCAAGATATCCATCTTTTGCAAGTTCCTCAACACCAACACCTTGAATAGAAGAGTTCTCTTCACAGGCTATGAAGACAGCAACAACAGTGGATTTAAGCTTCGGCTTTGTTTGGCCGAGGGTCTTCATAAGCTCGGTTACAAGGGCGACATGTCCCAAGCAATCAGTTGTTCCACGCCCTTGAAGCTTGTCTCCATCAATGCTTAGGGAAAAAGGATCAAAATCCTGACACCATTAATATGTTCGTAATCATAACAATAAGTAAATGCATAGTCTTATAAGTTAATTATATATGAAGTAAGAAGATGAACAAACAAACAAACTAGCTACCCATTCTTCTGGATTAGCAGTGACAACATCCATGTGCATGCCAACAAACGAAACGACCTTGTTGGGTTCGGTTCCAGGGTACTCTACTATGAGATTCCCTCGGTTGGGTTTGTAGGTAATGTGATTGACGATGAGGGGGCCGCCACCCGTGGTGGTGGAAAGAGGGAGGAGGACATCAAGAACATGGCGGACGATCCTATCCTCCTCCGGGATCAGCTCCTGTGGATTGTTTTGTACATACTTGGATTCTCCTATGAGTTTCGAGAGAAGTGTGACAAAAGAATCTTTGTTTAGCTCTCCCAATTCTTCCTTAACCATGGTGAGTGAGTGAGTGAGTGAGTGAGTGTATCAAGTGTTAACTGTTGGCAATGGGAAGATTTAGCGATATCGGTTTATTATATACATCCTTGGGGCCACCCAACGCGTGTTAAAGATATGAGATCTTTGGCAAACCGTAAGCGATAACACTACAACAAAACGACACCTATAGGGACCACAAGTAACTGTCTCTAATAATACAAAACGTGTTACAAATAACATTTATCATATTTGTAAGAAGACAAAGGTTTCTTTAGTGATGTCGGTTTATTTAACTCTTGGGCCATCGAACATGTGTTAAAGATATGAGATCTTTGGCCATCCATAAGCGATAACACTAATACAAGAAAACAACACCTATAGGAGGACAAGTGTCTGTCTATAAGAATACAAAACGTGAAGAATATTCGTCATATTTATAAGAAGACGTACAGAAGTTCTTTGGTGATATCGATTTATTTAACCTTCGGACCACCAAATTTCCGTCCAATGCCTTGTTAAAGATAACAGATCTGTGGCCATCCGTCCTCCAAGAACACATATTTTTAAAACGTGTAGGAAAACATTTGTCATGGATGGTGAATGAAGATAAAGGTTCAATTCTTTAGTGGGGCGACAATCATAGTTTCTGGATTATTTGTAAAATAAAAAGAGCATGTGCGGATCATGATCAAACTAAAATAATAGCTAGTGTTGAACACCGGCATAGTCATAACTCATAAATTAACGAAAGTCTTATTAAACAAGTGAAAGAATTCCTCTAATCTTGAAACCCTAATCACTACAGACAAGAGGAAAATCATGTCTCTCTCATGAATGAACAAAGCTCCGGTCCTTTTACAACGGCTCCAAGACTGAGCCCAATAATCAACTACAAGCCCATGAAGTCCAGAAGTATTTAGCAGCCCATACCATGCAAGCCTTTAGCCAGCTTCCTATTCAACAGCCCATACTTCTTATTCAACAGCCCATGATCAGCCCATTATTACTTGGAGGATGCGTCGGGCCGTGTCCTGGCCCAGACGTGAACCCTGTACAATCAGCCCATAAAGCTCCAACAGTCCATGACATGAAATAAAACGACAAAACATAAATGAACAAGTATAAATATGCACTAAATGTTTATAACATTTCTAACAATTTTCACTGCATCTTTTATCCCAACAACATAGGATACAATACAAGTGTCTTATGTTGCCACCAGAGAGGATAATTATTTAGGGTGTAGACTGATTTATTCGAGAAAAAAAAATTGGTTAAGGGGGGACAGGGCGCCCCGTGGTGGCCGTTTGGCCACGCGTTGTTGAACGTGGAACACCGCCGCCGGTGTCTACTATCACGTGTGGTGGGAGATAAGCGTGATGATGAGCACGCGTTATTTGTGTTTGTGTGGTGAGTTGTTTTTCAATGGAGATGAGTGTGTAGTGAGTGATGGGCATTTCCACTAAGATTCATCACTAGTGATGGAATAAAGCTCGATCAGATGGCAGAAATTGATTGGATATTGTGAGTTATGAGTGTATGGTGAGTGATGGGTGCCCCTACCCCCCTAAGTCATGAGTGTTTTTTTTTTTTTTTTTTTTTTTGAAAAGAGCAATTGGTATATAAAAACTCCTTTTTGAATAAAAGAAAAAAAATCTAATTACTGTTTTATATATACACACACATATAAAACAATTCTTTTATATAAGAGTAAATTACAAAAATCGTCCTTTATGTTGACACTATATTGCAAAGTGTGTCCTTTATCTTCAAAAAGTAAAAAAAAAACGTACTTGATGTTTGCAAACCCCTACACATTATGTCCTTTATCCCTAACTTAGTTATTTTTCGTTGTTAAGTGTGTGTGAAATGACCTAAATACCTTTACTGTTAAATAATAACTAAAAAGTTAAAAGAAATATAATTAATATTTAAAAATTTATGCGGGACCCACCACCCACCCCACCATCTTCATCTTCCCCAATCTTCACCACCTCCACCTTTCACCACCACCATCACCTCACCCCACCGGTGTCAACATGTCCGGTCAACCACCAACTCCCCCACTCACCCATCCTCCAACAATTCCTCCACCCCGACCACCACCACTTCCGATTCCAAAATTAAAACTATCAAATTCCAAAATTAAAACTATCAACATCACTGTAAAATGTTAATAAGTAACAACAAAAGGAAAAAGATCATAACCTCATGAGTATAGCTTTTAAGAGGAACAACTGTAAACGCCCGACCCAACCCAAGATCCGCAATCTTCAAAATCCCATTTTCCTTATCATCAAGTTCTACAGCTTTAGATCTCGGTAAAGCGCACCATGGCCATGACGATGAGCCACACCTTTCAACAACTGGTACAGAAAACTCTGGATCTGAGATGGCGGAAGAGGCGAAGGATTCGGCCCCTTACGATGCGAGTCAATAAACTTCTTCAGATCTGTCTCCAGATACTCAAACACGAGGTAAAGTATAGGTTTTCACTACACCACCAACAACCCAACCACCTCCAACATCACAAAGATTTCCCACACATCCACCTTCACCACCAAAACGTTCTCCTTCACCACAAATCAAGTCCACACGCAAGAGAAAAACTCATGTTGTGATAGAAGATGATGAGGAGATTAAATCACTAATCTTCGTATCATATGCCCCCATTCAAAACATTCCATCCTCATCACTTCCACCCAGAAAACCCACTTCATCCCTTCCAATCGCTACACTACCATCAGTCATTCCCCTGGTAGCTCAATATCCTCTGGAGGTAGCCACTGTTAAAGGTGAAATTGAGTCATTCTTCACAATAGAGGATCCATAAAAAAGATCCTTCGCATCTCTTTATGGCTATAGGCAGCCTCAAAACTTAGATGAGTATCTGAAATTAAAAGCAAGACAGGTTGAGCTTATAGCAAGAGAGAATAGCATAGGGATGGATGACAGGAAATACCAGAGCTTCTTATCACATAAGCTTAGCAAAGTCAGAAAACTTGAAGACTTTGCTAAGGACCTGAGTAAATCCATGTATGAGAGGCCAATAAATCTTGAGCTTGAGAAGGAACTAGGGATGATTATGTTGAACACATTATGAAGCACAAACCATATAAAGCAACCAGAGCTCATTTCAAAGACTGGTCATCAGATGCTCTTAGAGAAGAAATTGAAATAATCAAAAAAATATGCAATGATCCTCTGGTAAAGCCAACTCCACCTAACTGGAAGAAAGTCAAACAAGTGGATCCAGATGACGCATTGAAGCTTAAAAGAATGAGAGCAGAGCTTGTGGCTGCTGATTATGGTTCAGCTAGATCTATTGCCAGATGATCTACACTCAACATAGTTGAGACCTACAAAAGGCTGGAAGAACTCAGAGCTAAAGATCCCAAAGTTCCTCAAAGGCCAGCCTATCCTACAACTGTTGCTTTGCCTCAACAGACCCATACTCCCAAAAAGCTTCTCTCATCATTTGCTTTATCCGCAAATGCCTTAAGAGAATTAAAAAGGCAAAAGCAGACTGATGAGGAAGATGAGCAGATGTATGAAGAACACAGAAAACAGGCAATCAAATGTCTGTTTGATTACCACATTAACCATGTTGCTAACTTACTTGCTGCTCAACTTAGAGAAACAGTTGCAAATTTAGTCAGCAGACCACAATCACCAAACTCATCTTCAATAAGTCTTGTCCCAAGAAAACTATCTGATCCAAAAATAGTAAAGTGGAAGTCATCCTCAGACACCCACGTATTGACTTTGATCAGGCCAGATGGTAGTGTTGAAAAGCTTAAAATGGAGATTGCATATGGTCTGAATGCATACGATCTCCAAGATTTGTTGGACCTTCAACTTGAAAGGGGTGATGAAAAAGACATGTTCTCCCTGGACTTTGAACTACAATTCAAAGGACAAATTAGGGAGATGTTGATGAGAAATAAAGATCAGTAATATAGAAGGGTTTTGGCATCATTTTTTCTATAGGGAGATTGTTGGATCGGCAGCTGCGACATTGTTTCCAGCAGCATATGTAGCCAGGACACAACATGTAGCAAAGGAGATGTTGTTGGGTAAGAGACTCTTGATTGGGCTTTCGTGAAAGTTGTTGAAGCAGGTGATCATAGTTAATATTTGTTGAAAGTTAAGTTGTATCTTGATTTTTTCAAAGTAAAGATTTTAATTTTGTTAGTATATTCGTTTGATGTTTTACAACTTCTGTATTGAAGTTTGAAAAACACATTTCCAACAGATATGAACATTCGGCAAAGTAAAATAGTAGTTCTCGCTTTTTATGATGAAAGGTAGTGACTACTTTTGATTATTTGTTTAGTTGTAAATCAGAGTTCAAATGCATCAACATGCAAGATTTGTGAGAATAACTCATGACTAATTTAATATTAATTCATCAAAAGAAAAACTAAACTAAAAATTACAATATCTATACACCTATCTATACTTTCTATTAAAATGTGGTATGCATGAATTTCTAAAAACCACCCGTGTTTACACACGGGTATCACGATTAGTTGGAAATAAAAAGATACAACATAAATCGGTGACTTGTGGGATTCGTTTGGGCTAAACTGGACTTGGGCCTATAATTATTGTGAGAGTAAAACGAGGGCTGCTCGGAAAAGAGATAAAAAAAGGGAATCTTTTGGGCGGACGGCTGAAGGAACAGGAGGGGACGCACGGTGAAGGCAGCCGCCTTTTGGCGGCTGTGCACGGTTCAAGGCATGAGAGACTAGGTGGCTTTCTTCAAGCGTACGGTTCGTAGGGTTTAATATTTTTCTCAATTTATTCATGTTTGGATTTGTTTTTGACATTGACGACGTCTATAAACAATTTGATGTGTTGGTTTATTTAAACTATTTGCATGTGTTTTGAGTTCTTGCTTTACAACTTGCTCGCTTGATGACAAGACCTTGTAGCTTGTTGGGTGACATAGAGTAGGTTGACTCACATTAGTAAATATAGTAATTGAACTGCAAAAAAGATCTGATGACAAAGACCTGTTTTTGGTTACCACTTAAATTAACCGACTTTTCAGCACCATGTCTATGTGGTGTCCAACTAATGATTAAACTGAGTTTGGTGTGAACCTAGAATTTGATACTTGGAGGACGTTACCTTTATCTCTTATTACTTTCCTCGGATGATTGATTTCTATATTTTCACATTAAACTCTGTTTTTCTGATTCTTACTAACTGGTAAAGCTTGACCACTTGTGTTGATTTTGTGAAACGTTTATTATATTTGAATTGTTTGTCGTTTATCAAGCATATTGGCGATTTCCTTGTATCGCTAGCGGGTTGGTAAATTGGTGGGTAATTGGTATAATCAAATGGGTTATTAGGTTGTATGGTGAGTCTTAAAAACTATCCATAATAATTAATCAAAGTCACTAATTCCAAGGCCATGTCTATGTGGTGTTATGAATCGGTAAACGGGTTTTTGTATTAAACTTGCAATCGGGATTCTGGGTGGGAGTTGTTTTTCTTTAATATATAATAATTATCTAGTTAAACACTAACCACAAATTCATCGTGGATACGATACCCTACTTATGTTATCTACTTAGTTTAGTTAGGTTTTTGCATGACCCTTATGACAGTCATCAGGCACATGTGTGACAACCCGAGTTTTCAAGGCTTCTACTCGACTTAATACTGGATCACTAAGTGTTGTTTTTGTATCTATATATATGGGGTGCATTACATTTTTGTGATATGTATTGTGTGTATAATGTGTTCGCATAATTAATAAAATATATGAATGTTGGCCGAAAACACCCCACCATCGAAAATACCAACTAGCGAAAACACTTTGGTGTTTTCGTCCACCACATGTTCAACGAAATCGGGAGTGGGCTTCGGCCCAGTAGCGAGTTGTGTTAAAAGTCTTATTTTTCCCCACTGTTACGAGTAGTTTAATCACCAAACCCTAGAGTTCTGCCCTGTGTGCGACAGCAGTGGACACCAACCCCTAGAGGCAACATCATCTCTGTCGATCGAGTCTCTCGGTTAGTGGATCTGAAATTATATTGTTTCTTGTTTTGCTCGTTTATGTTATACATGGACTTGATTAACAATAGTATGCGCTTATGTGATGATTAGCAAATAACCTAGGGTTGTAGGTGCATAGACTGATTGTGATCGTATATAAGAAAACATGCAGTCAGTGTCATTGATGAATGCATGTGACTACTTGTGAGTGATGATTATTATGCATGTGAATTGTCAGATATCATATGATTTCTTATATGTGCAAAGTGGTAATGCATGGGAAATTGGATAGGATATAGTCTGCAAAGGAGTCTAGTCAATCGATGACTTTATGAGTAATGTTGTGTTTCATGATTGACTTTATGTACATCTGATTATATTTATTTAATTAGATTATATTTGTGTTTCATGTGCATCTGATGATATTTATTAAATGATTATGATTAATGAGTAACTTTATGATATGATTGTGAGAAGGATCTGATAACATGATAACTTGCTACAGTATCCGTTTGGGTGATATGTTAATCGATCTATTGTATACGTAACTAGGATTCATGTTTAATACTCGGTACTGCAGTGCTTTGTTAGACAATTAGCAGATTGGAGTTCTTTTGTATGCGTATGTTGACAACTGAATGGTAATAACAATATGTTGTATTGAGTAATGAACGTATGATTATATAATGTTGGTGATGTGATCGTTAGATGAGATTAGGGTTGTTGTGGTTGAGTAACTGCTGTTGTTAGTGATGAAGAAGCCAACGAAAACTCAAGGTTCAGACGAAAACCAGAGAGTTTTTGTCCACAATGTTTTCGCCAATTAGGGTTTGCCCACTAAGTGTTTTCGTCAGTTAAGTAATTTTGTCCAGTGCATGACACAATTTCTGTTATGACATAAATTCTGTTAGTCCAGTTAACTCAGTTAGTTGATTTATTCTATTAGATGTTAACTCTATTAAGTATGTAACTACGTTTAACCTATTAACTGGGCTAAGTTATTAACTCAGTTAACCTTGTCAACTTCGTTAGACTCATGTATGATACTCTGTTAAGTGGGTACTCTTGTTTAACTCTGTTAGTTAGTTTTGTTAGTTAATTAACAGTGTTGGTTTGTTATTTCAGTTATGTATATAAACCTTGTTGAATCGCTAACTTCGTTAAGACTGTTAACACTTTCAAGTATGTTAATGAATAATCAAGTTAGTAAAAACTATGATGGACATTTATGTGAAAGATGAATTTGCATGAATTGGATTAACTGCTTACATGATACAAGATGCTAACTGCTGGGCACACTTTGTGATAATACTGTGATGCAAGTTACATGTGAAACATTACGAACATGAACTGATTGAGTATACGTGCACTATAGGATTTGACTGATTTCTTGTGAGCACATACTTAGCATACCGAGCAAACCAAGGTGAGTTCACACTCTTACCAAGGCATGGGATTCCCGGGTTGAGGGAATGGGATTGAAGGGTTAAAGTTGGATAGATTCGTACTTACACTATTACTAGACTATCTACCATCGTCCTCGGTTGTGCAGGACACGTACGTAAAATCTACGTATACTTATACTTACTACTATCCTCGGTTGTGAAGGATACTCACGTAAAACCTACGTGAACTTATTATACTCACTACTGCCTCGGTTGTGTCAGGCACTTACGTAAAACCTACGTAAACCCCCGCGTACTCATATCCTCGGTTGTGAAGGATACTTACGTAAAACCTACGTAAACCCCATACGCGCTACTGTTCTCGGTTGTGAAGAACACTTATGGTTACGCATAGTCTAGTGGATAAATAACATGGGAAGCCCCCACCAATAGAAACCAATATCGGCCCAGTAGAGCCACATGTTACATACGAACTTACTGTTACGCATTTACTTTCTGTGAACTCGCTCAACTAGTTGTTGATCCTCTGTTACATGCCTTGCAGGTCGTTAGGTACTTGGAGCTTGCACAGGGAGGCGCGGTCGTTGTGGACAAGGATCGTGTTTACTTTGATTTGAACATTTTGACAATACACACTTTATTTATGATTGGGCTGTTATGCATTTGCTTCCGCTAAACTTAATATGATACTTATGTTTTGGAACACCTTTCATATGGATGGGTTTGGTTAAATACAATTACTTTTACTTTATACATTGTTCTATATGATTGGTGGCTTGATCCAGTCCGTCACGTTCCCAAGCGGTGGTACTCCGCAGGTGGATTTTGGGGGTGTGACAACATGCCTCTTAGAAGAGAGGTCCAAGGTTCAAACTTGGGTAAGTGGGTAAGGGGTCTGGCACGTATGTAAAAAAAGTAGAGTAAGAGCATTAACTCACAAAATTTTTTATAAAAGTTTTTCGAACAACAACTATTTTATCTAAATAGAAAAACGGGCCAGCAAGAAGCAGAGAATCTCAATACAACAACAACAACAATCATACCCAGTAAAATCCCACAAATAGCATAGCTATTGGTAGGGTCTGGAGAGGGTGGGATGTAGGCACACCTTACCCCTACCCCTGGGGATAGAGAGGATGTTTCCAGTGAGACCCTCGGCTCCAAAACATCCAACAAATATATAAATAGCACATTAGGTGTGTGTGTGCGCACATATGAAGCTACCAATATTGCATGAGTGGTGAAAGAGTACATGGTAAAACAAGACAAATATAACATCACAAACAACCTATACACATAGATACAAGATGAGAAGCGCATGTAAGTTCCACCTAACATGTAAGCATATCTACGACTATACACCACACCTAAAACACAATTGCACCCTCACCTAGAAATCCTTTACCTTAATTTGTCGTCTCCACGAACTCCTATCATGGACCATGTTCTTAGAGAGGTGCAATCCTAGTAAATCCCGCTTAATCCGCTCATCCCAAGTAAGTTTGGGTTTTCCTCTACTCCTCCTCCCCTCCACCTCGAGTGTTTCAACCACTCTAACTGGCTCTGTCATCTATCTCCTCTTCACATGCCCAAACCATCTTAATCTTCCCTCCTTTATCTTATCTGCTATACTATCTACTCCTAACCTCTCCCTAAAAACTTCATTTCTTATCTCGTATAACCTTGTGTGCCCACACATCCATCGTAGCATTCTTATTTCTATTACCTCCATCTATCGTGTTTGTACTTTCTTAATGGCCAAACAATCGGTCTCGTATAACATAGCAGGTCCAGTTACCACCCTGTAAAATTTCCCTTTCGATTTAGTTGGAAACCTCATATCGCACAAAACCCCAATGGCGACTCTCCACCTACACCATCCAATCTGGATGTGGTGGGCAACGTCATTATCTATATCCATATCCCTCTAAACAAAAGAACCTAAATACTTAAACTTAGCCACCTGCGGAACCACTTGACCGTCAATGGTGATCTGAATGTCCTCGTCGTTACCTACGCCACTGAAGGCACAATACAAGTACTCGGTCTTAGATCGACTAATCCTTAAACCTCTACCCTCTAACGATGCTCGCCACTCTTCTAGCCTCGCATTCAGACTTTGTTTACTATCCGCAACTAACACAAGATTATCCGCAAAAAGCAAGCACCATGGAAAAGCCTCCTGAATTAACTTTGTCAACTTATCTAGGATAACCGCAAACAGAAAAGGGCTCAAGGCAGGACCTTGGTGAAGTCCTACCTCTACAAGGAAAAAATCAGTATCCCCTACTGGCTCCCAAACTCTAATCTCAGTCCTAACATACATATCCCTGATTAAGTTTATATACTTCCCAAAAACCCCTCTACTCTCCAAACTATCACAAATCAGTCTACGTGGCACACTCTCATAGGCCTTTTCAAGAACAATTAACACCAAATGTAGATCATTGAATTCACGTTGTGTTACAGTATCCCTTACTTTCAAGGTCAATGAACCCAATACAAAGAAAGGAAATTACATAACAATATCCCTTACATTGAATTCGCACCACCTCTCCCTACTTAGGCTAAAAATTATTAAATGGAAAGAATTTTAATAAACAAAAGTGAAAGGAGACATAGGGATTAATTAGCAATTGTTGGGTGTGAAGTCCTTGGGTCATTTGCTATTGGGCTTGTATTATATGGATGACTAGAAGGCCCGTTAGGGTTTCTTGTTCACTAAGCCTAAAATCCCTAGATTACTCTATATATATTGATGATCTATGTAATTGTAAATGTCACACCCCAACCGATGGCGGAAACATCGGGGCGTGGCACTGAGCAAAACAGATTGTCCAGAAGTTTCCATAACAACTATGATTACCAATTATTTAAAGCATCACGTCCCATACCATGACATAAAAAGTAACATAATTATTACACGTATCCTTCCAGTTACAGTGTGACCTCAAGTCGTTGGAGTCCGTCGAGACTTTGGTGAGAGTTTTGTAAAACCAAAGTAGAGATCAGAACAAGTCGTCAAGGTTCGGGTTTCAACCCTGACATAACAACTTCATTCCTGTTTTGATAAAATAAGGGAGAAACATGCGTCAAAGTATGGATTTCACTCCTGATTCAACGCAAATTCTCCTGTTTGTAGATAAAAATGCGGGTCGAACAAGCAACTTAGTCGAGAGTTTGCGGTTTTCACACCTAATCTCGACCTAATTGCTCGTTCATTTTCGAAAATTAAAGTGCAGTGATAGTGTAGTATAAGCGAGAAATAGCGAGAAGTAGCAAGTAAGCTCGTACAAAACCCCTACCGGGTATGCACAAGTCGGTCTATTGGTACCTAACTGTGACACCAGTGTCACTTCAGCCATCAAACAAATACCAAACCAATGAAATATTGTATTTCATACTTGGGATTTGTATAAACATATGTATCATTTGCACATATCAACTCTTTTTCGATTTCGGGCTTTAGATCGCTTTCTAGAGGGTTATACGCGCACTGATGCGTAAATATAACCAGTTTAATGCAACAAACACTCCGGAATAGTGACATAGGCCTAACATACCTTAAATAACCTTTACATAACTTAGAAATAAGTTTTGGAAGGTTTGGTGTGCCGAAATCAAGTTTATTCGCTTACAGGGACTAAAATCGACAAACTGCGAAAGTATGCCGATTCGTACTGTAACAAACATTCCGGAACTTGACCATAAGTTAAACATACCCTAAATATCCTTGAAATAGCATAGAAATAGGCTTTGAGGTGTTCGGTGTGCTAAAATAAACTTTTGGGACATTCAGGGACTAAAAGCGTCAAAAAATGCATAAGTTTGCATTTTCGTGCATATCTTACGTTCTGAATACATCTGGACATCCAAAAATTTATTTAATCATTAAAATATTTTGTTTTAGTGATTGGCTTGTCAAAAATCCATTCGCCGCGCAATTTGGATCGTTTTTGCGTCCGTTACGACTTCCGTCGTAATTAACCGAACAACGCAACCGTACGGCCAAACGAACCGACATCCGACATATTTTTGAGCATGTTTCAAGTTCCCTATACTTGAACTTCATTTTAGAGCCTTAAAATGGGGTTAACGGGGCTTAAACGTGTCAAAACGCATCAAAAACCAAGTTTGGAGGTGCAGGGGCCTGTTCTGCCAATTGCTGAAAGTTACTGCCAGCAAATAAGGTCCTTACGGACCGTATGGAGTTGCTTACGGTCCATAAGCCTCTCCCAGGTCAGAATACTTCATTTATTTAAAACCCAGCTGCTCCCATGGTTTTGCACTTAGTTTCTTTGATTCTATGGACTGGTTTTAGATGCCCCTAGTATCACAAAACCTTGTGCCCACTTGTACGCTCAAGATTAAAGCACGGGAATCAAGAAACGATCCTAACGGTGCTAGAAATCGTATAAATACCCCCACCCTTCTCACCCCCAACTCACTTGAATTCTGAGATTTTCTCTAAGTTGGAGTGGTTATCACTTCATACTTGAGAAATACTTGGAATTCAATCTTGCGGGGACCTTCTGTAAGTATTCTTTCGCATTTTTCGTTCGTTTTAGCGTTAAAGTCAAACTGCGTTTGACTTTCTGCTTTGACCAGTTTTTGGTCGACGCGAAGTTCGTTTGAACTTCATAACGTGAGCGTAATCACGATGGTTATAGTCCCTAGTGACTACACCTACTGATTACCACGTTATCTAGGCTCAGTGACGAGTCGTAGTTTCGGCCAAAATGCGTTTTCTTGCGTATTTTGTAACCAAACTACTCTAGGGTATCAAAACAGTTTGTTTTGATACCAAACCTGTTTTCTAACTTTACTAAACATGTTCTAGCATGTTTAGCTCGTCGCTTTTAGATTTGTGCTTGTTTAGGGTCGTAAAGGTAAGCGATCTAATCAATCGCTTATACTTTCGAACCCGACCCACTTGGTCGATCATTAGGATCCGACCAAACACTTTAGATGACCATAGTTGTATATGAAATAACCTTTTAAGGTTATACCTTATGGTCACGTCATTTAAGTAGTTGTATGATAAGTAATTCTTATGCCTTAGGAAAATTACCAAAATGCCCTTTTTACGCATAAATTCATTTTAAGCATATGTAACCTAAGTTTTGACATCTAAACTGATTAGACAATAATATTAGACATGTTAAGGCATACATTACTTGTCATAGGACTAGTTAGGCGTTCCGAACGCGTTTTACGCAAACGACGCGTTAAAGTAGCGTAAGCTACCTAAACGGGTCGTAATGGGTCGTAAGCACTTAGGTTAGGTTTCGTTTTAGTATGTAGGCTTTGTTAAACCATATTACATAAGTTCCCACACTTATTTGGTTTACAAACCCTCGTACTACCCGATCCTCCGTTAGGTCCGTTTATTAATGTAGATACGTATATTAGGTGCCGTTTGAATCCGTGATCTTCTAGCTTTGCTTGGTGGATATTTAAAGTCTATTGAGCAATCTCAAGTGAGTACATAGTCCCCTCTTTTACTGTTTTCCAAACATTTTGGGGTGAAACACATGTGCCTACTTGTTACTTTCATGCTTTTCATGTTTTCATATCATATACTTGCTATTTTCATTAGTACACTATTAGTACACGATTTCATTATGTTTTGCTATGTATGTTTACTTAACATGCTAGCACATTGTTTTACATTACATTTCTTTTGCTATGTATGTTTACTTAACATGCTAGCACACTGTTTTACATCACATTTCTTTTGCTATGTATGTTTACTTAACATGCTAGCACATTGTTTTCTCTACTTTTTCTGCTATGTATGTTTACTAAGCATGCTAGCACATTGAATTACATGACTTTTCTACTTTGTATGTTTACTTAGCATACTTAGTATATTTGATTTACATTTACCTTTTTCATGCTATGTATGTTCATTTAGTCCGTACTTAGTACATTCACATCACATGCTTACATTCGGTAAAACATTTGGTTTGTTTAAACGGTTCTTTTACTACATTCATTAACATTAGCTACGCCGCTCGGTAGTAAGTAATGGTACCTAGGACTTGACAAATCCCGTTCCTGACATCCTAGGTTTGTTTGGGTGTAAGGAATGATTGAATCCGTGAACATTTTCACTTTGATAACCTTTACTCTAAGGTTATCCTGCTGTCTCAAGGCTTGAATGTATTGCGTTTAACATACCGCAAAAGTGTTTATATCAGTATAGCATTCACATCCACAAAACATAACATTGATTTAAACTGAGTTTTACTTCAATACTTTGTTTTGTGCATTTTCACCTATGGTTTTGTTGATACATTTTTCACTTGCCATACATGACTTTTTGTTTACACAATACTTGGTTGACATTTGACAATGGTTTAGACATGGGCAAATTTACATTGATGGTTTGTTTGGGTAAGTGATTTGAGTAACGAGACATGTGTAATGTGATACAAGCATGGTGGATACGCCGCTGGTACTTCCTATATATAAGTGCTTGTATTATATTACATGTCGTAGCATTATTTAAATCATTCAATTTGGACTTATACATTTTATACAAATAACATATTTTTCACAAGACATTGTTTTACAAAACAGTTTGATTTATACAAATTCATTTTATTGGGTTATTCATTTAACCTTACATTATTCATTTAAATATACATATCTATCATCGCTTTTCAAATGATTTATAAAACAAAACATTTTACAAGGATCATGACTGACTTTTTGTTAAACAACTTTTTTTTTCTAAACTTATAAGTCATGAATCCTAAATCAATAAAACCTATGTACTCGCCGGCATTTTTTTGCTGACGTACCTATTTTCACGTGTGTTTCAGGAGATGATGCATAGGATTGATCAAGATACACATAGGCGAACTTGGGCCTTAGTGACATTAAAAGATGCAAGACTAGTTAATTATGTTATGCTTATTTGTTTGTTAAGACATTGTAATTCTTTTAATCAATAAAACAACATTTCAATTTTCCATGTGTTATGAAACAATGTTTCTGTTACAACACTCCCCGACGATTCCGCCACGTTTTGTTGTTTTACGTGGTCGGGGTGTGACAGAAAAGTTGGTATCAGAGCTCATGGTTATAGGGAATTAGGTTATTAGTAATGCTTTGACCTAGTCTATAACCTTCCTAGGACCCTAACGCGAGTTTACTTGCGTTTAGTCATAAAAACAATACCGTCACTTATCCTTAAGTGACAACCACAATAAGAACATAAATTTTGATCTGCCTTGAAAACTAATCATCTGTTCTAGGATGATTTATTATAAGGTTTTGAACCCTTCCAGTTTGACTCATATTTGGCTTAGTGCCTTTTTGAGTTTTCAAACTCGTCAAAGTTTGGGTCTAAATAATGTGAACACGTGCAAACTGGAAGAGTGAATGCCTGTACTCTGAGTTTTCTGTCTAAGGCTAGAGTGTTCGTACAAATCCGCAGTATCGGACCAGTCACTCTTACCTGGGAACTCTTGGGGTGAGTGTTCACTTATAGACGAGCATGTCTTCAGCAATGCATTATTATGACCCGCTTACTTTGATTCTTCACCATCTCATTTGTTTGCCTTAGGTAACAAACAAATGATCGCAATTTCTATGCGTTGCCATTTTGTTTTGATCACCCGATAACCTTTCACTTGTTTCTTCCTATGTCTTTCATTTTCTTCTAGAATGTCTCTTTATCTCAGCAACGGTCAGATGTCCAAGCAAACAGCTAAATTTGCCCAGCAAATAGGCGAAGTTATTTTGAAGTCTGTGGATCTAGGCATTGCCATGTCTCGTCTCAAAAATGCAGCCACTCAAGAGTCACCAAAGGAAGCAGAAGTCAAGCCTGCACCAAAATCAAGGAAGCGTAAGGCTTCAAGGAAACCCGCAGCAGTTACACCTAATCAAGCAGGACCTAGCCAAGTGGCAACGCCACTAGCTAAGAAGCCCTACAACGGAACTGCACCCTTGTGCAACCGATGTACCCTTCATCATCATGCCAGTGTAAAGTGCCGCAAATGCCTAATTTGTAAACTTATTGGCCATACAGCAAGAGTTTGCTCAGCTGCAGCAGCACCAAATCAAGCTGGCAACAATCCTACACAAGCTCGTTCTTGCTACAACTGTGGCGAGATGGGCCATTTCTGAAGGAATTGCCCGAAGGTTGTCGATGCAAATCCAAGCCTTGGATAAGCTTATGGCCGAGCAAAAGATGTTGCTGTCTTATGCTTTTGTTTCTTCTGTTTTCTTGTATTGTAAAACAATCTGTTTTGTTCATAAATAAAATTCATTGTTTACAATTCTGATATACAAATGTAGTTACATGTGTGTAGGCATTTCCCTATGATATCTACATCAAGGAGCTATGCTCTTTACAAACTACTCTTGTGATTCTCCATTTCAAGTGATCGCTCATGATTTCCTCAAAAATTTTAAGTACTCGTTTCATTCTAGGAGACGAAGTACATGAAATAAAGTGACATTATGAGTAATCGTGCTTTTGCACATCTGTGCCTTTAAATCCCTGGTTAGATAACTAAGGGTATTTTCAAATCTCATACCCATTACGTTCTGATTTTTTTCAACATGCATAACATAAGTTTTCAAAACAACCTCCATGATTTCAAAAACATTTTCTATGTTTTCAAAAACAACCTTCATGATTTCAAAATGTTATTAATACAGTATAATTACTTATATCAAGTGCATGATTTCAAAAGCATCATTCATGTTTTCAAAAACCTTATACATAATTTCAAAATTCATCCCGCATAATTTTTAAACATTTTTATAAATCTACCTACCTAATACACCTACTTTATGATTTCAAAAGTATTATATATAAGGTTTCAAAAAAAACATTGCACACATTTTTTTTAGAACCCCATGCATAGTTTTCAAAAATATTTTTCCTCATACATTGACTTAACCTTCAAATTCCGCTTCATATGTCGCCTTGGCATATCTAGCATCTCAACTTCAAAAGCATTTTTACTTCATGTTTTGACTTAAGCACACCCAGTGCAAGATTTCAAAACATCTTCAATTCCCAAAATCCATATGGATCTTTTATCTTCACAATTAGATCCTTGTGGAAAATTGTCATTCAAATCAGAATCCTTAATTGGATTCTTTGTGTACCTTAATTCGAACATTTCGGTTCCTTATAATCGAAATTGAATTTTCTCTTTAAGATCTTTTCTAACTTCATAGTTAGATTCTTGATAATGTTTAAAGCACCAATCAAAATCCACTGATTGGATACCTGGTGTGCTTTAAATACATGTGCTCAGTTAGCAGAACAAATTAACAAAATCATGACAAGTTTAAAATCAAGATAAACAATTTTTTGGTTATGTGACTATGTGTTTATGCATTTTGCATTTTCTTTTATACATATTTTGTGTTTTTATACCTTGGATATTCGTTATCCAAATCCTCGTAGAACCTTTCATATCTTCATATGAGGGATTCGTAGTAGGATATTCATAAGGTACTACCTTAAATCCTTAATGGGCTTCTACGTAATTGTTAAGACCCTTGGATTATATAGTACCATTCCATAATTCAAAGAGACCCCTTTTTAGTGGTCTAGTCAAAAGATTGATTCAGAATCTGGTTAAGAATGACATATGGTGATATAGCTAAACAGACTCCTTGGTAGTATATTTAAATCATTCATTGATTTAATTAAAAGACCCTATGGTGGTCTAGGCACAATCATCACCGGCTCGTCCATTGTTTCCTTCCCCTACACATTATAAGATGCACCACGTGACTATGCAAGGAATTACGTAATTATGGATGCATACGTAATTACGAAGTTCAGTGCACGGAAACCACGGTAAGACTTGTTATGTGTAAGAACCAATAGTGGCAACCATAACAAAATGTGAACAATGTAATAGAGGTACGGTGGACGCACCAATAACGCTTTATATACTTGTATATAAGTAACCCTCTCACATTGCAAGCATGATGTTATTTAAAGTCACTAGAAGTTCAGGATTTTAACCAGTATTGTTCGATCTTTTCAACTTCATGTTTCAAGCTCTCACGAGTTTCCTCAAAATAAATTTCGGGACGAAATTTCCTGAAGTAGGGGAGACTGTGACACCTGTGTCACTTCAGCCATCAAAAAAATACCAAACCAATGAAATATTGCATTTCATACTTGGGATTTGTATAAACATATGTATCATTTGCACATATCAACTCTTGTTCGATTTCGGGCTTTAGATCGCTTTCTAGAGGGTTATACGCGCACTGATGCGTAAATATAACCAGTTTAATGCAACAAACACTCTGGAATAGTGACATAGGCTTAACATACCTTAAATAACCTTTACATAACTTAGAAATAAGTTTTGGAAGGTTTGGTGTGCCGAAATCAAGTTTATTCGCTTACAGGGACTAAAATCGACAAACTGCGAAAGTATGTCGATTCGTACTGTAACGAACATTCCGGAACTTGACCATAAGTTAAACATACCCTAAATATCCTTGAAATAGCTTAGAAATAGGCTTTGAGGTGTTCGGCGTGCTAAAATAAACTTTTGGGACATTCAGGGACTAAAAGCGTCAAAAAATGCATAAGTTTGCATTTTCGCGCATATCTTACGTTCTGAATACATCCGGACATCCAAAAATTTATGTAATCATTAAAATACTATGTTTTAGTGATTGGCTTGTCAAAAATCCATTCGTCGCGCAATTTGGATCGTTTTTGCGTCCGTTACGACTTCCGTCGTAATTAACCAAACAACGCAACCGTACAGCCAAACGAACCGACATCCGACATATTTTTGAGCATGTTTCAAGTTCCCTATACTTTAACTTCATTTTAGAGCCTTAAAATGGGGTTAACGGGGCTTAAACGTGTCAAAACGCATCAAAAACCAAGTTTGGAGGTGCAGGGGCCTGTTCTGCCAATTGCTGAAAGTTACTGCCAGCAAATTAGGTCCTTACGGACCGTATGGAGTTGCTTACGGTCCGTAAGCCTCTCCCAGGTCAGAATACTTCATTTATTTAAAACCCAGCTGCTCCCATGGTTTTGCACTTAGTTTCTTTGATTCTATGGACTGGTTTTAGATGCCCCTAGTATCACAAAACCTTGTGCCCACTTGTACGCTCAAGATTAAAGCACGGGAATCAAGAAACGATCCTAACGGTGCTAGAAATCCTATAAATACCCCCACCCTTCTCACCCCTAACTCACTTGAATTATGAGATTTTCCCTAAGTTGGAGTGGTTATCACTTCATACCTGAGAAATACTTGGAATTCAATCTTGCGGGGACCTTCTGTAAGTATTCTTTCGCATTTTTCGTTCGTTTTAGCGTTAAAGTCAAACTGCGTTTGACTTTCTGCTTTGACCAGTTTTTGGTCGACGCGAAGTTCGTTTGAACTTCATAACGTGAGCGTAATCACGATGGTTATAGTCCCTAGTGACTACACCTACTGATTACCACGTTATCTAGGCTCAGTGACGAGTCGTAGTTTCGGCCAAAATGCGTTTTCTTGCGTATTTTGTAACCAAACTACTTTAGGGTATCAAAACAGTTTGTTTTGATACCAAACCTGTTTTCTAACTTTACTAAACATGTTCTAGCATGTTTAGCTCGTCGCTTTTAGATTTGTGCTTGTTTAGGGTCGCAAAGGTAAGCGATCTAATCAATCGCTTATACTTTCGAACCCGACCCACTTGGTCGATCATTAGGATCCGACCAAACACTTTAGATGACCATAGTTGTATATGAAATAACCTTTTAAGGTTATACCTTATGGTCACGTCATTTAAGTAGTTGTATGATAAGTAATTCTTATGCCTTAGGAAAATTACCAAAATGCCCTTTTTACGCATAAATTCATTTTAAGCATATGTAACCTAAGTTTTGACATCTAAACTGATTAGACAATAATATTAGACATGTTAAGGCATACATTACTTGTCATAGGACTAGTTAGGCGTTCCGAACGCGTTTTACGCAAACGACGCGTTAAAGTAGCGTAAGCTACCTAAACGGGTCGTAATGGGTCGTAAGCACTTAAGTTAGGTTTCGTTTTAGTATGTAGGATTTGTTAAACCATATTACATAAGTTCCCACACTTATTTGGTTTACAAACCCTCGTACTACCCGATCCTCCGTTAGGTCCGTTTATTAATGTAGATACTTATATTAGGTGCCGTTTGAATCCGTGATCTTCTAGCTTTGCTTGGTGGATATTTAAAGTCTATTGAGCAATCTCAAGTGAGTACATAGTCCCCTCTTTTACTGTTTTCCAAACATTTTGGGGTGAAACACATGTGCCTACTTGTTACTTTCATGCTTTTCATGTTTTCATATCATATACTTGCTATTTTCATTAGTACACTATTAGTACACGATTTCATTATGTTTTGCTATGTATGTTTACTTAACATGCTAGCACATTGTTTTACATCACATTTCTTTTGCTATGTATGTTTACTTAACATGCTAGCACATTGTTTTACATCACATTTCTTTTGCTATGTATGTTTAGTTAACATGCTAGCACACTGTTTTACATCACATTTCTTTTGCTATGTATGTTTACTTAACATGCTAGCACATTGTTTTCTCTACTTTTTCTGCTATGTATGTTTACTAAGCATGCTAGCACATTGATTTACATGACTTTTCTACTTTGTATGTTTACTTAGCATACTTAGTACATTTGATTTACATTTACCTTTTTCATGCTATGTATGTTCATTTAGTCCATACTTAGTACATTCACATCACATCACATGCTTACATTCGGTAAAACATTTGGTTTGTTTAAACGGTTCTTTTACTACATTCATTAACATTAGCTACGCCGCTCGGTAGTAAGTAATGGTACCATAGGACTTGACAAATCCCGTTCCTGACATCCTAGGTTTGTTTGGGTGTAAGGAATGACTGAATCCGTGAACATTTTCACTTTGATAACCTTTACTCTAAGGTTATCCTGCTGTCTCAAGGCTTGAATGTATTGCGTTTAACATACCGCATAAGTGTTTATATCAGTATAGCATGCACATCCACAAAACATAACATTGATTTAAACTGAGTTTTACTTCAATACTTTGTTTTGTGCATTTTCACCTATGGTTTAGTTGATACATTTTTCACTTGCCATACATGACTTTTTGTTTACACAATACTTGGTTGACATTTGACAATGGTTTAGACATGGGCAATTTACATTGGTGGTTTGTTTGGGTAAGTGATTTGAGTAACGAGACATGTGTAATGTGATACAAGCATGGTGGATACGCCGCTGGTACTTCCTATATATAAGTGCTTGTATTATATTACATGTCGTAGCGTTATTTAAATCATTCAATTTGGACTTATACATTTTATACAAATAACATATTTTTCACAAGACATTGTTTTACAAAACAGTTTGATTTATACAAATTCATTTTATTGGGTTATTCATTTAACCTTACATTATTCATTTAAATATACATATCTATCATCGCTTTTCAAATGATTTATAAAACAAAACATTTTACAAGGATCATGACTGACTTTTTGTTAAACAACTTTTTTTTCTAAACTTATAAGTCATGAATCCTAAATCAATAAAACCTATGTACTCGCCGGCATTTTTATGCTGACGTACCTATTTTCACATGTATTTCAGGAGATGATGCATAGGATTGATCAAGATACACATAGGCGAACTTGGGCCTTAGTGACATTAAAAGATGCAAGACTAGTTAATTATGTTATGCTTATTTGTTTGTTAAGACATTGTAATTCTTTTAATCAATAAAACAACATTTCAATTTTCCATGTGTTATGAAACAATGTTTCTGTTACAACACTCCCCGACGATTCCGCCACGTTTTGTTGTTTTACGTGGTCGGGGTGTGACACTAACTATAGACTAGGTCGTTTCTAAGACATCGACCCGGACTAGGTCGAGTCTTGCCTAATTCCCTATAGTTATGGCTCTGATACCAATCTGTCACACCCCAACCGATGGCAGAAACATCGGGGCGTGGCACTGAGCGAAACAGATTGTCCAAAAGTTTCCATAACAACTATGATTACCAATTATTTAAAGCATCACGTCCCATACCATGACATAAAAAGTAACATAATTATTACAGGCAAAATCAAGACCAATTGTTCTGTTTCGACAACTCAGAATTTAAATACAAACAATTCGTTTATTGGTTTCTAGACCTTTCCTAGCCTCGATTTCACAGCAAGCCAAGCATTTAAACATCTTAAGCACCTGCCACATACGTTAAAGTAAAAGTCAATACACATAGTGTAAAGGTGAGCATACAAGTTTAATAGATATAATAGAGTTCGAAATCGTTTACGCATAACCAGCACGTACACAGTGTGAAATGAAGCACGTAAGTTATCGACATGATCCTATCAATACCAATGACTGCGGGTTGACTGCGCAAGGCAGTTCGTAATACATGTTCACCACTGTGAACCATGTGATTAATTGTCCTTAACAACCCCTGAGTGAACAGGTGCTGAGTCCAAACTATAGTACTATCGTTGCTAAGGCAGGTAGACAGCAATCCATGTGTAAACATAACAAACAAGCATTCATTAAGTCACGTATAACATGCGGTAACGGTTAGCGTTAAAGTATTTTGTAGTGTGTTCGATGTGATTTAGAATAAGTAACGTATGTAACGTCCAAAAGTGCGTAAAGCAAAAAGGGTTCGAGTATACTCACAGTGATGATGGATTAAAGGGAGCGCTAGAGTAAGTTTAGCCTGATCAGAACGATAGCATAAACAATAAGCGGCGCGTAAAATGGTGCAAGGTGTCAAAGGATCGGACGGTAATCTGATCGGATGGCAATCCGATCGGATGGTCGGTCGATCGGGTGACAATCCGTTCGGATGGTCATCCGATCGGGTGACCATTCGATTGGATTGTTACCTCGTTTGGGATGGATGTGTTTGTGTATGATGGCTTGTACTTTGAAGTTTTCGTTGTAGCATTTTGAAAACAGAGAAGTATCTCTACCCTTCAGGTCGATCGATCGGATGGCAGTCCGATCGAACGGCGATCCGTTCGGCGAGGTAATTCTCAGAGAACAAGTTCACAGCAGTGTTGTCACTCGATCGGGTAGTCTACCAAATGGGTGGCAATCTGTTGGAACTAGTAATGCATTGAACATGTTGAAAATTGTTTAAGTGTTGAAGTCCAAACATCACATGGTCGGGTGGTAATCCAATCGGATGGCAATCCGATCGGACGGTAATCCGTTCGATGTTCAAAACCTCAAAGGTTTGAAATAAAAATTAAGTGTGTGACCAAGGTGCAAGTCGATCGGGTGGCTGCCCGATCGGGTGGCAATCCGATCGGATGGCGATCCGTCCCGGCGGCCTGATCGTCTTGTTACTTGGTCATTTTGATAGTTTTACGGTTTTCTCGAGATGGTTTGATGACGTGTCAAACAACAGAACCCTCGCCCAGACTTAGTGACCCGATCGGACAGGAACCACCCTAGTTCGACCAGTTAACTATTCGAGACGGTGTTTCATGTTTAACCCGAAATCAGTAATCTCTTAAATAGAATTCAGATCTTGGACCAACACATCACTAAGAAGGAGTAGAAGATCAGAACAAGCTCTGATTCTATCAGTTATGAGTGCATTGAGTGTAAAAGAGTTGAAAGAAAGTTAGAAAACCATCTTTCAATCCTTTTCACCTCGAATATGTTTAGATCTATGCAAGATCTTTGTTTATTCATGTGGAAATCGTTCAGATCTAAGTTGTTCTTGGTGGATTTAAGCCAAAACAGGAAGTTCTTAAGAACACCATGATGACATCATCCTAGAACACCTTGAATCTAGTGATTTCACGGTTAAAAGTTAAGATTCAAAAGATAGAAAGGTGTAGGAGTGCGTGTAGATAAAGAAAATACAAGATTTAGGTTGAAAACTTACAAGAATCGCGAGAAATTGGAGGAAAAGTGGGCTGAAGCGAGTTGGGTCGAGTGAGAGCTGTCAACATCAAGTGATGTGACATATGAGGGGTATTTATAGGGTTTCCATAAAAGGAAAGTGGGGGAAAGAGCTGGTTGATCGGGTAGTAATCCGATCAGGTGGCAGCTCGATCGGGTGGCAACTCGATCGGGTGGCAGCCCGATCGGGGGGCAACTCAATCGGTTGGCCACTCGATTGGAGTGTTCGACGCGACGAGTTTTGCTGTTTCGATTCGCGTGTTGAGCGTTGCGATGCGATAGAGTTTCCCATTCAAATTACTTTTAATCCCAACTACTATATCTAACATACAATCATCATAATTATCTTGCGTTTAGCGTTTGCGATTGAGTTGCGATTGCGTTTCGATTGATTACCACACATAAGCATTAAATAAACTTGCACAAGTAACACACAATTAGCACACACACGTAAAACAATATCCAGAACACATACTTCGAGTTGCGAATGCGATTACGATGCAATAAGCGATAAAACATGCGACAAATAGCGATTAAACATCGATAAATGGCGATTATTAATAAGTACTCCACATAATATGTGACAACCCGAACTTTCACGGTTAGTGCCTGCGGTTTTGAGATTTCGATTCCTCTCGTAATTGTCCTTCCTGTTCTTGTGTTATTGAATCTGTTTAAACCATGACTTTGATAAATGTGTTAGGTTATATCGTAACTGAGTAATTATGTGCGTGTGTAATGGGCCAAGCCGGGTGTTGTATATTTGATTGGGCCGCACCCCAAACCGCGAAGCCCGAACCAAAGTAATCCTATTTATAGCTGAAAGCCCCAAACCGGCTACTTGGGTGTTTTGGCAGCCCATCTCATGGGCTTAAGCCCAGTACGGCCAAGTTATAGGCCTGATCGCCCAAGTTAGTGTGGTATTAGATTGTATTTTGTGTTGTTAATTATCTTACACTCAAATAAAAACCCTACCTTCCTCTAAAAGTGCTTACGGCAGTAGACCCCCTTTTTGTGTCGAAGTCTTTGCTGCTTGGAGATCACCCCTTTGTGTTTATGAAATGCCAATCTCCTGGTTAGTCAATCATGCTTACTAAACTTTTGGTTTATTGTTGTTTATTTTGAGCATGATTTTTGATAAACAATAACATGTCTTGCGAATGAATATCTAATCGTATGTTCTGTGCTTTGAAAGTGCATGCCCATGGTTATTGTAATGTTGCTAGACATAATGATTATAAATACTGATTTTCCTCTGAAATTACACATGGTTTCATAAGGGCACATGAGTTTATAGATTGCATATAATCTGCCATTTGCATGTGACACATTATTCAACATAACCTTAGTCAAACCACCCAAATAATTGGTCCAATGACCCCTTGAGGTGTGTAACGAATTGTCAGTCATGTTTATTAGTAAGATTTTTATGCATTGTATATCATGATTGAGATTAGATCTGATGAAATAGGTATTGTCGGCTAGTGCACATGATCACCTCATCATAAGTGACTAATGGTTAGAATGCATATGTCATGTGTATCAAGTTGCAGCCTACTACAACATTTACTAGCTCAAATAATTGATTCATGTGGGGGCGAGCTTGACTTTTGAGTAATAATTTAATCAATCAAATTGTGAGTTGGACGGCACAACACGAACAAAGGGATTAAACTGTGCATGTCTTAATGATTGGTTAGGGTATTGGAAACTCATAGTAACTGGTGATGATATTGCGGCCCAATGAACATTTGCCCTATGTATAGCGGTCCTATAAGACTTGGGGGTGGTTGATAGATCATCCGAACTTTTATAAATACTAGCACAAAGGTCCGAACTTCTTACTAGACTTAAGGGTCCGAATATTTGACTTAATAACTGGTCCGAATTATTTGATGAGCACACATGTAGTCCGAGTTTTAACCCCACCCCTTTAATCCGACTTTTGTGAAGGGAAGCATCCCTTGTCCGAGTTTATTATGATGTTACATGTCCGAGCTTGTTATGATATTACATGTCCGAGTTTGTTTGATCTAAGTGTGGTCCGAAATTCATGATTTTATGTTATCCAATCATGTATGTAATCCGAGTTTTGTAAGCTTGGTTTGGTCCGAATTTGTGATCATGAATTGTAAGGTCCGAACTCTTTGATGAATATACAAAATGGGGTGCATGCTAGATGTTGAATACGTTGATGATAAGTGAATGCCTTGTGTATTGGTGGAGTATAATTATTACCTTGGAAAATTGTATACATGTGAGTAATTAGAAAAGGCAGCTATTTGGATAACCCTCACCTCCATGTTGTCGGCTATGATCGGTAAATTATATTTTAGGGTATTGCAAGTTATGTTGAGATTAACTCGGTCAGTTTATTAATGCAGTTAGTATATTAACCCTGTTAAGTCTATTACTTCTGTTGAGTCTGTTAGTGGATAACCTTGTCAGAATGGACTGAGAAAGCCTTTATGTGAAGCATGAATTGTGTGGATTTGATTAACTGTTACGAACTGCATGATGTTCACTGTCAAACGCTTTATGACATAGATTACCTGCGTATCATTACGAACATGAACTGATTTATTACACGTGCACACATTAGGACTTGACTGATTACTTGTGAGTGCGTAACATAGCATACCGAGCAAACCAAGGTGAGTTCACACTCTTACTAAGGCATGGGATTCCCAAGGGCTTGGGAATGGGTTTTAAAGGAATAAGGTTGAATAGATTCGTACTGACACTATTACTAGACTACCATACCATCGTCCTCGGTTGTGCAGGACGCATACGTGCAATCTACGTACACATTTACTTATTACTATCCTCGGTTGTGAAGGATACCTATACATATTACTATCCTCAGTTGTGAAGGATACTTATACATATTACTATCCTCGGTTGTGAAGGATACTTATACATATTACTATCCTCGGTTGTGAAGGATACTTATACATATTACTATCCTCGGTTGTGAAGGATACTTATATTTAATTACTATCCTCGGATGTGAAGGATACTCACGTAAGACCTACGTGAACCTATGCTTACTACTGTTCTCGGATTGTGAAGAACACATATGGTTACGAATAGTCTAGTGGATGTACAACATGGGAAGCCCCCACCAAAAGAACGTACTATCGGCCCAGTAGAGCCACATGTTACAAATGAAACTACCAATACACATTTACTTTCTGTGAACTCGCTCAACTAGTTGTTGATCCTCTGTTACATGCCTTGCAGGTCGTTAGATACATGGAGCTTGCACAGGGAGGAGCTGGTCGTTGTGGGCTTGGATCGTATTTATCTTGTTAAACACTTATGATATTTGACACTTTATTATGATGGGTTTTATTTATACGCTTCCGCTAAACTATGATAACCTACTTATGTTTTTGGAACACCTTTCATATGGATTGGGTTTGGTTTAATAGCAACTACTTTTACTGTATATATTGTTCTATATGATTGGTGGTTTGATCCTGGTCAGTCACGCTCCCAAGCGGTGATACTCCGCAGGCGGATTTTGGGGGTGTGACAGATTGGTATCAGAGCCATTGGTTATAGAGAACTTGGTTTTAATATGGGAAAATGTTTTTATTAAAACCAGACTATAACCAGAACAGTGCTCTCAACGATCCACAACGACGCTTCGCTCCACGTGCAAGACTCGACATCCTAGGTAATAAGGTTTATGTTTATTACCTGCTTGCTAGAATTGCATAGAACTTTGCTCGTAGTATGCTTACATTACTTTGCTCACTACCTGTTACTGTTTAAGAACACCTATGTGCCTACACTTTTCTGTCATCGCACTACTCGCGAACCATTCATACTTATGCTACATTTACTGTTCGATCATGTCTGGACATGTTGACATGACTCAAGCCCAGTTGACGGCTCTCATTTAACGAACAAGTTGCTGCGGCACTTGCAGCCGCACAAACAGGAGGTATAACCTGCTATTCCAGACCTATCCTAGGATGTTAGATCCTACTCTTGTGACCCAACTCTCGCGCTTAACTTTGACCTAACTTTCTCGCGCAACGGGGCGGAACGCACAGCAACCTGTCTGCACATTCAAGAACTTCATGGACTGTCGTCCAAGCACATTCAGTGGCACGGAAGGAGCAGTGGGACTACTCCATTGGTTTAGGGAAGCTCGAGTCGGTATTCGAGATTTGTGAATGCCCTGAGGCTCGCAGGGTCAAGTACGCCACTGTTACGTTGGAAGGAATCGCGCTAACCTGGTGGAACGCGCAGGAACAGATACTAGGGTTGGCAGCCGCTAACGCCACCCCCTGGAACGAATTCAAAGAACGCATTAAAAGGGAATACTGCACGTGTGATGACATCCACAAGTTGGAAGTGGAGCCTTACCATTTGAAAATGACGGGGTCAGAAATTGAAGCTCATACGAAACGGTCGAACTAACTGGCCATCTTGTGTTCAACCATGGTGGACCCTCCAAGCAAGCGTATCGAATTTTACCTCAAGGGTCTAGCCTCAGAGATTCAGAGCCATGCTTCATCGGCTAACCACGACAATATCCAAGACATTCAGCGTCTTGCTTATCGCCTCACGGATCAGGCAGTGGAACAGAACATGTTGCCTAGTTGTATCAGCGCTATTACTACCGCTACCACTTCTGCTACCCCCGCTACTCCTAGTGACAACAAGCGGAAATGGGATGGGTATTCCAGCAAGGGTTCGGCTACCGTTCAGTCTCAAGCACAGCAGCAGCGCAAGAATAGTGATCACCAGAGCACAGCAGAAGCTAAGGATTCAGGAGTCCACGGCCTGCAAATCGAAATCGCCAACAGCAACAGCAAGCGGAAATCCTATGCGAAGAAAAGATTGTTCGCATTCCTCGTTCTGGTCAAGAACCTCTCGACTTATTCGACCAGTTGCAGAGGTCGAGTTACTACTTCAAGATTGATCTAAGGTCTGGTTATCATCAGCTGAGAGTCCGGGATGAGGACGTCTCCAAGACAGCATTCAGAACTCGCTACGGCCACTACGAGTTTCTAGGCATGCCATTCGGACTTACGAACGCACCTATAGTCTTCATGGATCTAATGAACAGGGTGTGCAAACCTTACCTAGACAAGTTCGTCATTGTTTTCATCGACGACATTCCGATCTACTCCAAGAGTCAGGAGGAACACGAGCAGCACTTACGTCTTATCTTGGAACTTTTTCGAAAGGGAATTGGTCTGCACCGCGCACACCAACGGAAATACGCCAAATTCTTGGGTTTGGCGGGGTACTACAGACGATTCATTAAAGATTTTTCGAAAATCGCACAGCCGTTTACTATGCTGACACAGAAAGGTGTCACCTACCGTTGGGGAGATTCCCAGGAAACGGCTTTTCAGTACTTAAAGGATAGACTTTGCAGCGCACCTATTCTCTCGTTGCCAGAGGGCACGGACGGTTTCGTGGTCTATTGTGACACATCGATACAGGGGCTTGGGTGTGTATTGATGCAGCGTGATAAAGTTATTGCCTACGCTTCGCGGCAACTCAAGGTTCATGAACGGAACTACACGATGCACGATTTAGAGCTGGGAGCTGTTGTTTTCGCGCTCAAGATATGACGACACTACCTGTACGGTACCAAGTGCACTATTTACACCGATCACAGGTGTCTCGAGCATATCTTCAAGCAGAAGGAATTGAACATGCGTCAACGACGATGGGTCGAGTTACTTAATGATTACGAATGCGCCATCAAGTACCATCCAGGCAAAGCCAATGTTGTGGCTGACGCCCTCAGTCGGAAAGACACTTTACCTAGGCGTGTACGAGCCTTACAGCTCACTATTCAGTCTGATCTTCCTGCACAGATACGAGATGCTCAGGTGGAAGCATTGAAACCAGAAAACGTAAAGGCTGAAGCTTTACGTGGTTCGAGGCAACGATTAGAACAAAAGGAAGACGACGCCTACTATGTAACAGGACGTATTTGGGTACCGCTATACGGCGGGTTACGAGAACTTGTGATGGATGAAGCTCATAAGTCTCGCTATTCGGTACATCCAGGTTCGGATAAAACGTACCACGACATTAGAACTACATATTAGTGACCTAGCATGAAGGCCCACATTGCAACTTACGTCGGCAAATGTTTGACTTGTGCGAGAGTCAAGACAGAGTACCAGAAACCCTCAGACCTACTTCAGCAACCCAGGATACCGCAATGGAAATGGGAAGAAATTTCCATGGATTTTGTTACTGGCCTGCCTAGATCCCAGCGCGGGAATGATATTATTTGGGTGATCGTGGATCGACTCACAAAGTCTGCACATTTCTTGGCTATCAAGGAAACGGATAAGTTCTCTGCATTAGCAGACACCTACTTGAAAGAAGTTGTTTCGAGGCACGTGGTACCCACCTCTATTATTTCGGATCGGGATGCACGATTCACTTCAGAGCTATGACAAGCGATGCACAAAGCTTTTGGCTCTCGATTAGACATGAGCACAGCTTATCACCCTCAGACGGATGGACAGTCTGGACGCACTATTCAAACCTTAGAAGACATGCTTCTGGCATGTGTTATTGATTTCGGCAACGGCTGGGAAAAGCATCTCCCGTTAGTGGAGTTTTCGTATAATAACAGTTATCACACCAGCGTACAAGCCGCTCCATTCGAGGGATTGTACGGACGTAAATGCCGGTCACCTCTCTGTTGGGCGGAGGTGGGGGATAGTCAGATTACGGGTCCAGAGATTTTAGTGGACGTCACAGAAAAGATTGCACAGATACGACAACGCATGGCGGCAGCACGCGACCGTCAGAAAGCCTACGCGGATAAGCGTAAGAAGCCATTGGAATTTCAGGTCGGGGACCGGGTTTTATTAAAAGTCTCACCCTGGAGGGGTGTGGTTAGATTTGGTAAACGAGGCAAGCTCAATCCACGGTATGTGGGACCATTCGAAATCACTGAAAGAATAGGCAAGGTAGCCTACAGACTAAACCTACCAGCTGAACTCGGTGCAGTTCACAACGTATTTCACGTGTCGAATCTGAAGAAGTGCCTGTCAGATGAGACCCTCATAGTTCCTTTTAAGGAACTCACTATCGACGAGCGGTTGCAGTTCGTCGAAGAGCCAGTTGAAATCACGGACCGGGATGTTAAGGTCCTCAAACACAAGAGAATCTCTCTTGTCCGAGTTCGTTGGAACTCCAAACGTGGCCCAGAGTACACCTGGGAACGCGAAGACCAGATGACAGAAAAGTATCACCCGAACTTTCACGGTTAGTGCCTGCGGTTTTGAGATTTCGATTCCTCTCGTAATTGTCCTTCCTGTTCTTGTGTTATTGAATCTGTTTAAACCATGACTTTGATAAATGTGTTAGGTTATATCGTAACTGAGTAATTATGTGCGTGTGTAATGGGCCAAGCCGGGTGTTGTATATTTGATTGGGCCGCACCCCAAACCGCGAAGCCCGAACCAAAGTAATCCTATTTATAGCTGAAAGCCCCAAACCGGCTACTTGGGTGTTTTGGCAGCCTATCTCATGGGCTTAAGCCCAGTACGGCCAAGTTATAGGCCTGATCGCCCAAGTTAGTGTGGTATTAGATTGTATTTTGTGTTGTTAATTATCTTACACTCAAATAAAAACCCTACCTTCCTCTAAAAGTGCTTACGGCAGTAGACCCCCTTTTTGTGTCGAAGTCTTTGCTGCTTGGAGATCACCCCTTTGTGTTTATGAAATGCCAATCTCCTGGTTAGTCAATCATGCTTACTAAACTTTTGGTTTATTGTTGTTTATTTTGAGCATGATTTTTGATAAACAATAACATGTCTTGCGAATGAATATCTAATCGTATGTTCTGTGCTTTGAAAGTGCATGCCCATGGTTATTGTAATGTTGCTAGACATAATGATTATAAATACTGATTTTCCTCTGAAATTACACATGGTTTCATAAGGGCACATGAGTTTATAGATTGCATATAATCTGCCATTTGCATGTGACACATTATTCAACATAACCTTAGTCAAACCACCCAAATAATTGGTCCAATGACCCCTTGAGGTGTGTAACGAATTGTCAGTCATGTTTATTAGTAAGATTTTTATGCATTGTATATCATGATTGAGATTAGATCTGATGAAATAGGTATTGTCGGCTAGTGCACATGATCACCTCATCATAAGTGACTAATGGTTAGAATGCACATGTCATGTGTATCAAGTTGCAGCCTACTACAACATTTACTAGCTCAAATAATTGATTCATGTGGGGGCGAGCTTGACTTTTGAGTAATAATTTAATCAATCAAATTGTGAGTTGGACGGCACAACACGAACAAAGGGATTAAACTGTGCATGTCTTAATGATTGGTTAGGGTATTGGAAACTCATAGTAACTGGTGATGATATTGCGGCCCAATGAACATTTGCCCTATGTATAGCGGTCCTATAAGACTTGGGGGTGGTTGATAGATCATCCGAACTTTTATAAATACTAGCACAAAGGTCCGAACTTCTTACTAGACTTAAGGGTCCGAATATTTGACTTAATAACTGGTCCGAATTATTTGATGAGCACACATGTAGTCCGAGTTTTAACCCCACCCCTTTAATCCGACTTTTGTGAAGGGAAGCATCCCTTGTCCGAGTTTATTATGATGTTACATGTCCGAGCTTGTTATGATATTACATGTCCGAGTTTGTTTGATCTAAGTGTAGTCCGAAATTCATGATTTTATGTTATCCAATCATGTATGTAATCCGAGTTTTGTAAGCTTGGTTTGGTCCAAATTTGTGATCATGAATTGTAAGGTCCGAACTCTTTGATGAATATACAAAATGGGGTGCATGCTAGATGTTGAATACGTTGATGATAAGTGAATGCCTTGTGTATTGGTGGAGTATAATTATTACCTTGGAAAATTGTATACATGTGAGTAATTAGAAAAGGCAGCTATTTGGATAACCCTCACCTCCATGTTGTCGGCTATGATCGGTAAATTATATTTTAGGGTATTGCAAGTTATGTTGAGATTAACTCGGTCAGTTTATTAATGCAGTTAGTATATTAACCCTGTTAAGTCTATTACTTCTGTTGAGTCTGTTAGTGGATAACCTTGTCAGAATGGACTGAGAAAGCCTTTATGTGAAGCATGAATTGTGTGGATTTGATTAACTGTTACGAACTGCATGATGTTCACTGTCAAACGCTTTATGACATAGATTACCTGCGTATCATTACGAACATGAACTGATTTATTACACGTGCACACATTAGGACTTGACTGATTACTTGTGAGTGCGTAACATAGCATACCGAGCAAACCAAGGTGAGTTCACACTCTTACTAAGGCATGGGATTCCCAAGGGCTTGGGAATGGGTTTTAAAGGAATAAGGTTGAATAGATTCGTACTGACACTATTACTAGACTACCATACCATCGTCCTCGGTTGTGCAGGACGCATACGTGCAATCTACGTACACATTTACTTATTACTATCCTCGGTTGTGAAGGATACCTATACATATTACTATCCTCGGTTGTGAATGATACTTATACATATTACTATCCTCGGTTGTGAAGGATACTTATACATATTACTATCCTCGGTTGTGAAGGATACTTATACATTTTACTATCCTCGGTTGTGAAGGATACTTATATTTAATTACTATCCTCGGATGTGAAGGATACTCACGTAAGACCTACGTGAACCTATGCTTACTACTGTTCTCGGATTGTGAAGAACACATATGGTTACGAATAGTCTAGTGGATGTACAACATGGGAAGCCCCCACCAAAAGAACGTACTATCGGCCCAGTAGAGCCACATGTTACAAATGAAACTACCAATACACATTTACTTTCTGTGAACTCGCTCAACTAGTTGTTGATCCTCTGTTACATGCCTTGCAGGTCGTTAGATACATGGAGCTTGCACAGGGAGGAGCTGGTCGTTGTGGGCTTGGATCGTATTTATCTTGTTAAACACTTATGATACTTGACACTTTATTATGATGGGTTTTATTTATACGCTTCCGCTAAACTATGATAACCTACTTATGTTTTTGGAACACCTTTCATATGGATTGGGTTTGGTTTAATAGCAACTACTTTTACTGTATATATTGTTCTATATGATTGGTGGCTTGATCCTGGTCAGTCACGCTCCCAAGCGGTGATACTCCGCAGGCGGATTTTGGGGGTGTGACATAATACAACTAACGTAACAACACAAATAGATTAGCTACCAGTCAAAGAAGTCAAAACAGCAGTTGAGCAAGGAGTGACAGATCGCAATTAGCAATCTTTTCTTCCTTTGACTTCAATCTTGACTTTGACTTTCGAAACACGGGGTGTTACAGTAAACTTGTGAGAGCTTATTAAAAAGATCACTAGTTGCAGCCGTGGACATAGGTTCCCCACTGGAACCGAACCACGTAAAATTCTCGTGTCTGTGTCGTGCTTTATATTTTTATCGTTTATTATTGCGTGTTCGTTGTGAATCGGTATTCCGCTGCATCACTTGATACCTAACAGCAACAACTTAGGTTGTTATGTTGTTGCATTCAATTTGCGTTCTGTTACAGGTGAAGAAACACCAAGTTAATCCGAGGGTTAACTTGTGGTTTGTGTCTTGTCTAGATAAGGTTAATCCTCTTTCTTCCTCGACTGATTACTGCAAAGATCCTGCAAAACAACCACAACACCGTGAAGCTCGTTATAAGGAGTAGAATAGGGGGTTCTCCTTGTAACCACCCTCCGGCATGAGAATAAGAACTTGTTTTGAGGATAAAAGTGTGTGTATTAAGTGAGAGAGCAAGAGAGCGATCCTTAAACCTGGAGACGAAGTTCTCTATTTATAGCCAAAAAGAGTTGTGAAGGAGGTGGGCTGATGGGCCTTGGGCTAGACGTTGACAACAAGGAATATCCTTTTTGTCTCCTCGATCACGATCATTAGTGTTTACAAGCGAAAGAGGAGTTGGCGCACATTGAATAGATACATGTGGCCGGATAGTTGTCCTTGTTGTCTGGTCTGCCATCAGCAGCTTAATGGAGATTGTGGAACAGTGGTCGACGCACGATGATTGATGACGAGGCATATCGGGCTATCTGACAAGAGAGAAGGGACATCCTAGGATAGTGAACTGCTTTAAGTGAATATTTGTTAAATGTAAACTCTTTTGTAATAACTGAAATTTCATAAAGATATAACGAAGAGTAAATTGACATTTTAGTCCCTGAGGTTTGTCCAAATTTGCCATTTTAGTCCAAATAGATTTTTTTTCCTCTGGGTCCCTGACTTTTCCCTTTTGTTGTCATTTTGATCACATACCCTAACTCCATCATAAAACCCCATTTTTAACCAGGGGTACTTTTGGCATTTTCAATTTATATATTTCCACTTGCCATTTTGATCGATAATCCTTTTTACATTCATATTTTTTTAATCACTTATATTAAATATAAATATTTATATCATTATAATAATACATATATTGTAATTACTAGTAGGGTGCCCGCGTGATGCGGCGGGGGCGACACTTTGGATTGCGGCACTCGTTTCTGGTAGTTTCTTTATTCGTATAATATTTATGATAACATTATTGTGGTGGATATATGTCATTAGTGTTCCACATATATAAAGTTTTGTTTTTTTATAAAAAGTAATAATCAAAAGACAAAAAAATATTGTTTTTTTTATAAAATTAATAATCAAAAGACAAAAATTTAAAGATAAGTTGTTATAATTGTAAAGTATGTTTATTTTATTGGTTATATTATAAAGTATACTTTTATTCTTTAAAGTTCGTAACTTTTTTTAAATATCCACATAGTACTCATCCAATAAAAAAAATATTATTTGACTCGTAAGTACATTTAGGAGCTTTAACTTAAATTGTTAAATTTCGGTTTTTTACAGATATAAAAAAATTAAATTTTTATAAATTTCAAAAATTGTTTTTATAAAAAAAAAACAGGATGTTAAGAGTTTATATCTTTATTAACTTTATATCATACTAAGTTCGGATTTTTAGTTCCTAACTAATCTTATCTATATGAGTCTACTTTTAACTTATAATCTCTAAAAATATGCAACACAATTTACTATGTATCTAGTCAAGTTGGTAAAGAAATCTTTTGAAACTAACTAATATTATCTAGAACAATATAGTTGAACTTATAATTCCTAAAAATTTGTAACACAATTTAGTATTTATCTAGTAAAGATTGTAAATTTCTGAAGTATTTTGTTTATATTACTTGTTACAAAAAAATGTTTATAAAAGAATTATCTTTATAAAAATAAAATGTTTTGTTTATAAATAAAGTAAAAATTGTTTTACACATGTAAAGTTTCGTTTTTTTAAAGATGATAATCAAATGACAAAAAATAAAAGATAAGTTGTTATAGTTGTAAAGTAAGTTTATTTTGTTGGTTAAATGATAAATTTTATAATTTTATTCTTTAAAGTTCATAACTTTTTTTTAAATATTCACATGGTACTCATCCAATAAACTTTAAGTTCAAAATTTTGTTTTTATAATAAAAATAGTAGTTGACTCGTAAGTACGTTTTACACCTTTAACTTTAATTGTTAAATTTCGTTTTTATATATATAAAAAATTATATTTTTATAAAATTTTAAAAATAGTTTTTGTAAAAAATAGGATGTTAAGAGTTTATATCTTTATTAACTTTATAATTTATATCATAGTAAGTTCAGTTTTTTTGTTTAGCTTTAAAGTTTATTACTTTATTATTTTTTTAATTAAAAAAATACAAATTATTAGATTAATATCCAAGAATAACTGCAATATTTTATAATTTCAGCTTGACTATATCTAACTGCAATATCTATTTATTGCAACTTTAGGATATTACCTTAAAATTACATCTTCACCGTATTCACGTTAAATATTAGATTTGTATGGACTAAACATTGCACCATAAGAAATAATATCAACACTTTTATCACCATCATCCTGCAATAAAACACACATATAATAACATAAGGAACACGTTAATATGAAAGATATACGCAAAAATAATACTTAAAAACCAGCAAAATCAATACCTTAGAAGCTTGTTCGACAAATGGGTTGTTTAAATTGGCATGTTCATCATGCAACTGAATCTGAAAAATCAAATAAGTTAACATTCACATAAAAGTAAATAAAAGAGAACAATTATTCACTGCTGCGATATAACAGAACTGACCTTAGAATTTTGAATCTCGCATGCTTGGTTTTTCACAACAACTGAATTCAGAACTGGATCCATCTTTTAACTTTGTTTAGCAATAGATATAGGGGTGTCCTGCTATGTATTTATAGTAGTAATTATAGAAGTGCATTATGGTTTAATTTTAGATTTGACACCCCTTTTATTTAGGAAGTTTGTTGTAGTTAGTTTTAAGTTTTTATAAGATACATCTAAGTACAGATATTAGACAGTTTTAATAAAATAACATGTGACACATAATATCTTCATTTTATGTTATGGTACTTTTAATTCTTTTTTTTTTTTTTTTTTTTTTTGCATAGATGGAGCCCATCTTTGTAGATTAGGTGCATTAGATCACAAGTATTAATTACTTGTACATTAAAGCATTATTGACTTGTACCTTTTAATCCGTGTGTCAATATTAGGGGTGTTCATCGAATCGAATATCGAATTTTCGAATTATTCGAATCGAATTGTCCGAATAATTTTTATTTTTCCTTGAATTCGTATTCGATTCGAATTCGATTAAAACCTATCGAATTCGAATCGAATTCGTATTCGAATAAAAAAACCAATTCATATTCGATTAAAATTTTGAATTCGAATCGAATTCGAATAAGTTCTATTTAATTCGGATTCTTTAAAACATGTAAAAAACTATAAAAATGAAACATAAATTTTAAAGCAGCCATAAAACACGATATCACATTAAAAAGTTTCAAATAAAATACCACAAGTCTAAACTTCAAAACTAGAAGCCGGGAATAATCACTCCACATTATAAGTTAATATTTTTATGTTTAGAAATCTATTAATAGATTTGTTAATTAGGTTTTACTTATGGGTCATGTAATGGGTAATTTTAATACTTGGAAAAAAATTACAAAAGAATTTATAGTATTGCTTAATAAAAGTTATAAATTTTGTTATATATAAAAATAATAATTAAAAAATGTATAATTTTTATTCAAATTTCGAATCGAATCGAATCGAATTTGAAATTATAAATTCGTATTCGATTCGTATTCGATTTACTTGACTCGAATTGAATCGAACTCGAATTCGAATTCTTATAATCGAAACGAATTCTTGATAATCGAATCGAATTTAAACGAATTTTGAATTTTTCGAATTCGAAACGAATCCTGAACACCCCTAGTCAATATTGAACAAGACAACTACCGAAACGTTGACAAAAATGTGTAGGTCGTCATGCTATCTTTGGATATTTTTTTAAACAGTATAGTTTATAAGATATGTCAAGAATAAGTAAAAAAATTATAAGTTTGTTGTGGATGGGTGAATTGTAACTAATTATCTATAATTTTGTTAAAACCTTAGGGATTTAAGTGTAATAAGTTTAGGAGCTAAAAATTAAATAGTGTTTAAAAGACTAAACTAACCTCATTTTAGGGGTCTTTCTATAAATAAAGTGGGGGAAAAGTTCTTATTTTTTTTTGGGTATCTTAAAATACCACTCCCTCATACATTATAATATAGTATAGATAATATGGAATTATTACAATTCGGTCCTTTGAGCCTCTTCTCAGAACTGCCCCCTTACACCACTGGCAAAACTTCTCAGATCTGAGCTTCATCTTTGCTAACAATTCGGTCCTTTGATCATGAACATCAAATTGTCATCTATGATTATTTCTGTTCGGTTACTAAATCAACACCTGACAAACACTAAGTTTTTTCGCAAACCACAACAGATTCGTTGTCAGAATCTGTTTGTAACATCACTGCAAACCACCACAATTAGCCGCTGCAACCACCAACAAGAGTGACGTGCCACGATGTCGGAATATTTCACATTTTAAGTACTCTTTCATCTTTTCTCACTAGATTAGCTTGTATCATATTTTCGTTTATACATATGTTAATACTCAGACGGGTTCAACAAAGAAGATAAGAGCACAAATTGGAGCATTTTCATGATCTACACCTGATATGACTGTAAAAACACATAAACAAAGAAACTATTCCTTAGCAAAAATCTTTTAACAATTATGTTCGTCGCAAAGGGGAAAGCGCCATAACAACACCTACTGTACAACGCAATTCTTGAAGCGCTTTCCTCTTTCTGTTTCTGGGCATGAGGTTTAAATGTTTAATCATGATTTGAAAACGGGCCCGAACTTAATTCAACCCGGGCCCAAAAGTCAAATTCAGATATGAACAACAGGTTATCTGCCTTCATGAAGGTCTTCTGAAAAGAGAGCTGCACGTGGAATATTATCATGATCAAATGCACTTAGGCCCGAGTATGGACCCGATGAGAAAATAGAAGATGTCCCATCTGATTCAAAAGTGGTTGATGATTGCTTCTGGGCGGGCCGTGTAGTTGTTGCTGACGTGTCTTGATACTCTGTTACACGCTGTACCATTTTTAGTGACTGTACAACTTCCCCCATGGTGGGCCGCTGGTTCGCCTCGGGAGCTACACAAGCTGCTGCAATCGTACAAACCCGAGCCAAATCTTCAATCGGGTATTTTCCCCCGAGCTTTGGATCAGCTAGTTCTTCCAAACGGTCCTTATCCCGTAGGATTGGCCTCGACTGTGTAACCAAAATTCATTAGTATCTCGGTTGTGTATTATTTCTAAAGGTAAAATAATAAATAAAAAAGAATCATAGCATAAAAGAAAACATGTCCAACAGGCCAAAGAATATCCAAACTGTAGTTTAATGCATAAATGATAAAACCCCTTTTACAAAAATACGTTTTTATTAATTAAAATATCAAAACTTGAGTCAAAGGTGCCCCAAGTGTAAGTTTAATGCATGAAACCTTGTAAACTGTTTTATAAAAGAACACATTATCTAAATATTACAAAAACCTTTTTCTAACTGTTCGACCCGCCATCTATGCACCTCTGATTATTATTAATTCTAAGTCATCTATAAAACGGCGTTTACTGATATTTAAAGTTTTAACTTAAATCAAAACTAAAACAAATACAACTCACCCAAGAGACAAGGTTCTCCTGTCCTGATGGTTGGGTCATATCCACAGGCTTTCTTCCAGTCAACAATTCAAGCAGGACCACCCCATAGCTGTACACGTCACTCTTGACTAACAGATGCCCGGTCATAGCATATTCAGGAGCAACATAGCTGTAAATTAATTCATATCAGCAACTACTAAATACATGAAGAAAAATGATGTGTTGAGATGACTCACAATTAACCATGTTATTTTCCTATTCATTGACTATCATATGTAAGTGATTTTATTGACTATGAAATGAGTACATATGCTAGTTTAAAGGGTCTGAAAGGATAGTTATGATACTACAAAATGTAGACAGATAAGTAAATGTTTTGATATAGCAAAAAAGCTTTATAAGAACTAACCCGAATGTACCCATAACACGAGTAGACAAATAAGTTGCTCTGCCTTCTGGGGCTTGTTTAGCTAGACCAAAGTCGGCAACTTTAGCATGGAAATTGTTTTCTAGTAAGATATTAGAGGCCTTAAAATCTCTATGAATAACAGAAGGCTGTGAATCCTCATGCAGATATGCAAGTCCTCTTGCAGCATCAAGTGCAATCTTCATTCTAGTATCCCAATCTAACGGACAGTTAACCCCTAGCGGGCCTACAAAAAGACATTAATACCCTTAAACACAAAAAAGGTACGTCTGCATTAGAAATAGAGTAAAATACCATTTCTGGCCACTTTTGCGACTTTCGTCCAAACGTTTTTTTGTCCGCATCTGGATCCAAAAGGTTTGAAATCTTGCCATTTTCATCCAACTCCTTAACTCCATCCATTTTTCTCCGTTAAATGAAGGGCATTTCCGTCTTTTTATACACTTTTTATTAAAATAAAAACACTATAAGTAATAAAGATCCACCTCTCTTGACTTTCTCTCCCCACCCAAAACCTTCAATCATCACAAAAAATGTCTAGAAAACAAAAATACCCCTAACTTAGCGTTAATAAATGGATGGAGTTAACTAGTTGGATGAAAATGGCAAGATTTCAAAGCTTTTGGATCCTGATGCAAAAAAAAACAAACTTTTGGACGAAAGTCGAAAAGGCAGGAAAACCTCGAGGACGAAAATGACAACTTACTCTTAAAAATAAGAGAAACTTACCATGGAGCCAAGCTTCCAAACTTCCATTCGGTACAAGTTCATAACAGAGAAGATTTTCAGAACTATCCCTGTTGCTATAGTAACCAACAAGTTTCACAAGGTTTCGATGATGTAACCGACTAAGCATTTCAACTTCTACCAAAAATTCCTTATCGCCTTGTTGGCCTCCACTAGAAAGCCGCTTTATAGCTACGTGGGTCCCATCACTTAAAACACCCTTGAAAACTCTTCCAAATCCGCCTTCACCAAGTATGCTAGCATGTTCAAAGTTATTTGTTGCTTCTTTCAGTTCTTCGTATGCAAGAAAACGTGTACTCGTTGGATGTTGAAAAGATCCTGCAGTTGGAAGAGATTCCACTACCCTTGGCTTAACTGTTTACAAAAGATTAGAAAACGTGTTGAAGATGCAATAATTAGATAATCAGGTTGAGGTCCAGAATTAGCGTAAATTCATACCCGTTTCTTTTGGCAATGATTCAGGCTTTCGTCGGCATGAACAAAGTATAAGAACACAAATAACAGCAACCGTAAGAATTCCAGCACCAATTCCAACAACAAGAATCAAACTGAGTCGTTTTCCACTACTTGAAGTGTTCGATGATGTTGGAGTTGAAGACATTAAAGGAGGTGGTTTTGCAGGCGTAGTGGCGACATGAGGTGCTGCAAGGATATTGTAACAATTAGAATTTAAAATGCAAATTGTGGAAGAAAAAAAAGAGTAAAATGCCATTTTCGTCCCTGTGGTTTGGCTAGTTTTGCGACGTTTGTCCAAAGATTTGTTTTTCCGCATTTGGATCCAAAAGGTTTGAAATCTTGCCATTTTCATCCGGCTCGTTAACTCCATCCATTTTTCTCCGTTAAGTCAGGGGGATTTTCGTCTTTTTACCAACTTGTTTATATATTGTTTTTGTTTTTTATTTGGAAAGGGTATTTCAAATGCGTGTGCATAAAATTAAAAACCCGAATTGCCCTTTAAGTCAACAAAAAAGACGGAAATACCCCTGACTTAACAGAGAAAAATGGATGGAGTTAACGAGCCAGATGAAAATGGCAAGATTTCAAACCTTTTGGATCCAGATACGGAAAAACAAACCTTTGGATGAAAGTCGCAAAACTAGCCACACCTCAGGGACGAAAATGGCATTTTACTCTAAAAGGAAAGAAGAAAGAAACCAGGTCAAAACTTGATAAAAAGTTTTAAGAAAAAACTGCACGAAATAGAAATGAACATTATACTTTGCGACTGCTTTTAGCAACCCAGATACATTTTATTACTGATTTACAGCAACGAATGACTGTTCATGTTTTTGCTGGTTTTAAGTTCACTTATAACAAACAATGTTACAATGCGTAATATATCACAATTAAGAAATTACCGAGAGCAGGAGCGACCGACTTGAACCAGGTTAACTTAAGAAGCTCATAGCCACCGACGAGCTTGGGGTCTAGATGGACTTTATGCATAGAAAGTGAAGAGTTTATCACAGAAGCTTCACGGGAAGAAAAACTGACTCCCGTTTGTGGAGTTATATCCATAGAAATATTAAGTCTTGATAAACTGAGTAAATAAAAGTTTATTAGCTCAATTTGAGAAACGTTAAGACCAAGTTGAGTAGCAAATTGATCGAATAACTGATTCCAGTTTGGGCTCGATGAGACATTTAAAAGAAGAAGGTCGAGCTTTATTGGATACACACAGTGGCACCCTTCAGTGTGCCGTTTTAGCACTGTTTCAGGTCCACAACAATCTGCCATGAATAAATACAAACAAATGTCAACAAAAGAAAGAAGAAAAATGAGCAGGAAGTGCAGGTTTGTAACAGGACAAAATGTGTTCAGGATAATACAAGTTGTTTTTAGTATGGGTCAAAAAGGTCTGGATTGGTTTGGATTGGGTTGACCTGCAAATATTTTTTTTGTGTTTATTTAAAAATAATTAATAAATAAGTAATGGTTACCTATGATCACAATAAACATTGTCACAATAATAAACCTAACTCTTTACTTCTTTAAATAAAACAATTTAAATGGCCGTTGCCATAGTTATTGATGGCGAATGGCGAACGATAGCGACAAGCTACCTATACACTACGTAGCGATAGCGATGAAATAGCGGGTGCTATTTTATGTTTAGCGACACACTAGGAGAAAATTTTAGAAATATTTTATATGTATATTATATCCAAATAAGCTGTTTTATACACTGTGTTATATGTATGCTTAACAAAAAAAAACCTAAATTCCTCCTATTTTATACCTATAAAATCCCGCTATTTATATTAAAGCAAAAAAACCTAAAATCCCGCTATGGAGGCGCCAAAATCAAATAGCGACACAAGAGTGCTACCCTATGCTATGAGCGCTATTAATAACTATGGTCGTTGCAGTAAAAGGGATAATATTTTGGACGACATTTAACCTGTTTGACTCATTTAACTCATTCACCTTTTAGCTGAATATCTTGAATTTGACCCATTTGAGATAAACATAACCAAAATCAGGTGAACAACTCGAAGAAAATGGGCCGTACTGACAAAAACGGGTGAAAAAAAGGACGACTTGGACGATCACCTGTTTTAATTACTTGGAAAAGAAAAAAAAAATAATGAGAAAAGAAGTCTTACTGGATGCATGAGGAGACAACGGTGGCTGGGCTAAGCCAGTGGGAAATGTACCAGCACCAGATTGACTAGGAGCAATATCGGCTAACGTCGGAGGCGTAAGTCCAGCAACAGGAGGTGCGGCTTCACTCTTCCTCATTGAAGGATTTGAGAAATCTGAGTTTGAAGGAGGGTGGGCAGAGGTCACAAATGGTCCATAGTCAGGTGGTTCAGCTGGTGCTAGCACAAACTTGGGTGCACCACGGTCCGAAAGCCATCTCTTATGTTGATGTACGATTTGGGCATCGTTTCGGATATCCGTAAAACCAGCATCAACGGTGGATATAATGACATATAGAATAAGTAATTGTTTCAACACGAAATATCGTATATTGTTCGCTGATCCTGCAATTTGGATCAGTTGAAGCAAATCAGATTAACCATGTGCAAAACAATTCATAACAATACAAAATTTCAATAATAAGTGATAGAATTAAACATCTTAATCATGAATCATATTGCAAACATGGTTAACAATTGTAAATGTGGAATAATTTCCTAACATCTAAACCTCAGATATCCTAGTATTAAAACTGAAAAAGGATTAATGATAAACAGAGTACCATGTAGATTCCAGCGATTAATCCTATATACTTAAAAAATGGATCGAGGAGCATAGTTGTTAAAAGCCATCGCCTCTTGCGCCTAGGCCCATTTTTCAGGCGAGGCGAGGCAGTTGCGCCTTAAGTCAAGGAAATTGCGCTTTAATTCTCCAGATGATGGTTCAGGTGCACATTCCGGCGAGATTCCTAGATTCCGGAGAGTTTCTGGCCAAATTTTTTAAATTCCGGCAAGATTCTAGCCAGATCCATACTTTTATCTAAGGAAAACTACTTTTCTACACTAATACGCTAATATTTTTACTTTTGGTACTAAATAAACGATATAAAGTGTTATATAATAGATTTTGTTTATTTTATTTAAAGAATAGTATTCTTTTTCTAACATATATATTTTTTTTTATTTTTTTTATTTTGCGCTTTATTTTTCTCAGGCACTTGCTTTTTTTGCGTTTTGCGCCTAGCGCCTTTAATAACCATGTGAGGGCTTAAAACCTGTCTACTTAAAATATTTAGCTATAAAAATGTGTGTGTGTGTATATATATAACTGAAAATTACATATAAAATTTCCAATCTGGTTAAATCCCGATTAACTAATTTCTAGTCGGTACCCCACCGGCCGGCCAACTAGCGCCTAGCAATTTTTACAACCATGATGACAGATAATTAAACAGCTTAATCATGAATTATATTGCAAACATAGTTAGCAATTGCACATAGAGAATACTTTTCCAACGTCTAAGCCTTAAATATCCTATAACTATATATTAGGGTTTAAACAATGAAAACCCTAATTTATCAACTGAAATCAACAAGTAACATCAAAATAGATAAAAACATTAACAAGTGCCTTCACATTACATATAAAAAACCTAATCTCCAAAGCGTAAAGTGAAAACTAGAATTAACATGAAATTAATGGATAAATTAGGTAAAACTGCACCAGTGCAGGTGAAGACAGCAAGCGACTTTACAGGTTCCGACATCACCGGCGGCACCGACGGAGATGAACGGTTCAGATCTACCAAAAAAAGGCAGCAGCTAGAGCACCTGCTAAAATCACGAACAATGCTCACAAATCATATAATAACAATAATTATATGCGAATATCAAGCGAATCAGAGCATGATATTCCAAATTGGAAACGAGTGAAATGAACGATTGTGAAAGAAAGAAAGGATGCTAGTAGAAAAATGGTGACAGGGGCTAACGTGCGCTAATAACGGAAAAGCGGTGGGTTAATAACGGTTAAAGAGGCATCGCCGTCAATCGCGTCCAAGTGTAAAGTGACATCACCAAGTGTTGTAAGAAGACGGGGAGTCTGTCTCTCTCTTGGATAATGTTATGATGTCAACTCAACTCCGCTCCACCCAAAACAATATTACTACTTATTATTATTATTTAATATTTAATACTACTTATTATTATTATTTAATATTTAATGAATAAATTGCCATTTTAGTTTTTCAGTTTTTGTCCAAATTGTCATTATAGTCTAAATAGTTTTTTTTTCTTCTTTGGTCCCTAACTTTGTTTTTTTCTTACCATTTTGATCACATTACCTAACTTAGTCTAAAAATCAGGTTATAATCAGGAGTATAACGGCTCGAAGCTCAATTCTTTTTTCGTTGGGATGATAGGTGACAGCTCCTCTATAAATTTCTGGGGGGATATTTGGTTGAGAGATGAACCTCTTCGAGATAGATATCCTAACTTATTTTTTTTATACGAGATTTGTTATGTTTTATTCAAATAGGAGAAAAATTTACATCGAAATAGTTGGTAAACGGGCAACAAGCTGCGCCGCTACCCCTTTTTGAATAGCAAAACTAAGCCTTTTAAAAACTAAGTTCATAGATCTCGGGGTCATAACATTACTATGCATGACCCTTTGAACTCGACTAAGTAGGTCCACAGCCTCTGGCGCCAGAAAACCAAAAGTATCAAAAGCAAATGGGATAAACACGTGTTGGTTGTCAAGGCACGCTTTCTCATGTTTGGTCACTTTACCCGAAGCAGCCTTTAAAGCAGCCTGACCCACCGTGAAAGCACTACCCCCTAAGCCCACAAGCGGGGAAACCCCTGTTAGATCCACACAGGCATGTTTTCCTCCTACCCATCCAAAGACCAGAATGTCGGCCGGTCGAAGGGTAGATCTCCCTTCCAACGGGTCTGTTAAGAAATTAACGGGTGCCTCTTTCTTAGCAGAAATACCAGCGCACCTGAATATGTCAAAAAGGACATCCCTAACCAAATCATGTCGGTATTTGAACCCCGGGAGCTCTCTACAATGAACTGCATGCTCCCCAAAGGAATCCAAACACGCCTTATGACAGACAGGGCATACCTCATCAACTGGGAATAAAGGAATCATGAGGCGATACTTAAGGATAGTACGATACTCAACTGGCGACATATGCTGGCCTAACCCATCTATAGGTATAGCAAGAAGGAAATCTTGTGCATGTGGTTAAGGTAAATGGGTTAAGGTATCTAATCGGATCCTCTATTATAACAACTCCAAGTCTATGGCATGGGGTTGGCGGTCTAATCCATCTACTCCAGAAGAAGTTACCGAATTATTTGGGTTGTTAAATGATATTCATGACTTTGTTTGGCGTGGCGGTGAAGATGATTGGAAATGGAAATTCGACAAAGACGGCTTGTTCTCTGTATCTTCGGTTAAAAAGCTTCTGTCCAGCAACAATATGGGAGATCCAAACTCGAGTTTTAAGTGTTTTAAGTGGAAAGGATGGATGCCTCTCAAGTGTAAAATTATGGTATGGAGGGACGCTCGTAACCGTCTGCCGACTATTGCGGAGCTGATAAAACGAGGAGTCTCCATCCAGCATTGCTGCTGCAGTTTTTGCGACGAAGTTATGGAGATAACTCTTCATCTTTTCACCGGTTGTATGTTCTCCCAAGAAGTTTGGTTCCGTATCGAAGCTTGGTGTCGTATTCAGCATGGTTGTATTTTTGATATCTCATATCTCCTTCAACTTCTGGAGCGTAATGCTAGCTCTAAAGAATCGAGGCACACTTTAAGAGGGATCGTGTATGCTACTTTTTGGGTGTTATGGAATGAGCGCAATGATCGGATTTTCAACAAGAAGAGGCGTAAACCTTGCGAGGTTGTAGAGATTGTCAAAGGTAAGTCTTACTTCTGGATTCGTAATAGGTCTAGGATTAAGATTGTCGATTGGAAACAATGGTGTACTTGTCCGTGGGTTTGGTGTTAGTTGTTTGGCTCGTTGGTCCTTGCTTTGAGGACTTGCGTTGCCTTTGTTTAATGAAATGCTCTTTTCAAAAAAAAATCAGGAGTATTTTTGGCATTAAATTATCATGAGGTTTATAAATTATGTTGTAAGCTACCCCTGGTTATCACTACACAACAATTATGCCAAAAATACCCCTGGTTATAACCAGATTTTTAAACTGAGTTAGGCAATGTGATCAAAATGGCAAGAAAATGGAAAAGTCAGGGACACAGAGGAGGAAAAAAAACTATTTGTATTAAAATGACAATTTTGACCAAACCTCAGGGACTAAAATGGCAATTTACTCATATTTAATTTTTGGGTAAAGTTATTCTAGAGAGATTCTTGGGACGAAGTTGTTCTATAAATGCTTCTAGACACAGTGGATCGTAAAATATAACAGAATGTCGAGTAAAATATAACACATTGACGAAAAATATAACACAATGTCGAAAAAAAGACACAATTAGTCATAAAAAAACACAATGACGCAAATATAGAAAAAACACAATAATAAATAAAGACACAATAATGTAACAAAAAGTCTAAAATATATAAGCTAAATATCTAAAACCAAAAACCTAAAATCTCACATCGTAGAGTTTGATGAGACGGTTCCAACGCCGCTTGAATGAGGTAAATCGGAGTCTGTTTGATACCCCGTGTATGACTTCTAACTTTTAGGAGACTTTGTATCTGATTCTAACCCTATCACGTACAAAGTCTCATAAAAATAAGAAGTCGTACAAAGGGTATCAAACGGACTCCGATTTACCTCATTCAAGCGGCATTGGAACCGTCTCATCAAACTTTACAATGTGAGATTTTAGGTTTTAACTTTTGGATTTATAGCTTGTAGATTTTAGAATTTTTTACTTATTATCATTATGTTTTTTCTATATTTGTGTCATTGAATCCTTTTTGCGACTCATTGTGTCTTTTTTCCTCAACGTTGTGTTATATTTTTCGGCATTGTATATATTTTGCTCGACATTTATGAGTGCAGTATGTCTATCGCTTCTGTCAATCACGTATCGTAGCTGGAAAATGTTCAAGACACGGTTTTGAACTGTTATTATATGTTAACTACTGTCCATTCGTGATTTGGAGTCCATCCTCACGAAGAGGAGTCCATCCTCACGAATGGAACATGGGCATGTTGGTGAGGATGGACATCATCTATAAATAGGGCATTAGTCTTAACATTTAAGAACTTTTTCCAACTTGAAGGCTGATTGTTTCAAGGTTTGTACACTTTTAGATCAATCAATAGAAACAATATTGAATTACATTCTTGTGTCCGATCCACTCACGTACACGGATTCCGCACGTGATACGTGATCTTTGCAGTCATCGGTGTTACAAATTCGATCCAAACACGAATCCACAAGTGGTATGAGAGCAGGAGATCGATTGCACGGATTAAAGATACAAGAGTTCACGAAATTTCATCAGATTCGGAGCTAAAATTCATCATATTTTCTTCTTCTACTCATATTCTTCATATTTTTGAACTTTAAACTCAGATTTACACTGATTTCATGGATAAAAACGTCAAATTTTTTATATAATGTGTGAAAAACATTTTTGAATAATCCTCTAAAGTTTCAGAATCTAATTCAAACGAAATCTTGTTCAAATTAATGAAAACCCATGACGAAAACGTTGTTTGTGCACTGCTGAGTTCAAACGGATCTACCTGATTCGTGCGTATCGACATTCTTGACTTAGAAGTTTGCTTGTAATTGACAGACCAGGAAGCACAATTCACAGAGTATTGTAATTTTGAGAATGATTCCATCAAAGCTTGAAAGATTGTTTGATATTTAGTTGATCCGCTCGAAAAATTCACGAATCAGAAGCAGCGAACCAAGGTAATTACGAATCAACGGGTTTATTTGAACGAATCTACATTGTTTTACGGATCTACTATTTTAACGGACCTGCAAGTTTAAAAACGAACCCAGAAAATTAGAACTGATTTGAACAGATCAGGATTTAACAATTTGCGGATCAACATTCAACGAATCTACTGTTTGAATTTGGAACGAATCTACAATTTATGCATCAAGATTCAGCGAATCAACTGAAATTTCACATATCAACATTTTGTTGATCCGCATGGATTGAGAAATTACATTCGAACGGATATGCAAGAATGGATCTGGAACTGCATCTTCAGAACGGATCAACAATTGTCACGATTCAAGACAGTTACGGATCTGGAAAACATTAATTTCAAACGAATCTGGAATTGAAGTGTTCATCCGCTTGAAACTACAATCTGTTCATCCACTACCTGCATCCGCACGGATCTGAAAATAGAATTTGATTATCATGGATCGACATAAGTTGGACGGATCAAGGATTTTGGAACGGATCTGGAAATCTAGTTGTCTGTTTTGAGCGGATCTATTTAGTGAATCAACTACATCCGCAAGTCTGGTAGTCAAAAGTAACAAATCAACAATCAAAGTTCATTCGTTGATTGATTACAGTTCATCCGCATATTTGGGTGTTGTTGCCCATCCGCGCAGAAATCTGTTCATCCACTACCTTCATCCGCTCTTAAAGTTCATCATCCGCTAAAATTAACTCCATCCGCAGAATCAGAGTAAACCTGCATCCGTAGAATCTATTTGAATCTGTCCATTCGTCAAAAATCGTTCATCCGCTAAAATAAATTTCTTCATCCGCAGACGATGGTTCATCCGCTGATTCATAAGTCCATTCGCTGAATTATAAACATTTGACAATTGTTTCAGGGATTGCACGGATCTAGTTTGTTCATCTGCACTCATAGTTAATCCGCGCTTACAACTAGATTTGCATTTATTCCAGTCCATCCGCAATTAAATATTGATTTTCTTGAAACTAGTCCATTCGCAGTTGTTTATTTTTCACACGGATCGATGTTTGCAAGAAATTAAGATTTGGTAATTGGAGAAAATCATGGAAGTGAAACAAGAGAAAACTTTGAGAGAAAGAACGATAGCATGTTACAGATTGGATGAAATGTAAGCAGCTTACGACGAAGCTAGAAGAATGGGTAGATGGGACAAGAAGAGAGAATGTTACACAAATCGTAAAGGAAATCCAGTGGCAGATTCGAGAAGTGTAAATTTTAACGATCTACTTGAGGTGATTCCTACTTCTGTAGAACTTTACTCGAAGAAATTTGTGGATAAAACTTATATCCCAAACATGGAAAAACGAATCAGTGAAGTAATGCTTGCTAGTTTGAGAAAGAGAGACGAAGAAAGACTTCAGAAAAATGTTGAAAAGATGGTAGATGAGTTGAAGAAAAATGCAGAGGAAGACAATGGTGAAAATGAACAAAAGGTTAACGAGCTGCAGAAGACAGCAGGAGAAGCTGGTGAAGAAAGTCAGAAAAAGACTGATGAGAAGCTGAAAAAACAAGTAGAAGAAGCTGTCGCTGAAAAACAGCAGGTAATTGATGAAGATCAGAATCAGAAGGCAAAGGAAGCCACGGTGCCAAAAACTGAGGAAAAAATTCAAACTGAATCTTCTAAAGCATCAAATAATGATAAAATCAATGAAAAATCTGATAATAAAACTAATGAACAATGCAGGAAATGCGTGGAAACATGCAGTGCCTGTACTGAAAAAGATGAAAACTTAAAATCAAAAAATGCTGAATTTACTAAAATTGAAAAAGTTTTCAAAGAAAAGTGCAAAGAAATGTTAGAAAATGAAAAAGGTTTGAAAGAAAACGATGAAAAGCTGACACAAAAATGAAAAGTCTTGAAAAGGAAAATGAGATTTTGAAACAAAAGTGTTCAACAATGACCGAGGAATGTTTATAAAAAGAAAATGCGGTTCAAGAAATGAAAAAGGAATATGATTCAATAAAAATTGCATATCAAGTTACAAAAGAATCATATGAAGCTGTGAAAAGCTAAATGAAACTTGTTTAATCTAGACCTTCACAATGTTCTGAAACGTCACAAATGCTTAAAAACCAGTATGAAATAAACAACAATTAGTTATTAGTATATTGAAGAGGTTGCTGAACTTAAACGTAAAATGGATGAGTTAGAACAAGATAATAACAAATTGCACAGTTATCATGCTTCTTCATATGTTCTTGAACGTATTTTCAATATAAAACTGGATGATAAAGATTCTGAAAGAAACACGAAGGGAATTGGTTCAGAATATAATCAGGTTCCACCACTGTTTGAGAAAAATTTTACATTCTATGATGACGAGAAGCTGGAAAAAGCTTTCAACATGGTTGATCAATTGCTATAAAATATTGACATAACCTATTCCAAATCTGATGATACTGGTGATTCAGATGTGGTAGGTAAGGTCATTGAAAGTGTTTTGAAAGATGGTTCTACCAAATCTGGTAAGTCCGAGTCACATGATGAAAATGAGGAAAGTTTTCATGAAAGTTATCTTAAGAATTCAAAATCTGAGAAAAATGCGAATGATGATTCAATAGGATTGGCTTACTACATGATTGGATCGAACAAATTAATCTCAGATATTGAAGTTCCGATTCAAAATGTGATTCCGGATAAAATTGACAAAGTTTTCAAACTGGTAGAAATTGAGAAATCTGAAATTTCAAAATTTGCTGGAAAGAGAAAGAAAACTTTTTATAACAAAACTGGTTACAAAAAGAAAAATATGAAGGTTGGGTTAGGTTATAAAAAGAAACAAAACCAAAGGAAAAGAGCTAAAAAGTCGAATTATCAGAAAAAGACGAACTTTGTTCACGAAACAAGTTTAGAAGAAGAGAAAGAACTCCAATTTAGTCGACATACTAATGAAGAGTTCTATGCTCAAAAGAAACAACAACAACAACAACAACAACAGGCTAAAGATGTTTCGAAGAAAACATGCTTTAAATGTCAACAAGTGGGACATGTTAGTCGCAAACGTCCACAAAATCTAAAGCCTGTTGATGTTGAAAAAGAGAAAAAGAAGTATGATGTTGTAGGATGGAACCAAAAACGACATTACAAGCGAGTCATTTGATGTTAAAAGGTTACCGACCCGACACTGATCTTTAAAGCTTCAAGTGGTAAACTTGTGCAATATGAAAGACACAGGACAAAGGAGGACTTGATTGAGTTCATTTAAAAGAATCAGGTACTAACTTTCGAGTTGACCTCAGGGTCAGTCAAAGATGAGCTTTAAAGAAATCTTGTTTTTTTCTTCAGACTTGTGTAGTTGGTTGTGCACTCTTGTAGAGACATTAAGTTAAAATTTCAGGTTTTTACGTTTAATGCATAACACATTGGTATTAAAAATAAATTACGTGAAACTCATCACACAATGTGTGCAAAAAAATATAAATATCCACAGCAACGTGCATACATTCGCACTATTATAACAATGACGGTTCAATTTTTGTCGACCAGAAAAAATTGTTAATATTATTTTTGTTGAGTCAAACCGAACACTTATTAATACCGTTTTGGTCATATTACGACTCTATTTTTTGTTATTTTCTCTTTCGTTTGCCAACGGTACCGTATTTGGTTGAAATTGGTGGTGTTCGTTATAGTAGTGACATAAGTCTTTATGGTTATCAATCAGTAGACGGATTGGTTTTCTTTTAGGCCTATCGGGTCAGTAATATAGATATACATCTTACATATGATTTATTTATTGTCTTAAGGTTTGAATTATGTTTCTGCCTCGTATTGCTGACTCCGTTGTAACGCGCGGGTTCCCCACTAGTACTTCACAACATACAAAATATAAATACTATTATCAAATACATATACTAAAAGAATATTTATTTTTTCAGATTATGAACATACTAAAATAAATCACTAATAGACAAAGGTTAATGAAAAAAAAATATAAATTAAAAAATTCGGATATATAGTTCGGGTAAACGGGTATGTGGTTTCGGGTAATCGGGTTGGGTATCACCTAATCCCATACCCGACCCATACCCGTCAGGTATCGGGTATACACATCCCATTTGTGTCGGGTTTCGCATATACCCGTCGAGCTCGGGTATTTTTGTCATCCCTAATCGCATATATGCTAAAGATGTTGATAGTGTATTACGTTTTGATGTGATATTAAAAAGGAGTTTATGAAAGAAGGATAAATAAAATAGCATTAGAATGCAACTTTCTAACATGTCATTAACTAGACTACGTAACCCAACTGTCAACATACTTAGTTTTCATTTTGTAAAATTACCAAATGGTCCAAAGTCTTGGTAGATTTGAATGGTTGATGTAAGAATAATTAGCTACAATTGTAACAAATCTTACCATTTGATCAACTACTCCAGTCCATACGGTTTGAACCGGTCCGTAGAGGCATCCTTGAACCGGACAAACACTTCCTTGAAGGAGACCAAGGTGGCGCATATTAAGAATTGTAACAGCCTAACAGGGGCGGACTTAGGTGATGTGGTGGGTAGGCGGACGCGCCCCTTGAATAAAAAATAAAAAAAAAAAAAAAAAAAACTCAGTGTATTTTATAGACAAAAATCTCGATCGCACCCCTTGAAAGTTTGATTGAACCCCTCGTTCGCACCCCCAGAAATAATTTCTGGATCCGCCCACTGAATTGTAATATTACATGTTGAAAACATAACATGACCAACTACTAGTGTAGATCAATAATCTTGTAGAGTTCAAAATGGTGATGTGAGTATATGGCAACTATGGCTAATTAAAGACGTGTAACATGTATGATATTGATGGATTGCTTTAAAATAAAGTGGAGGGGGTTGGATTGATGTTGAGATGACATAAAACCTTTTAGGACGTGCCAACATATATAAAAATTTGTTCACGATATTACTATATAAATATAATAAAATAAAATAATAATATAGGACAATTTTGATCTACTGTTTTAACTCGATGCAAACCAATTATCATATCAACACCTACCATGATACATTCTCAAATAAGGCTTCACATCATTCTCATATATATTAAATCCTCTCCATTCAAAGCATGCCACGTGATAAGTTTTTTTTTCATGGGCTTTTTGCATATTTCCCCTTAAAAATCTTTTTAATTGCGTATTTACCCGAGCCTAAATTAATATTGCATATTTCCCCTTTATTAACTAATAAAATTGCAAATTTACCCGGTCTAAACTAATTTATTAAAATTAAATTATATAATGACTATATTACCCTTAATTTACTAAACCTTAAAAAATTACATATTTACTCATTTTTTTACTGGTTATTTTGTATTTTTCACAAATATGTTTCTTTGCTATGAATTTTGGCTCGAGTGTTAATGTTTGAGCCATGATTTCCAATCTACATATCATGTTCAATCTCCGAATCAATTAGCAATCTGAAACAGATATCGAAATCAACCGGGTGACCAAAAAAAGAAACTTAAGATAAGACAGTCAACAACGAATACAAAATAAAATGTATGTATATCTATTTAAAAACAATCCTATGAACCAAATAAACTATATCAAGATGTATGCATCAGAATGTGCAGAACACCATTCACAAATTAAATAAAGAAACGGTGGGCCAGTAGCACACAATTTGAATTTATGTTTTTATCTTCAAATTAAAGAAAACAATTAATTGTAAATAATTGAATAAGACAATACCCAATCAATTCTTAAAATAGCTTATCAAAACAACCGACATCGGAACGAACATGTATCATCGCCGTTTGCTGAGAGGGTTTTCCGGGCACCGAGGATAACGTCTATTGTAACGTCGTTGATAAGTCGCCGGCTGTAAAGAATCGCCGTGGTACAAACGACGTGGCACAAACGACGTGACGACTGTCGTACCTGTATATGGATGTTTTGAGAGGGTGGAAGAACCTGATGACCAGTGGTTTGCATTTGAAGCTTGGTTTTGCCTGAAGCCATAAAGTTTTTTTTCTTACTTTTGGAAAGGGTAAATTAGTAAATTTAATAAATAAGGGGATATATGCAATTTTTATATAGGCTTGGGTAAATATGCAATTGAGAGTCTTTTCTGAGGGGAAATATGCAATTATCCTTTTTTTCATTTATCTAATGAATAGTGTACTCTCCATTCATGATTAGCTATTTAACCATGTTTAAACATCATTTTCAAACTTTTATGTCTAGTGTGCATAAACAACACCTAGAATTGCATCATAACAATCAAATAACATCAATTTATCATTATAATTCAAGTGTTCATCATTTCATCATAAAACCCACCTAGCAAATACCTGGTTAATCATTCAATCACTAGTTTATGGCACTAAATCACCAAATTCTTATCTAGGGTTTATTCCTAAACTTGTATTCATTACAATTTTGCCATGAAATTTAACATTCACTCTAAAATTGCATCTATGAGTGTTCATGACAAATCATAACATCTCCAAATATCAAAATTAGACATACCTTGTGATCTCCTAACTTGGGTGATCACGATTCTAGCTTGGAACTGATTTCTAACCCGTTTTCTTCTTTGATTTTTGATGGAATTGTGAAGTTAGGGTTTGAGAAAGAAATCCCCTTCTTGCTCTCTGCTTATCTCGACAAGAACACACACTTTGAGTGTGTGTTTTGTGTCAAATTGTTTTTTTATTAATAATAGTTTCTAACTTGTCCTTTTTAGTCCCTTAACTTCTTAGGTTTTTATAAAAGGGGTCTATTCCATGTTTCTTATTATTTAATCCACATAAATTAACTAGGTTAATTATTCCTAGTTATATTACCTAAGATTAAAATCAGCATAACTATATATATATATATATATATATATATATATATATATATATATATATATATATATATATATATATATATATATATATATATATATATATATATATATATATATAGGGGACCGCTAAAATGAAAACCACCTCCAGTTGTAAGATCCATGAGAACTTTTTGATCCGGGGCGAGTTGGACCAAATTTTTTTTTCATAAACGTAGATGCGTGTATTATAAACACATTTGTAAAAAAAATTCAAAAAAATGTCGTGTGTGTAGTTTTGAGCACCACAAGTTTGTGTTTACGGGTATCGTAAAGTTTATTTAAAATTTACGGTACCCGTATACACATACTTAAAATTTACGGTACCCGTAAACACAAACTTGTGGTGCTCAAAACTACACACACGACATTTTTTTTTTTGAATTTTTTTTTACAAATGTGTTTATAATACACGCATCTACGTTTATGAAAAAAAAATTTTGGTCCAACTCGCCCCGTATGGTGTAGTTCTCATGGTTCTTACAACTGGAGGTGGTTTTCATTTCAGCGGTCCCCTATATATATATATATATATATATATATATATATAGGTAGAGGATCTTGTACAAAGTCCATCTTTTGTAAGAAGTGTAAGAAATAATTTGGGAATGACAAGTGTCCCTCATCTTAATTAATTCAAAAGGGTATATTAGTAATTGTACATTCTTGTCAATTAATTGATTTCCAATATAACTGAAAAAAACTTGGCGATGAGAATGTTTAGGGATTGATCGTTTCATCTCCATCTCTGATTCAGATCATATTCTCCGACCATTTTGTTAACCTTCCGTCATCATCATCACAGTTCATGTCATCTTCTCCGATTTGAACACCTGCATCTCCGACCACCGTCACCAATTTCTTTCGTCTCCACAAATCATTCACCGTCATCGTCTTTCATCTTCGTCATCCTCATTTCTGATCGTCACTTGAATCATAGTCATGGTGTTTTAAAATCTGGGAATGTTTTGTATTGATTGTCCAGATGTTAAAACACCATGGATGTAATCACAATACAATGTTTTCTGGATTCTAGATAAAACACCATGACTTGAATCATAGTCAATTTATCCAATTGTTTTAAAACACCACGCCATGAATCTGATTATACAATGTCTCCATATAAAACACCATGACTTGAATCATAGATGTTTAAAACACCACACCATGAACACTGTCTACAGATAAAACACCATGACTTGAATCATAGTCATGGTGTTTTAAAATCTGGGAATGTTTTTGTATTGATAAAACACCACGCCATGAACAATGTCTCCTGATAAAACACCATGACTTGAATCATAGATGTTTTAAAACACCACGCCATGAACAATGTCTCTAGATAAAACACCATGACTTGAATCATAGTCATGGTGTTTTAAAATCTGGGAATGTTTTCTATTGATAAAACACTACGCCATGAACAATGTCTCCTGATAAAACACCATGACTTGAATCATAGATGTTTAAAACACCACGACATGAACAATGTCTCCAGATAAAACACCATGACTTGAATCATAGTCAATTTATCCAGTTGTTTTAAAACACCATGCCATGAATCTGATTATAGATCTATTTATGATAAAGTATGAAGAAATTCACTGATTTTTTGTCGATTGATGACGGTTACCATATAATTCGATGATCTTTAGGAGGTTGATGGGGGTTTTGAAAACGGTTACCATATTTGAAACGTTGGAAAAGTCATTATTGCCCTTCAATTTTTACATAAGGTCCTTCTAATTAAAACACAATTTACATTTTATACCCTATTGATCTCAACCATTAGATCAAATATCCAATGGTTTAAAACACTTCTTACCCTTCTTACATTTTACACACTTTTTACCATATCCCTACCCTATATATATATATATATATATATATATATATATATATATATATATATAGTAGGAGTTGGGTGGAAAGTGTGTTTTTCCTAGAAAGTCTAGGAAGCAATAAGAACGTGACATGTGGCATTGAAGGATTTTATCTAAAAGGGCATTTATGTACTTTCACAATCTATTTTTATTTTAGGAAATTATCTTCAATAACTAACTATACATAAATTTCGGAATTTTTTGTTTTCGATTTCTGATCTCACGTAATATCAATCATTCCTTCGTTTTCTTGCTGGAATCTATCAGCATGTTCTTGGTACTGTGTTTTAACAATTTGTTCTTGGTGATGTGTTTTAACAGCAATCAGATTCATACAGCTGTGTTTTATTATTCAGATTCATACAGTTGTGTTTTAAAAGCAAGCAGATTCATACAGTTGTGTTTTAGCATTCCGATTCATACAGCTGTGTGTTAACAGCAAGCAGATTCATACAGTTGTGTTTTAGCATTCAGATTCAAACAGTTGTGTTTTAACAGCAAGTAGATGCATACAGTTGTGTTTTAGCATTCAGATTCATACAGTTGTGTTTTAACAGCAAGCAGATTCATACAGTTGTGTTTTAGCATTCAGATTCATACAGGTGTGTTTTAACAGCAAGCAGATTCATACAAATGTGTTTTAATAGCAAGCAGATTCATACAGTTGTGTTTTAGCATTCAGATTCATACAACTGTGTTTTAACAGCAAGCAGATTCATACAAATGTGTTTTATCATTCAGATTCATACAGCTGTGTTTTAACAACAAGCATATTCATACAAATGTGTTTTATCATTCAGATTCATACAGCTGTGTTTTAACAGCAATTCAGATTCATACAGCTGTGTTTTAACAGCAAGCAGATTCATACAAATGTGTTTTACATCAGCAGATTTTGCCCCAGCTTTCGATCGGCTTCCGGTAACTGTTCCGCTGCTATCTATCCTTTCCAAAGTTTCCTGCTTTTTGAATCTCTTCCCTGCAACCAGCAAAATACCATCAATTACAAACAAGAATCACCCGTAATCGCTTTGTAAAACACGCAGTACAATGAAAGCTTGATCTTACGTATATGGAACAAGGAAAATCTCTTATCTTCATCCATGATTTTAGGTATTTTTGGTATGATTTTGGGGGTTTCCAAATTTGGGTTTAGAGAGAGAAAGAGAGAGAGAGAGGGAAATTGGCGTGTATTAAGGAGATGTGATATCTCTGACGGTTATTTTTGATTGGTTTAAAACACATAAAAGGACGAAATTGCCCCTACTCATTTAAAATAATCTATTAAATATAGTTAATTATTACAAGATTGCCATTGATTTAATCTCAACCCTTAAACACACCAATCGGATGGACAAGATCGCTTCCTAGACTTTCTAGGAAAAACACACTTTCCGTAGGAACACTACTCTCTCTCTATATATATATATAATTTAATATTTTTAGGGTGTTACATTCAAGCACTAAAGCTTAAATCATTTGCATCCTTTTCATGGGATTATTCCCCTACAGCTACAATCCATTAACCGAGCTTATTAATCTTGTATTTCACGCTCCCGTTACTCAATTTGCGTTTACACTTATATGACCTGTTCAACCTTCTAGTGGTTGAACTTAACTAATTCAAGTTCATTTTCAAAGATTCATATCCTTTCAATTATGACCCTTTACCTGGGTTCATTATTCCGTAGTTTGCGTTCCCGTTACCTAGTTTACGCTCACCATTACATCTTAACCCATTATCCGGGTTCCTTAGTGTCATTATTTACGCTTCCGTTACCCGGTTTGCGTTTTACTTTATTTTGACCCGTTTGGGTTATTCGTGTTAATACCGTCACTTATGAACAACCTCCCTTATGCATCTTATTCACAAACATTACTTTAAACCAACCATAATAATAACTTAATAGAAGAAAATAATAGAGCGTGTAGCCACGTACCTTAAAGCTTTCCTTTCAAACGCCTGTCCGCCCTGGTTTGACCTTCCGAAGCTCCACTCGAGTTGCCTAAATAGTGCAACCCAATTATCATTAGAACCTAATTGTTCACATCCATGGCATGTCACGCCCCAACCGATGGCGGAATCATTGGGGTGCGGCACTGAGCGAAACAGATTGTTCAAGAGAATCCACAACAACTATTAAATTACCAAATCCTTAACATTAATATCCCATACTACTAATAGAGAAAGTAAAAATAGTTATTACAGATAATTGTCTCAAAAACAAGCAAACTGTTCTGACAACTCAGATTTTTATTAGGTTTGTTTCTAGACTCCATCCTAGCTTGATTCCAGCAAATAACAAGCAAGCATCTTTAGCACCTGTCACATATGTTAAAATAGAGGTCAATACACATAGTGTAAAGGTGAGCATACAAGTTTGATAGATATAATAGAGTTCAAAATCGTTTACGCATAACCAGCATGTAACATGCATAAAGTGAAGGCAAGTAGGTTATCGACAGAGAAATATGCACAGACATGACTGCGAGTTGTAGAATGCGCAACACATATCCCCACTGGGACATGTGAAGTAAAGCCCTTAACAACCCCTGTCCATGACAGGTTCTGAGTCCAAACTATAGTACTATCGTTGCTAAGGTGTCAGGCAACAATCACTGTGTTAACATAAAATACAAGCATTCATCGAATAACACATAGCATGCAATGACGGTTAGCGTATAAATAGTGTTTGCGTTGCGTGTCGATTGTGATTTAGAATAAGTAACGTATGTAACACCCAAAAGTGTGTAAAGCAAAAAGGGATCGAGTATACTCACAGATCGTGCTTAACAAGTAAACACTCTCTTGGATTGAAGGGAGCGCTGAGAGAGATTAGTCTGAACAATTAACGATAGCGTAAGCGAAGAATGGCGCATAAAACGGTGCAAAGTGTCAAAGTGTCGGATGGTAACCCGATCGGATGGCAATCCGATCGGTTGACCACTCGATCGGATGTCAATCCGTTCGGATGGTCATCCGATCGGATGACCATTCGATTGGATTGACATCTGTTTGGTAAGGGTGTGTTTGTGTATGATAGCTTTGAAGTTTTCGTTGTAGCATTTTGAAAACAGAGAAGTATCTCTACCTTTCAGGTCGTTCGATCGGATGATGATCCGTTCGGCGAGGTATTTCTCAGAGAACAAGTTCACAGCAGGATTGTCATCCAATCGGATGGTCTGCCGATCGGGTGGCAATCCGTTAGAACTGATCATGCTTTGGAAGTTATAAAAATGTTAAGTGTGGAGGTCCAAGTGCAATCCGATCAGATTGCGGTTCGATTGGATGGCAATCCGATCGGACGGCAATCCGATTGGACGACAATCCGTCCCACGACCTGATTGTGTTGCTAACTTGAAAATCTGTTAAGTTTTGTGGTTTGTTCGAGACGATATGACAACGTGCTAAACAACAGAAACCCCATCAAGACCCAAGTGATCCGATCGAACATGAATCACCCTAAACGGATCAGTCAACTATTTAAGATGGTGGTTCATGCTTAACCCGAAATCGGTCGTCTCTTAGATAGAAATCAGATCCTGAACCAACACATCTGTAGGATCAAGGATTCGTCCAATACGAGTCAAACTGAGTCAAATTTGAGTCTCTAGAACGGCGGAAACAGACTAGAAACCGTCAATCAGTGTTAGAATAGGAGTAGAAGAGTAGAAAGTCACTTTAAACATGTTCTTCATTCATATAAAACGTTTTGGTACAGAGAGAATTGGACAGCACTTCGTGACAAGATTCTCTAGAAAGTTCTGAAATGAAAAACACTACTGACCTATATATAGGCCTTCCAGTTCCCACGAAGTAACATCTCCAGATCGCACGAACTGACAACTTCCAGTTCGTGCGACCTGTGCGAACTGGCCTAAATACATACAAAACTTAACTTTTTCAAACAGTTACATATACATGACATGGCATAGACTGATGACGTAGGCGATAGACATTATGCATCAACAAACTCCCCCTTGGATATTGCCGCAGTCTTCAGTCAGCCTGTCTTCAAAACTTCCTTTCACAAAGACTTGAAAAACTCTTCTCTTTGCTTCGGCTTTTTCAGTAACGCCTTCCTGAGCTGTTCCTTCTCTTTTGCAGCTCTCTTTTCTTCCTCAGCTAGCCTTTGCACACATGTAGCTCTAGCAATTCTATCTTTTTCTTCACGTTCTTTTCTCTCCTTCTCAGCTTTCAGAAATTCTATTCTTTCAATCTCTCTCCATCTTGATAACCACATATTTTCAGAATTTATACCTTTCTGAAAACATACTGTAGCTACCTTCTGAAACTGCAGAGCTTGATCTTTATCTTCTGCTTTATACCCAATCTTGTTCACAAATAAACATTCAATATCCTTTGCAGAGCAATTCACTATCCACATCGGATCATACAGATGAATGTATCTGCTTTCATTCCCAACTTTGTACACAATCACTGCTTCAGTCGTCATGCAGCTATACACCCAACATACAAACCCTTCATGAAAATTCTGTTCCATCTTCGGCAATGGAATATTCTTTATAACCCTGGGCTTCTTGATTTGCAGAATTGTTTCTTCAATGCCTGTAACAGGATCCGTCTTCTTGACTTTCTTCGGATAATGTGGCTTCCAGTGACGAAATTCTTTGAAAGCTTCAAATTTCATCAAGCCCCATGTAGGCATATCATGAACCCTGACCGGATATGATAACGTTCTGACTTTGGGCAACTCTTCAACATCCCACCAAGGCAGAGACATTATATCTTGAATATACTGGAAATACTGAACGCCAAATTCTCTTCTGATTGCATAAGCGTTAACTTGTAACAAATAACCCCAGCTTATGATATCACCCAGAGAAACATCTCTATCTCTTCTGTAATACTGCAGTGGTCTTTTGTATTTTCTGTCAATATCCTTCCTGAACCACTTCTTCTTTTCTTCACGTTGTTCTTCTTTCGACATTTCTTGAAAACTTTTACTATTAACACTTTCAACAGCTTTTCTTCTCAACTCATCTTCATTTGCTTGACTGAAGAATTCAGCAAGAGTTGGAAAGCTAGAAGTATCAACATTAACATTTGCAGACTGATCATCATCGCTCCAGTATTCTACTTCAACTTTGTCATAATTATCAGCTTCTTCAACGTACTTGTACTGATATTTGACAGGTAGTCCGTAGGACAACCCTTAAGTGGTATAAACGATATTAAAATCCCACATTTAATCGGGTAATTGTCTAGAATTAGATAACTATGGTTGCTTGTGTTTCAGGTACAATTGGGGCTTAAAAGTGTGGAAATGAAGCTTCGAATAGGCGCGACTGGATTGGAGATTGAAAGACGGAGAATAAATGAAAAAAAAATCAATTATTGGTATGGAAGAATTAAGATGATATCATTATAGAGGACGAAATTACGAGAACGTAGGCGAAAACGGTGAAGAAAACAGAGTTGAAATGAAAAAGTTATGTTGAAAACAAAATTGCATGCTGAAGCCTACCGTAATTTACGGTAGCTACCGTAAATACGGTAGCCCCCAACATTTTTCTTCCACCGTAAGGCAGTAAAGACCCACCGTAAGCCATTCCAAGCCACCGTAAGTTACGGTAGCTTACGGTGGAGGCCAGCGAGAAATGTGTAACTGCCCTATTTTATGATGTTTTATTGTGTCTTTTCAATGCCAATCAATTCCATTCGGTTACCAGCAGTCTAGGGGCAATTTTTGGGTGTTCTTGAGAGCTTGAAACAATTTCTAAACATTTTTGTTAGTGTTTTTAATTCATATGAACATTAATCCTAGTGTGATGATGATGTACCAAGTCATGAGTGGCTAAATTCGTGGTGATCATCCTAGATGTAAGGTTTACTTTTGAAACACTTTGTTTGTGCTTGAATTTCTGGAATAATGACTTTGAATGTTTTTTAAGTTATTATGGTCTTTGAATGTTTATTTGTAAAGTGTTGATTCTTGTTTGATGTTAGTCTAAACCATACGTTCTTGGTGCCGTTGGCAATCGAGATATCATGGGAGGGATTAGGGTTGGATAATTATCAATTGATCATCGGGTAACAACCTCGCATTTTATAATCCGAGTACTTAGTTCCCTTTCATCACAAATAGATAATCAAACACGAGCCATGTCTATGTGGTTCTTTCTAGTTGGGCATAAACATTAGTGTGGATTAAAACCTGAAATCTAGGATGGTCGCTTGTTCTTACTCTGTTTTCAAAACCAACATTTGAATTGCAATCTAGTTTAGTTTAATCTAGTTAATTAAAGCCAATCAATCCAAATTCTGAATTTACTTTTCTTGAAATTTAGTTAACTTTAATAATATAGATAAACTTTTAAATAACACATATTCCACAAACTCCCTGTGTTCGATACCCACTTGCCACTAACTATTTAATAGTAATTGGATTAAATTTGATTGTGACCACGACATCACGTCAAATGTTCTGTTCCGACAACTCAGATTCAAATATAAATATTGTTTAAATGCTTCTAGAGACTCGATCTGCAAGATCTACAGACAACTATGCTCTAGACGCTTATTCTAAGCTCGCCTTCCTAGTAGATAAGCATCCTAATTGCCTGTCACATACGTTAAAATAAAGTCAATACATAAAATGTAAAGGTGAGCATACAAGTTTGATATAGCATATAGAGTTCGAAATAGTTTACGCATAACCAGCATGTACACAGAGGAAAACGAAGCATGTTAATTATCGACACGGAACCATCGATACCAATGACTGCAGGTTGACTACCCGAGGCAGTTCGCAATACATGATTACCACCGTAATCCATGCAAGTAATTGTCCTTAACAACCCCCGTGTGAACGGGTGCTGAGTCCAAACTATAGTACTATCGTCGTTAAGGCAGGTAGACAACATTCCACGTGTAAACATAACAACAAGCATTCATTTAGTCACGTAATACATGCAGAACAGTTAGCGTTTAAATAATTGAGTAGTGTGTTTGATTGTGATTTAGATAAGTAACGTATGTAACACCCAAAAGTGCTAAAAGCAAAAAGGAATCGAGTATACTCACAGCGATTGATGGATTGAAGGGAGCGCTTGAGAGTAGGGTTAGCCTGAATAGTTCGATAGCATAACAACGAGTAACGTGTAAAACGATTACAAGTGTTGATGGGTCGAACAGCCTGGTCGATCGAACGGTAGGTTTGATCGGACGGGTTGTTCGTTTGGTTTGACAGTCCGTTCGGACAGCCTGTTCGGTCGGCCAGTAGGTTTGATCGGTTGGGCTGTTCGAGTGGATTATTTCTTCCTCTGAGTAGGATGTGTTTGTGTATGATGGCTTGACCTTTTGAAGTTTTCGTTGTAGTATTTGAGAGCATTGAAGTGTCCTTACCTTTCAGGTCGATGGATCGAACAGGCCGTTCGATCGGCCGGCTTAACCGATCGGTTAGGTACTTCAGTAATAAGTCCTCAGCAGGATGTCACCTGATCGAACAACATATTCGATCGGGTGGCACTCCAATACGTCGAACGAGTTGGAAATCGATTAAGTGTTGAAGCATAGTATCTCATGATCCGAAGAGTAATTCAACCCAAACCGTAGTTCGATCGAACAACACTTTGTTCAATACTAGACTTCATGAAATTGTCAAAGTGTGGGGCCATATGCTAGCCGATCGGCTGGCCTGGTCGATCGGCTGACATGTCCGGTCGGCTGGGCTGTTCGTTCGAACAGCCTGTCCGATCGGTCAGCATCCTGACCTGGTCGGCCTGTTCGTCTAACACTTGGCTGTTCTGATGGTTTGACGTTATATCGAAGTATTTTGACAACGAGTTGGACCATGGAACCTTCGTTCTTACTTGTTTCCCCTGCTCGGACAGGAATCACCCAAGTCCGGCCGGTGAACGTTCGGAACGGAGTTTATAGTTTAGCCCGAAATCGGTAAACCTTGTAGATAGAATCCGAATCTTGAACCACACAACTATTAGAATGATTAGTGAGTTGGCTCAAGCTCCGTTTCTACCGGTTTGAAGGCATTGAGTGTAAAAGAGTTGAAAGAAGGTTGGAAAATCCATCTTTTCAATCCTTTACATCGTGTAAATGTTTAGATCTAGGATGGATCTTTGTTTGTTTATGTGGAAATCGGCTAGATCCAAGTGATTCTTGGTGGATTGAAGCCAAAACATGAAGTTCTTTAAGAACCCATGATGACATCATCCTAGAACACTTAGATCTTGATGATTTCACGGTTAAAAGTTAAGATTTGAAAGATACAAAGGTGTAGGAGTGTGCATAGATCAAAAACGTACAAGATTTAGGATAAAATCTTACCGGGATTGAGAGAAATCTGAGAAAAGGTGAAGAACATGAGCTGGTCGGTCAGAGAGTTTCCAAAAGTGGAAAGAATGACAATGACAGGGCTATTTATAGGCTTCCCAAAGAGGAAAGGGCTGGCCGATCGGCCAGGCATCCCGATCTGACAGCCTGCTCGATCGGACAGTCTGTCCGATCGGCTGGCTATTCGATCGGCTAGGAGCCTGATCGATCAACAGCCTGTTTTGAGCGTTCGGCGCGACGACTTTTGATATTTCGATTTCGATTGAAGGCGATATGAATACGATATTTCAAACTACTTTTAATCCCAACCACTATATCTACATACAAGCATCTACATCTTGCACTGTCTCTTCTCCACCAATTATCATGATTCGATTTCGATTGAGTTCGAGTTTCGATTCGATTGAGCACCACACATAACATAAAGTAAACACGCACAAGTAACACATAAGGCACACACACACGTATAACGACACCAAAGTTTGTACAATTCGAGTTTCGAGTTTGATGATGATTTTATTAGCTTGATTATTGATTGATTGACTTTATCGCATTGTTACTTCCTACTATTCACAGTCGTTTAGCATTTCGCGTTGATAGACATTCGATTTATTCGATTACTTTGATTAATAACACTTACTCCACATAATACAACTAACGAAAATGCGCACCTCAAGTAGACTAACTATAGTCAAAGAAGTCAATCTTGACTTGGACTTTGACTTTGACTTTGACATTCGAAAACACGGGGTGTTACAATCGTGTAACCACAATGATCGAATCGTCATCCAAAAGTTTATTTGACTTTGGGATAAATTTATCAAGAAAGTTTCCGTCATCTTCAGAATCTGAACTGGAATTCTCAGAATGAGTTTTAACCGTTTCGAAATCAGTGTTATCACTCTCTTCATTCAACACTTGGTCTACAACTGTCTATCCCGGGCTTTCGACAAGTTGTCTCGAATCTGGAGGATTTTGTCAGTCGTTTCTTGTAATAGCTCCGGACCGGTTAATTGCGAGTGACCAATCTCATGCCATACAATAGGCGATCGACATCTTCTTCCATATAGGTCCTCGAATGGTGCCATTTGTATGCTGGCATGATAGCTGTTGTTGTACGAGAATTCGACTAACGGTAAGTATTTGTTCCCACTACCACCGAAGTCTATGAGACACGCGCGGAGCATGTCTTCAAGAGTACGGATCGTTCTTTCAGTCTGTTCGTCGGTTTGAGGATGGAATGCGGTACTTAGGTTAAGCGACGTACCGAGAGCTGCTTGAAACGTTTCCCACATTCGCGAGGTAAACCGAGCATCACGGTCAGAGATGATGTCGCGAGGCGTACCATGATTACAAATGATCTCGTCGGTGTAGATTCGAGCTAGTCGTTCTACCTTGTAGTCTTCTCGTATGGGCAAAAAGTGTGTTGATTTGGTCAAACGATCAACTATAACCCAAATGCTGTCATGGCCTGATGGCGTGGGCAGAAGTTTGGTTATGAAATCCATAGCTATACTCTCCCACTTCCATATCGGAATTGGCGGTTGTTCCAGTAAGGCAGAAGGTCGTTGATGTTCGGCCTTAACTCTCGCACAAGTCAGGCAACTTCCAACATAGAGTGCGATATCCCGTTTCATGCCCGGCCACCAATACTTGTTGCGAAGGTCCTGGTACATTTTGTCGGCACCGGGATGAATAGAATACCGAGATTTGTGGGCTTCATCTATTAGAATCTTTCGCAACTCGGTCCGCTTAGGGATCCAAATTCGATCTAGATAATAGAAGATCCCATCTGATTTGCTCACAAGCTGGGCTCCATCATGATAGATTCTCTCCTTCTTCAAGGTGCGTTCATTGGAACAAGCATGTTGGGCTTCGCGGATAAGGGTTTCGAGGTCATGCTGGGCTTGAGTATTGCGAATACTGAGCAAATAACTCTGTCTGCTGAGCGCGTCGACAACAACATTTGCCTTGCCTGGGTGATAACGAATCTCACAGTCGTAATCGTTAAGAAGTTCCACCCATCGGCGTTGACGCATGTTAAGTTCTTTCTGATTAAAGATGTGTTGTAAACTCCTGTGATCAGTGAAGATCGTACACTTGGTACCATACAGGTAGTGTCGCCAACTCTTCAATGCAAAAACAACTGCGCCTAGCTCAAGATCATGGGTTGTATAGCTCTTCTCGTGGACTTTGAGCTGACGAGATGCGTAAGCTATAACCTTGTCCCGCTGCATGAGAACGCAACCAAGACCAAGGTTGGAAGCATCACAGTAGACAATGAAATCACTGTTTCCGTCGGGCAACGTGAGAGTAGGAGCATTGCAAAGCATATGCTTGAGGGTTTGAAAGGCAGACTCTTGTTCAGTTCCCTAAACAAAAGGCTTGTCTTTATGAGTAAGGGCGGTAAGCGGCACAGCGATTTTTGAGAATCCTTCGATAAATCGTCGATAATAGCCTGCTAGTCCGAGGAATGAACCGACTTCAGACGGGTTCTTAGGCGTAATCCAGCTCTTAACTGCCTCAATCTTCGCGGGATCGACATGAATACCTTGATTATTAACGATGTGACCCAGAAACTGAACCTCCTCCAGCCAGAATTCACATTTGGAGAACTTGGCATAGAGTTGATTTCCCTGGAGTAGCTCGAGAACCAAACGTAGATGTTGCGCGTGTTCGGATTTCGACTTGGAATAAATCAAGACATCGTCGATGAACACGATGACGAAACGGTCTAGAAATGGCTTACACACGCGATTCATCAGATCCATGAAAACCGCAGGTGCGTTGGTTAAACCAAAAGGCATGACAACGAATTCATAATGGCCATAACGAGTTCGAAATGCGGTTTTGGGGATGTCTTCCTCTTGAATGCGCAATTGATGATAACCTGAGCGTAGATCAATCTTCGAGAAACACTTAGCACCTTGTAGCTGATCAAAAAATCGTCGATGCGAGGTAGAGGGTAACGGTTCTTGATGGTCAACTTATTCAATTCCCGATAGTCAATGCACATCCTGAACGACCCATCCTTCTTTTTGACGAAAAGGACTGGCGCGCCCCAAGGAGAGGTGCTCGGGCGAATGAAGCCTTTTTCAAGTAGGTCCTGGAGTTGGTTCGAAAGTTCCCTCATTTCGGATGGCGCGAGTCGATAGGGAGCTTTGGCAACGGGGTTAGCTCCAGGAATGAGGTCGATACGAAAGTCGATATCATGACTTGGCGGTAATCCGGGAAGATCATCAGGGAACACCTGAGGAAATTCACAGACTACTAGAACGTCTTTGACTTCAACCTTCTTTTTCTTTTCCTTCTCCGCTACTACAATGTTGGCCAAGAAAGCTCTGTATTCCTTGCGGAGATACTTGCTAGCTTGGGCACACGACATGAGCTTAAGACCTTTCGAAACGGTTTCACCGTACACACATAATAAATCACCATTCGCTAGCGAGAATCGAATCATTTTATTAACACAACTTCAGCATGGTTTTCGCGAAGAAAGTCCATGCCTACTATGATGTCAAAGCTTCTGAGTTGCATTGGAATACGGTCGATTGGGAAGACGTGATTGTTGAGCTCGAGAGTACAATCACGAAGAACAGAATTTACGGTGACAGTTCTTCCACTAGCGACTTCGACTTCGAATGACGAGGGGAGATAAGAGCGCTTACGACTAAGGAGCTTCTCGAATTCAAACGACACAAAGTAGTTATCGGCTCTAGTATCAAATAAACACGATGAATAAATACCATTCACAAGGAACGTACCATTAACCACGTTGTTGTCAGCCTGCGCTTGACGAGCATTGATGTTGAAGGTTCTGGCACGACCTGCTTGTTGCTGCTGCTGCTGAGGCTGCTGCTGCTGCTGTTGGGGCTCTTGCTTCACCACCCTGTTCGGGCACATGTTTGCAAAGTGGTTAGGGTCACCACATGCAAAGCAGACTCGAGCATTGACCGCGGGTGCTTGAGCTGCGTGTTGGCCTTGAGGGGCTGGGAGTAGAGCTTGATGAGTAGTGGCTTGAACTGGGGCTTGACGAGGACCATAATGACAATTGGCAGTGAAATGACTGTAGAGGTTACAATGAGCACAGAAACGACAGGCAAGTCCCACCGGATGGTGATATGAGCATGTCGGGCAGAGCGGGTGGGGACCTGTGTAAGCGCGCTTTGCTGGCGGTGCATTGGTTCACTGGTGCTGGTCGATGATGAGACTGCTGCTGAGCTGGTACGGCTTGCAGAGGAGCAGCAGTTGTAGTGACAACACAGTTCTTGTTGCTGGAGCTGCTGTTGTTGTACTTCTTCTTGTGGCGTGATGACTTGAATGGTTGAGCAGTGGTGGTGTCGGCGGTTGGTGCAGTAGTCGCTTGATGCAGAGACTTGGAGGGCTTATCCCAGAAACCAGCTTTTACTCGCTTGTCATTGATCTCAGCGGCAAGCAAGTAAGTTTCCTCGATTGATGAGGTTTTCGCGGCGTGAACAAAATCGGCAACACAATCGGGTAGAGCTCGAATGTACTTCTTGATGGCCATGTCTGGCGTCTTGACTTGATCGGGACAGATAATGCTAAGCTGCTTGAAGCGAGCAGTCAAGGCAGCGTTGTCTCCGTCCTTCTGCTTGATGTTCCAAAACTCGTCCTCCAGCTTTTGGCGTTCATGGGGAGGGCAGAATTTGTCCATCATGATGGCTTTCAGCTCTTCCCAAGTCAGCTCATAAGCTGCATCATTCCCGCGTTTGTTTCGTTTGGCCGTCCACCAGTCTAGAGCTCGGGACTGGAAGACGCCGATTGCGTTTAGGGTACGGAGATTTGCAGGACAGCCGCTTTGGCGTAGAGTGACTTCGATAGAATCGAACCAATGAAACATGGCGGTAGGGCCATCTTCTCCGGTAAACTCTTTTGGTCCGCATGCCTTGAACTGTTTGAAGCTGAAAACAGTCTTGTTAGCATCTTTAGGAGCTTCGGTTCGCGACTCCTCAGAAGATTTGCTGACGTTTTCATACACATCGCTCACAGCTTTTGCCACTTGCTTGGCGATGATTGCAGCAAGACGACGGTCTCTCTTTTCTTGGCGGGTAATAGGGGTTCGGTGTCCAGATGACGACATGGTCTGCAACAGACATCGTCGTAGGTCTCAGACACATCTAAATCGAATCTCACCTCACACGTCTACTACGTACTAAAGCTCAGGAACACGTCAAAACATGTATCACATAAACACACAAGCACATAGTCACAGATTCACGTAGTCACAGAAGCACATAAGCATGTAGGGCATAGAGACACATAAACATAGAAACACTTTTAATCATAGATGCAGTCAGAATACAGAAACCTATCATTCAAGGCTCGCGTGTCGTTCGTGTATAGTGATTGCGTTTGGCATATCGGGTATAGCATAGTATAGTCGTCTAACATGCTGAATAGTATAGTATAATCGTACATCATAGCATGATATCGTCTAAAATTGCAGCGACTTGTTAGCGTATTGAGCTAGAGTAGCAATGCGAGTCGTGTGTGTCGATCGAAGTGATAGCAAAATCGAATAATCTTCCAAAAATTCAAACACATAAACAGGTAATTACATACGAAACACATAAAATCGACGAATTATCAGAGTAAGCAGTTGCGGGCTCAGAATCGAAACACATAAAATCGAGAAATAGATCGTCTGCGGCTACTAGACATCGACTACCCAAAGCGATTCGACTATTCGCAGTGGACTTGTTGTCACTTTTCGACTTTCGGGATCGCGTTTCTGCCTCGATTCTTGGGCATTCAACACATATTCCCTAGGTCATACTTGTGACTTCAGGTCGTTGGAGTCCGTCGAGGCTTTGGTGAGAAGAAATAAAAATCAGAACAAGTTGTCAAGGTTAGGGTTTCACCCCTAGCTTAGCAACTTCTCCCTTGTTTTACAAAATTAAGGAGATTATTCATCAAAATATGGATTTCACTCCTGATTCGGTATAATTCTCCTCGGTCGTTATTGAAAGTAATGAGGAAATCATTGATAAATTGATAAAATCAACATTGACCAAACAATTCAGTCGAGAGTTTGCGGCTTTCACACCTAATCTCAACTAAATTGCTTGACCCTATTTGAAAATTCGAGTGCAGTGATAGCGAAGAATAATAGAATATAGCACATAAGCCTGGTCTGTTGGTTCGTAACTAAAGTCTAGGTCTCTAAGACAGCGACCTGGACTAGGTCGTGTCTAGCCTAATTCCCTATAGTTATGGCTCTGATACCAATCTGTCACACCCCAACCGATGGCGGAATCATCGGGGCATGGCACTGGGCGAAACAGATTGTCCAAAAGTTTCCACAACAACTATCATTACTATTTAGTTTAATTAATACATCCCATACCGTATCCCAAATAGTAAAACAAATTATTACAGATAACAACTAGTCAAATATTCTGTTCCGACAACTCAGATTCAAATATAAATATTGTTCAAATGCTTCTAGAGACTCGATCTGCAAGATCTACAGACAACGATGCTCTAGACGCTTATTCTAAGCTCGCCTTCCTAGCAGATAAGCATCCTAATTGCCTGTCACATACGTTAAAATAAAGTCAATACATAAAATGTAAAGGTAAGCATACAAGTTTGATATAGCATATAGAGTTCGAAATAGTTTACGTATAACCAGCACGTACACAGAGGAAAACGAAGCATGTTAATTATCGACATGGAACTATCGATACCAATGACTGCGGTACTACCCGAGGCAGTTCGCAATACATGATTACCACCGTAATCCATGCAAGTAATTGTCCTTAACAACCCCCGTGTGAACGGGTGCTGAGTCCAAACTATAGTACTATCATCGTTAAGGCAGGTAGACAACATTCCACGTGTAAACATAACAACAAGAATTCATTTAGTCACGTAATACATGCAGAACGGTTAGCGTTTAAATAATTGAGTAGTGTGTTCGATTGTGATTTAGATAAGTAATGTATGTAACACCCAAAAGTGTTAAAAGCAAAAAGGGGTCGAGTATACTCACAGCGATTGATGAATTGAAGGGTGCGCTTGAGAGTAGGGTTAGCCTGAATAGTTCGATAGCATAACAATGAGTAACGCGTAAAACGATTACAAGTGTTGATGGGTCGAACAGCCTGGTCGATCGAACGGTAGGTTCGATCGGACGGGTTGTTCGTCTTGTTTGACAGTCCGTTTGGACAGCCTGTTCGGTCGGCCGGTAGGTTCGATCTGTTGTGTAACACCTCGAAAATTTGCGTCCTATAATGTGTTGACACGTGTCATAGGTTTGCACGTGGTAATAAATACTAAAGAGGGACTAAAGTTGACAAACATAGAAAGTATGTGAATTTAAGGGTTCAAAATGTCAACAAGGGATAAATATACTTTACAGTAACCCTAAATGATGCTCGTATCTTTAAATGAATGAATCATGGATCATACGGAACGAAATGTGGAAGACAGTGAGGAATTACAAACTACAGGGGCCAAATGTGTCAACATGTTTAAGTTATACCTCTGAGTGACCCTTGGGCATATCCGAGGCTTTGTAATGATAAATTATACTCACTAGAATGCGCGATATAAATTTCATCACGTTCCGTAACAATATGAGAAGGTTATGACCAAATTCGTTTAAGAAGGGTTAAAAGCGTCAAACATCGAAAGTTACGACTTTTCAGGTAATTATAAAATAACTGAGGATTAATAAGATGGGTAAAAGTTCCGAGGCCCTTATACGTAAATAAGAAAGGCCCAAAATGCAAAGTTACCCCTTCGAAACGCCAAGAGCCGACGGTAATAATTGAAAAAGATTTGAAAATCTTACAGCAGGCCTCAGGCGGGCCGCGTAAAGGTTGCAAAGGGCTTTACGCGGGCCGCGCTGACAGTGAAAGATATGGGTTCTGACAAAAGGATTCAGACGGGCCGCGTAAAGGTTTAGAGGACCCTTACGCGGGTCGCGTCAATGGCCCAGATACAGAAAATGCGGACAGAAGCACTGTTTGCTGTTTTAACCGACTTAGGAGCCATTATGAGCAGCATGGGCGCCCCCTAAACGACCCCTAGCACCCAGGGACACATGTTGATGATCAAGGAACCCTTGTAGACCTTGTTGTCATGATCTAATTCACCCAAGATTACTATAAAAAGGCCACTAAGTTGTAACAAGTTCCTCACACCTTCCATCTGCACATTAGAGCATTTATGGAGCTAAAGACTTCTCTCTAAGCTTCACAAATCGTGCATAGGACTTCAGTAAGTGTGCCTAACCCTTAAGTTTTCGCTTAGTTATTGCTTAAAAGTCAATCCGTCGTAATTAACGATTGACTTAACAATTAATCACAAATGGTCCAGAGATTAGTCGAATCAAAGGTAGTTATATGTTGGTAATTATGTGGGCATTAAACCCTTAAAAGGGCACCCTCAGATTCCCACTCTAACTAGTCCAAATGTCGGGTCAAAGTTGCTTAGAAAAAGTCAACAAAATGCTAATTTTTGATTTAATACATAATTAATGATGTAGATGGCATGTAACCTGTTTTATCACTCATATAACTTGATAATAAGTATTATAACTGGTCTAAGCTTGTTTGATCCGACCGTTTTCTGTTTTGACCCGGTTCGGAACCGAAAGTCGCAAAACTTTGACTTTTGCTTTGACTTCAGTTCTGACCCGATTTGGTATGATTTAGATATGCCTTAGGACTCTCTTAGGACCAGGTTACATGATGGTATAACCCTCTGTGGCTGGTTCGTTGTTTGTCCGAGCCATGTGCACATTTCCGTTATATGCTTAAAGTTGACCATAATGCCCTTTTGACTTTAAAACGAGAATTTTGGATATGTAAAAGAACAACAACCTTAGTTACTGATTTCTAAGCATGTCCCTAAAATTTCATGTCAATCCGAGGTCTAGAATAGGAGTTATGCTAAATAGCGCAATTAAGAAAACTTTAATGATTAATCGGCGCAATCAGCATAAAGCCTATCTAAACCCAAATTTCAACACCAAACCTTTTACACCCTGATGTAAAATAATATTTTGGGATTTTTAATTATTTTTAACCTACTCATAACCTGCGGTTATGGCATTGATTCGGTAAATACCAAATATACCCTTTTCGAACATAAAATGAGTTCTACGTGGTATTTTGACCCGAATCCAATTGCTACTGATTTCATATAATAAATAAAGTATTTTGAACTTTATAATCTGTTCAGGAAACTTAGATTTCCTGTAGAACCCGGAAACCTCTGTTATAATCTTTAAAATGACCAAAATACCCCTACGGGGCGTATGTTGGGATTAAACTCGTTATGGGCATAATGGAAGGTATCCTACTGATACCACAACCTCTTCAGAGCATATTAACTTAGGAAACCTGTGTAAGACTCTTACGGTTACCCGTTACGCCATTTACGCGTTCGGTCCGGTTTATGTAACTAGTTTGCATAAATTAGCCGAAACGGGTCCAACCTTGTCGTTTTTATCTCAAAATCCAGAATGTGTTTAGTTTACCCATAATATAGAAGTCTCCGAACTTGTTGGGTCCAAACCACATTCCATTCCCGGTTTTCGCCTTTCATGCGATTAAACCGTATTTATCCTTTGAAACTAACCGGTCTAAGCTTAGGCTAAATTAAAGACCCGTTAGGATTCTAATAGGTTATTATAAACCTTCATTCCAGAATAGGAGACCAGTAAAAGATACTTGCATTTGCTTGTTGTAGTTATTACTTGCTCAGGTAAATACTTTTAACTTATTTTCCCTTATACGGGCTTGGGGTACGGTATATACAATACCGCTTGGTCGGGCAATTGACCCTAACTCATTAGTAGTTGGGTATTATCAATGTGACCCGCTTGAAAATTTGTTTTGTTTGTTTTACGCCTTTGGGAGTTTAATGAACATGTCCCGGATATCCTTGGCATCACTTTACGAAACGGCCACGACCTTGACACGCGGGTGTAGGCGTACACCCGACAATGTGTCCATACTTATAAAGGTATAACCGTTGGTTTTTTCACGCCGCGGTTTTGTACTATGTGGTGTGTCAATTAACCTTAAACCCGGCACGAACCGGGCGACTGAACGCATAATGAACATGTAATTCTTTTACAAGATTAAATTTGATTAATTATCCCAAGTTATAAAAGTTTGTGCCTCGTGCATTCCAATAAATTTTATTAAACTTTTTTTAAAAGTGTCGGTTGAATGTATTTACCAGTGTAAACTGACGTATTTTCCTCAAAAAGATTAAATGCAGGTTCTACACGAAATAGGCTGGCCACTCCTTAGCATCGTTAGAGTCTCGCAAGCCCGGATGCCACTATCTGTTGAACATTATTTCCTATTTTATTTTTGATCCCCTGTGGATTATTTCGACTACTTGTGATACTTGGATATTACATTTGATGGTTGAAATATATCTATCTTTATGCTTCCGCTGTGCATTTAAATATTGTGTGGTTTGACTATATTGTTGCCAACTACGTCACGGTAATCCCCCACCGGGCCCACCGGTGAAACGTGTGGAAATCGGGGTGTGGCAGGTTGGTATCAGAGCCAACGTTGAGTGAATTAAACACTATCCTTATGTGTTTAATCTCAATGACACAATTGCACATACTCGAGTCTAGACAAGAACATAGGACAAATTCGAATTGTTGTTCTAGTTGTCCTTTATTGTCTGTTGTTGATTTAAAATTGTTTAAGCAGGATATATGCCACCAGCGATTAGAAGAGGAGGAAGAGGCAAAGGGCCGATCACTACTCACAATGATCACGAGGCCGGACCTTCACACAAGCGAGCTCCTTCCAGCACAAGGAGTGAAGAACCTCAGAGGCGTAGGAGGAACCTCTTTGAGCCTGCTAGACGGTCTACCTCACATAGTTCGACACCTTCGTACCGTCACTCTTTTGGACCGAATTCGGAGAACGAGCCCAATAACCCTCAACCTTCATTCATACCTCTCCAGCATTCTGTTTCGCACCGTTCCTATGGCAACCCTACTCCTTTCTTTAAAAGCTAGTTCAACCCGGCAGACTATGTTCAAGAACCAGTAGGTTTTAACCCTCTAGGACCAGAGGACCATTTCTCCGAGGACAATGCGATGGATATGGACGAGGACACGGATCCCATCGAACCTGCAAGAGGTACCCCCAACCATCATATCGAGATCTCAGATGGGTCATCCTTCCATGGAACACCTTATCAGGGTCCAGACAGTTACCAGGCGAGGTTCAACCAGTGCGAGTGGTACTTTACACCCTCTCACCATTCATCGCCTCATGAGCAGCAACAACAGCAGCAACAGGATCCTTCCGAGGATTCGCGTTTCGTGGCAGTCACGCCACCGCCTCCTCCGCCACCAGTTCAACAGGCACCTCCGGATCCGCCAAGGCGTAGGAGATCAGGCGCGCGGATATCCGCACAAAGAGGGGATTTTCATTTCAGCACCCCTCGACACTCCAGTGGCTGTCATTTTCCGCCAGTGCCAGAAGACCCACAAATGGGTGGACCTTCGAGTCACCCTGCAGAGGTGAATTCTGCACCAGTTGCACCACCTCCGCCACCATTCGGCTATGATAACCCGATACCTGCGTACGCCGGTTCCACCGCGTATAACCCATTTGAGCAGCCAACTCACACTCACTACAACTATATGGGTGGCGACCCATACATAGAAGCGACGGCAAATTACCACGGCCTTCATCCTGAAGTACCTTATGAAACACTTTGGGGAATGGGATACTCAACTCATGGGTATCCAATACCCGCTAGAACTCCGGCTCAGCACTTGTCGCAGCAGCCACGTTTTTCCCCACCGGAGCAGGAAGAAATCCTCCACCGTTTAAACAGAGTGGAATGAGACTTTGAGCAAGAACGCAAGAATAATCGTGGATTCCTCAAAGGCCTAGCAAACCTGTTAAAAGGGAAGAAGAAGCGAGATCATTAGTCTCTATATGTACTATTGTATTCCCTATTTTAATCAAGTCCCTGCGTGGACATTTATTGTGTGTTAGTCCCTGCGAGGACTTGCCTTTCAGTCCCTGCATGGACATCTATCCTAGTATTCGGTCCCTGCGAGGACTTGTTTTTTGTATAACCTCTGCGAAGGTATTACGTCTTTTAAAAGTCCCGTTTAGGGCAGTGTGTAACTTTTTATATATATTGGAATGTTAAGTTTATAAATTTCATCTCTGTCATCATATGCGTAATTATATGATATAAATAAATCAAAAATCATTCCTTTTAAATTAATCTGCCTACCAGTTATTAAATAAAGAATCTTAATGGTGAAACCTAGCCTGGTGTCATTATAAGACCCGGCCAAGATGGTAAGACCTGATTTAAAAGATTCAGATTCTGGTTAACCTCTGTAAACATGTTAACCCTCCTGGCAGACGTGATTCGTTAAAATCACACGTGTCATTCTTCACAAGGATCCTTCTAAGGATCCCAACACCTAAATTAATGATTTATAAATCATGGGTTTACATCATCAAGTAAGATGATCATATATCAAGCATCCATTAGCGATGTAAAGCCTACGGGCCATACCCATTGTCATATAAGACAAAGGACAGCTGTAGTCTATAACTCCCTGTCAGAAAGGTAAGGAACTATATCCAAACCTGCGTGCCTTGATTCTCTGAAATCCTGGCTTATAATATAAAACGTCCCTGTGACTAGGCTTCTGTGCCACTAACAATATTATTTGTAATTACGATATTATATTAAAATCCTAAATAAACGTGAGTAACAAATTAACCAGATATGGTCTACGTTTACCATGGTTGATGAATTACCCAATAAGGGTAATTACACAGTAAACTCCCGAATAAGACTTCTGTTATTATCTTTTGTAGCAGATCAAGATTTCAATGGCTGACTCGGACGAGAATAACAGTCATCCAAACGCGAATGAGAATGATAACGCCCAAGTTAATTTAACGGGTGCTGAATTAAAAGCGTTAGTAGATAACGCTGTTAAAGAGGCCTTAGAACGGCAGTATGAAGAATACAACGAGTCTCGAAGTAGGACCCGATCTGCACCACACTCTAAACCAAGAACCCATTCTGAATCTCACAGCAAACCACCCTCTACCCAGTCTAAACCTAAGAAAGATGATGACCGGCGTTCATCAAATGAGAATAGTGCCCGTCCTAAGAAGATAGTGTTCGATGATGCACCTCGCGCCAAGGGTTGCACGTATAAGTATTTTGTTTCCTGCAAGCCCCAAGATTTTACTGGGGAAAAAGGCGCTGTGGATTTCATGACCTGGCTGGACGAAATGGACACTGTTGTGGACATAAGTGGTTGTACTAAGAGTGATGTGGTGAAGTTTGTATCCCAGTCATTTAAGGGTGAAGCCCTAGCGTGGTGGAGGTCATTGGTCCAAGCCTCGGGAAAAGTTGCTTTATACAACATGTCATGGGAGCAATTTGTTGCTCTTATAAAAGAAAACTACTGCCCTCAGCATGAGGTTGAAAAGATAGAGTTTGATTTTCTATCTTTGGTCATGAAGAACCTGGATTGCCAGGTTTATCTCACGAGTTTTAACACCATGTCAAGATTGGTTTCGTACCTTGTGACCCCGGAACCCAAAAGGATCGCACGTTTCATTGGGGGTTTGGCCCCAGAAATCAAAGCTAGCGTGAAGGCCTCTCGGCCCGCTACTTTCAGATCCGTAGCTGATATATCTCTGTCTCTCACTCTGGATGCAGTGAGACAGAGATCATTGAGAAATGCTAACACAGAGAAAAGGAAACGTGAAGATGATAATTCACGTCGGTCGAGCGAGAAGCATAGAGGGAACCGTGACCACAAGAAGGGATCTGAAACCAAGAAGAATGATCAGCAGCCGGGCGATAAACCCAAGTGCAAGGTTTGCAATAAGCACCATTTCGGGAGGTGCAGATATGAACAGAAATCCCAGCCGAAGGCATGTGGGATTTGCAAGTCCTCTGAGCATAGGACTCTTGAGTGCAAGAAATTAAAGGATGCAACTTGTAATAGTTGCAATGAAAAAGGGCATATCAAGACCAACTGCCCAAAGCTGGTGAAGAAGGGAAAAAGACCAATGCCAGGGTCTTTCAGATGAATGTTCAAGAGGCTATCCAGAACGACAACATTATAACCGGTACGTTTCTCATTAATGATGTATTCGCAAGAGTATTATTTGATTCTGGAGCAGATAAATCCTTTGTGGATAGTAAGTTTTGTGAGTTGTTAAAATTGCCTATTAAAACCTTGAATGTGCATTATGAGGTAGAGCTAGCAGATGGGACTATGGAAACAGTCTCAACTGTGCTAGATGGATGTGTCATATCCATTAGGAACCACTCATTTCCTTTATCCCTGTTACCCTTTAAACTAGCTGGTTTCGACATAGTGTTGGGTATGGATTGGTTATCGCATAACCAAGCTCAGATTGTGTGCAACAAGAAACAACTGATGATTAAGACTCCGTCTGGAGAACCACTTACCATTCAGGGAGATACTCGGCATGGATTGCCTGCGCAAGTGTCTATGCTAAAGGCATCCAAATGTTTGAAGAAGGGATGTGTCATTTATATGGCACAGGTGACCATTGGTGAGGAGAAACCCAAGATTGAAGACATCCTAGTCATCTCTGAGTACCCTGAAGTTTTCCCAGAAGAACTGCCTGGTTTGCCACCAGATAGGCAAGTGGAATTCAGTATCGACATCATTCCAGGAGCAGCGCCTATTGCAAGAGCGCCTTATAGATTGGCACCGACAGAAATGAAAGAATTAAGAACGCAGCTAGATGATCTGCTAGCCAAAGGTTTTGTTAGACCTAGCTCGTCTCCATGGGGAGCACCAATCTTGTTTGTCAAGAAGAAAGATGGTTCGATGCGTCTATGCATCGACTACCGTGAGCTTAATAAGGTTACTATCAAGAATAGGTACCCTTTGCCCAGGATCGACGATCTGTCCGATCAGTTGCAAGGAGCAAGCTACTTTTCCAAGATTGACCTAAGGTCAGGCTACCATCAATTGAAAGTCAAGGACGAAGATGTGCACAAGACTGCATTTAGGACTCGTTATGGTCATTTCGAGTTCCTAGTGATGCCTTTTGGGCTCACTAATGCACCTGCCGCATTCATGGATCTCATGAATCACGTTTGTAAGCCGTATTTGGATAAATTTGTCATTGTCTTCATCGATGACATCCTCATATATTCAAAAAGTCAAGCTGACCACGAGAAGCATATTCGATGTATTCTTAAACTACTTCATCAAGAAAAGCTTTATGCCAAATTCTCTAAATGTGAATTTTGGCTACGAGAAGTTCAATTCCTTGGACATGTAGTCAGTGAGCGTGGTATCCAAGTGGATCCCGCCAAGGTTGAAGCCGTCATGAATTGGCAGGAGCCGAAGACGCCTACAGAGATTCGCAGCTTCTTAGGGCTAGCAGGATACTACAGACGCTTCATCGAAAATTTCTCAAGGATTGCTGCACCCCTAACTTCTTTGACTAGAAAGAATATAAAGTTTAATTGGGGCCCTAAGCAGCAAGAAGCTTTTGATATCCTTAAGCAGAAGCTGAGCAATGCTCCTATGTTGACATTGCCGGACGGAATGGAAGAATTTGTAGTATACTGTGATGCATGACACACCGGGATGGGATGTGTGCTTATGCAGAAAGGCAAGGTCATTGCCTATTCTTCACGGCAACTAAAAGTGCATGAAAAGAATTACACCACCCATGACTTGGAGTTGGGTGCCATTGTATTCGCACTTAAGCTATGGAGGCACTATTTGTATGGCATTAAATTCGTGATCTATTCTGATCACAAGAGCCTCCAACACCTGTTCAATCAGAAAGATTTGAATATGAGGCAGCGACGTTGGATGGAAACTCTAAACGATTATGACTGTGAAATAAGATACCATCCAGGCAAGGCCAACGTAGTCGCAGATGCCTTGAGAAGAAAAGAAAGAGTGAAACCAATAAGGATCAGTGCCAAGAGCATTGAAATCAAGAACAGTCTGAATGAACGATTGTTAGCTGCACAGAAGGAAGCTGTGTCAGAAGCTAACTATCCTAACGAAAAGCTAGGAGTAACTGAAGAACAGTTATCCTATGGCAAAGACGGAATTCTGAGATTAAATGGAAGGATATGGGTTCCTGTTTATGGAGGTCTTCGGGACGTTATCCTTCAGGAAGCCCACAGTTCCTGATATTCTGTTCATCCTGGAGCGGACAAGATTTACCAGGATTTGAAGGCAAACTTTTGGTGGATAGGCTTGAAGAAGTCTATAGCCACATATGTGGCAAAGTGTTTGACTTGTGCGCAAGTCAAAGCTGAGCATCAAAATCCGTCAGGCTTGCTGCAACAGCCTGAACTTCCCGAGTGGAAGTGGGAAATGGTGACGATGGACTTCATCACCAAGTTGCCAAAGACAAGGAAGGGAAACGATACGATATGGGTAATAGTTGATAGACTGACTAAGTCAGCACATTTCCTACCCATTAAAGAGACGTATAGCTCTGACATGTTGGCACAATTGTACGTCGACAAGATTGTATCTCTGCACGGAGTACCCGTGGCTATTATTTTGGATAGGGATACCAGATACACGTCACGCTTTTGGAAAAGTTTCCAACAGTCTTTGGGCACGCGCTTAAACTTCAGTACGGCTTACCACCCTCAGACAGACGGACAGAGTGAGCGTACAATCCAAACGTTGGAAGACATGCTTCGTGCATGTGTAATTGACTTAGGTGGTAGTTGGGATAGCCACCTACCATTAGTCGAGTTCTCATATAACAACAGCTACCATACGAGCATTAAGGCCGCTCCTTTCGAAGCCTTGTATGGTAGAAAGTGTAGAACGCCCGTTTGTTGGGCAGAAGTTGGAGATGTCCAGATGACAGGACCTGAAATAATATTTGAAACAACAGACAAGATTGTCCAAATTCGCGACCGTTTGAAAGCTGCCCGAGATAGGCAGAAAAGCTACGCAGATTTGAAGCGTAAACCTTTTAACTTCGAAGTAGGCGACAAGGTATTGCTGAAAGTATTACCCTGGAAGGGAGTGATGCGATTCGATAAGAAAGGCAAGTTAAGCCCGAGATACATTGGACCATTCGAGGTAATCGAACGTGTCGGATCGGTTGCCTATAAGTTAAACTTACCGGAAGAGCTCAGTAGTATTCATAATGGGTTCCACATCTGCAATTTAAAGAAGTGTTTCGCTGACGAATCGCTAGTTATACCGCATACAGATGTACACATCAATGAGAGCTTAAAGTTTGTTGAAAAACCGCTGTCGATCGAGGATCGGCAGGTTAAGAAACTTCGGAGGAAGTATATACCGATTGTAAAGGTAAAATGGGATGCCCGTAGAGGTCCCGAGTACACGTGGGAGGTAGAGTCCACGATGAAAGAAAAGTACCCTCATCTGTTTCAATAAATCTCGAGGTCGAGATTTCTTTTAAGGGGGTGAGGATGTAACACCTCGAAAATTTGCGTCCTATAATGTGTTGACACGTGTCATAGGTTTGCACGTGGTAATAAATACTAAAGAGGGACTAAAGTTGATAAACATAGAAAGTATGTGAATTTAAGGGTTCAAAATGTCAACAAGGGATAAATATACTTTATAATAACCCTAAATGATGCTCGTATCTTTAAACGAATGAATCAGGATCATACGGAACGAAATGTGGAAGACAGTGAGGAATTACAAACTACACGGGCCAAATGTGTCAACATGTTTAAGTTATACCTCTGAGTGACCCTTGGGCATATCCGAGGCTTTGTAATGATAAATTATACTCACTAGAATGCGCGATATAAATTTCATCACGTTCCGTTACAATATGAGAAGGTTATGACCAAATTCGTTTAAGAAGGGTTAAAAGCGTCAAACATCGAAAGTTACGACTTTTCGGGTAATTATAAAATAATCGAGGATTAATAAGATGGGTAAAAGTTCCAAGGCCCTTATACGTAAATAAGAAAGGCCCAAAATGCAAAGTTACCCCTTCGAAACGCCAAGAGCCGATGGTAATAATTGAAAAAGATTTGAAAATCTTACAGCAGGCCTCAGGCGGGCCGCGTAAAGGTTGCAAAGAGCTTTACGCGGGCCGCGCTGACAGTGAAAGATATGGGTTCTGACAAAAGGATTCAGACGGGCCGCGTAAAGGTTAAGAGGGCCCTTACACGGGCCGCGTCAATGGCCCAGATACATAAAATGCGGACAGAAGCACTGTTTGCTGTTTTAACCGACTTAGGAGCCATTATGAGCAGCATGGGCGCCCCCTAAAAGATCCCTAGCACCCAGGGACACATGTTGATGATCAGGGAACCCTTGTAGACCTTGTTGTCATGATCTAATTCACCCAAGATTACTATAAAAAGGCCACTAAGTTGTAACAAGTTCCTCACACCTTCCATCTGCACATTAGAGCATTTCTGGAGCTAAAGACTTCTCTCTAAGCTTCACAAATCGTGCATAGGACTTCAGTAAGTGTGCCTAACCCTTAAGTTTTCGCTTAGTTATTGCTTAAAAGTCAATCCGTCGTAATTAACGATTGACTTAACAATTAATCACAAATGGTCCAGTGATTAGTCGAATCAAAGGTAGTTATATGTTGGAAATTATGTGGGCATTAAACCCTTAAAAGGGCACCCTTAGATTCCCACTCTAACTAGTCCAAATGTCGGGTCAAAGTTGCTTAGAAAAAGTCAACAGAATGCTAATTTTCGATTTAATGCATAATTAATAATGTAGATGGCATGTAACCTATTTTATCACACATATAACTTGATAATAAGTATTATAACTGGTCTAAGCTTGTTTGATCCGACCGTTTTCTGTTTTGACCCGGTTCGGAACCGAAAGTCGCAAAACTTTGACTTTTGCTTTGACTTCAGTTCTGACCCGATTTGGTATGATTTAGATATGCCTTAGGACTCTCTTAGGACCAGGTTACATGATGGTATAACCCTCTGTGGCTGGTTCGTTGTTTGTCCGAGTCATGTGCACATTTCCGTTATATGCTTAAAGTTGACCATAATGCCCTTTTGACTTTAAAATGAGAATTTTGGATATGTAAAAGAAAAATAACCTTAGTTACTGATTTCTAAGCATGTCCCTAAAATTTCATGTCAATCCGAGGTCTAGAATAGGAGTTATGCTAAATAGCGCAATTAAGAAAACTTTAATGATTAATCGGCGCAATCAGCATAAAGCCTATCTAAACCCGAATTTCGACACCAAACCTTTTACACCCTGATGTAAAATAATATTTTGGGATTTTTAAAGATTTTTAATTATTTTTAACCTACTCATAACCTGCGGTTATGGCATTGATTCGGTAAATACCAAATATACCCTTTTCGAACATAAAATGAGTTCTACGTGGTATTTTGACCCGAATCCAATTGCTACTGATTTCATATAAAGTATTTTGAACTTTATAATCTATTCAGGAAACTCAGATTTCCTGTAGAACCCGGAAACCTCTGTTATAATCTTTAAAATGACCAAAATACCCCTACGGGGCGTATGTTGGGATTAAACTCGTTATGGGCATAATGGAAGGTATCCTACTGATACCACAACCTCTTCAGAGCATATTAACTTAGGAAACCTGTGTAAGACTCTTACGGTTACCCGTTACGCCATTTACGCGTTCGGTCCGGTTTATGTAACTAGTTTGCATAAATTAGCCGAAACGGGTCCAACCTTGTCGTTTTTATCTCAAAATCCAGAATGTGTTTAGTTTACCCATAATATACAAGTCTCTGAACTTGTTGGGTCCAAACCACATTCCATTCCCGGTTTTCGCCTTTCATGCGATTAAACCGTATTTATCCTTTGAAACTAACCGGTCTAAGCTTAGGCTAAATTAAAGACCCGTTAGGATTCTAATAGGTTATTATAAACCTTCATTCCAGAATAGGAGACCAGTAAAAGATACTTGCATTTGCTTGTTGTGGTTATTACTTGCTCAGGTAAATACTTTTAACTTATTTTCCCTTATACGGGCTTGGGGTACGGTATATACAATACCGCTTGGTCGGGCAATTGACCCTAACTCATTAGTAGTTGGGTATTATCAATGTGACACTGTTCGATTGGATTTTTTCTTCCTCTGAGTAGGATGTGTTTGGGTATGATGGCTTGACCTTTTGAAGTTTTCGTTGTTGTATTTGAGAACATTGAAGTGTCCTTACCTTTCAGGTCGATCGATCGAACAGGCCGTTCGATCGGCCGGCTTAACCGATCGGTTAGGTACTTCAGTAATAAGTCCTCAGCAGGATGTCACCTGATCGGACAGCATGTTCGATCGGGTGGCACTCCAATACGTCGAACGAGTTGGAAATCGATTAAGTGTTGAAGCATAGTATCTCATGATGCGAAGAGTAATTCAACCCAAACCGTAGTTCGATCGAATAGCACTTCGTTCAATACTAGACTTCATGAAATTGTCAAAGTGTGGGGCCATGTGCGAGCCGATCGGCTGGCCTGGTCGATCGGCTGACATGTCCGATCGGCTGGGCTGTTCGTTCAAACAGCCTGTCCGATCGGTCAGCATCCTGACCTGGTCGGCCTGTTCGTCTAACACTTGGCTGTTCTGATGGTTTGACGTTATATCGAAGTATTTTGACAACGAGTTGGACCATGGAACCATCGTTCTTACTTGTTTCCCCTGCTCGGACAGGAATCACCCAAGTCCGGCCGGTGAACGGTTCAGAACAGAGTTTATAGTTTAACCCGAAATGGGTGAACCTCATAGATAGAATCCGAATCTTGAACCACACAACCATTAGAATGATTAGTGAGTTGGCTCAAGCTCCGTTTCTACCGGTTTGAAGGCATTGAGTGTAAAAGAGTTGGAAGAAGGTTGGAAAATCCATCTTTTCAATCCTTTACATCGTGTAAATGTTTAGATCTAGGATGGATCTTTGTTTGTTTATGTGGAAATCGGCTAGATCCAAGTGATTCTTGGTGGATTGAAGCCAAAACATGAAGTTCTTCAAGAACCCATGATGACATTATCCTAGAACACTTAGATCTTGATGATTTCACGGTTAAAAGTTAAGATTTGAAAGATAGAAAGGTGTAGGAGTGTGCATAGATCAAAAACGTACAAGATTTAGGATGAAATCTTACCGGGATTGAGAGAAATCTGAGAAAAGGTGAAGAACACGAGCTGGTCGGTCAGAGAGTTTCCAAAAGTGGAAAGAATGACAATGACAGGGCTATTTATAGGCTTCCCAAAGAGGAAAGGGCTGGCCGATCGGCAGGCATCCCGATCTGACAGCCTGCTCGATCGGACAGTCCGTCCGATCGGCTGGGCTGTTTGATCGGCTAGGAGCCTGATCGATCAACAGCCTGTTTTGAGCGTTCGGCGCGACGATTTCTGGTATTTCGATTTCGATTAAAGGCGATATGAATACGATATTTCAAACTACTTTTAATCCCAACCACTATATCTACATACAAGCATCTACATCTTGCACTGTCTCTTCTCCACCAATTATCATGATTCGATTTCGATTGAGTTCGAGTTTCAATTCGATTGAGCACCACACATAACATAAAGTAAACACGCACAAGTAACACATAAGGCACACACACACGTATAACGACACCAAAGTTTGCACAATTCGAGTTTCGAGTTTGATGATGATTCGATTAGCTTGATTATTGATTGATTGACTTTATCGCATTGTTACTTCCTACTATTCACAGTCGTTTAGCGTTTCGCGTTGATAAACATTCGACTTATTCGATTACTTTGATTAATAACACTTACTCCACATAATACAACTAACGGAAATGTGCACCTAAAGTAGACTAACTATAGTCAAAGAAGTCAATCTTGACTTGGACTTTGACTTTGACTTTGACATTCGAAAACACGGGGTGTTACAATCGTGTAAACCACAATGATCGAATCGTCATCCAAAAGTTTATTTGACTTTGGGATAAATTTATCAAGAAAGTTTTCGTCATCTTCAGAATCTGAACTGGAATTCTCAGAATGAGTTTTAACCGTTTCGAAATCAGTGTTATCACTCTCTTCATTCAACACTTGGTCTACAACTGTTTTAACCTGTTGTGACTCGTTGTCGGTGTCAAACGGAGAGAATGTAACATCAATGTTTTCTGGTAACTCATTCTCCTCTGTTCTCAGTTTGAGATTCAATGCCTCCTCCACCCCGTCTGGATATTTCTGAGAATAATGATTCCACATTGGGGGGGGGGGACATTTTTAAAATCAGCTTGTTGAGGAACTGTCTGATCAATCACATATGAAGATGAAAGATAACTGGTCAACTTTTTGTTGACTCTTTCTGTCTCAATGCGCATCAGTTCAAGTTCCTTCTTTAGAGATGCGATTTTATCCAGATGAATGTTAATCGACATTTGCTTATCCATGACCGTAGCTTTGAGCAGATTAACAATTTTATCATTTTCTTTTCTCTCATTGTGAATCGCTTTAATTGATCGTGACAGTGTGTCATAAGCTTCTTTAACACCATTAAAGTCAAATTTTAATTTGTCATTAAACTTTTTCAACTCTTGAAACTGTTTGTCTTTTTCAAGACAATCCATGCATGGTTTCAAACAGTTTTCGCATGGCTTTTAAAGAATTTGATCAACTTTTTCAAAAACATTTTCTTGTTTATCATTTTTACTTTCCGATTTACCAAACTCTCCGGACTCAGACTCAGATTTCTCTCCGGATTCGAATTTCACATTTTCTGATTTGCCATCGGCCTAGGACTTCACATTTTATGATTTGTCATCGGACTCCGACTACTTTTCAACTAACACTGACACTTGAGTTGCATCTTTGATCTCATTGTTATCAGAAGATGTTTTAGTTTGTTCTACCTCTTGCAGCTTGACCACGAGAGCTTTGTGTGCTATTTCTTTCAAAGTCTCTTCATTCATTTCCTTTGAAACATCAATGATCTCTTGAACCGGAGTTTGTTCAACTTCGTACTGTGGGCAAAAACCCTTAGTCGGTTCACTAAAGAAACCCGCAAAAGAATCAAACACATTAGCTGGCAATATAGATTTAAATGCATTAGTATTTAGTAATAACCTCCTGTTCAGACTGATAAAAGTAGACCGCTGCTGCCACCTCTTCTAGTTCTGCAAAACTTTCTTCAGTCATCACTTCACTGACTTCTTCAACTTCAGGAACAAATTCCTCGATTTTCGGTTCCTGCTCATCAATAATTTCAGCCATCATTGCAAGACCACTTCCTGGAACATACTTATCCCAACTAAAGCCTTGTGGAATCTTTTCGTCATCTTGATTCACCAAAAGAGCTTTTTCTTTAGATGGACTGTCCTCGATTTAAGGTCGTGGATTAAATGGTTGTTGACTGTATTTATGATAGATGGCATGTCGGTAATAATCGTTGGCGAAAGGATTCTGTTGGTTGTTAACTTCTCTATTCGGACATTCGCGCTTGAAGTGCCCCTTCTCTTTACACTTAAAGCAAGTCACCTTTGATTTGTCGGAGCAGATGTGGCAGATGAGTTTCCTTTGTAATAAAGTTGAACATCTTGCTGTACGTTTGCAAATTTCATTTTTCTCATCTTCCAAAGTTCAAGCTTATGAGCTTTAGCTCTCTCGATAAATGTACTTAAATTGAAACCCACGTATTCCAAATTGTTTTTCAAAACCAATAAGAATGTTCCCCACTCTTCATGTGGTAGGGCATCAGCCAACTTATCAATCCACTCTTCGTCTGGTTTATCCATATTCAAGCATTTCAGTTCCGCTACCAAGTGACGGTACCTCTCAATCAACTCATTCGTTGATTCTCCACTGAGAGCAGTAAATATATCGAATTCTTTTTTCAGAAGCGCCTTTTTGCTTTTGATCATAACAACACTTCCAAGAAATTTGATTTTAAGAGCATTCCAAATAGATTGCGCGTCATTCTGATGTTGTAGCAGTACCAAACTGTCTTCCTTAATTGCCTGTTGCAATATACTGACCATCTTCTTCTCGGCTTTAAAGCTTTCTTGTTCAACCGGAGTTAATGTGTTAAGTGTTTTCGGAAGACCAGCATCATTCACAGGAACTACATATTTTGTTTCAACTTTCAGCCAGCATTCGAGGTGATTCGCCTGAACCCACGTGCGAAATCTATCCTGCCACCCCGAATAATCTTCAATGTTAAGCAGTTTCGGTGGTTTTTGCATGGTTCTGAGCTCATTCTCCATATTCACATTCTGAGCTATACTTGCTCGAGTTTGAACCATCATACCTCCTCCGAAAAACGCATTGTAAAACTCTTGATTGTCCATTTTATACTTTGAAAAATGTTTCGAAAAATTTTTAAGTTTTGAAAAATTAGACTTTCAAGCGATCTGGACTTTCAAACGACCTCGACTTCAAATGAACTGATATGTTTCAAACGACCTGGAATGCCAATTCGTGCGAAGTGACAAAAATCAGTTAACAAAATTTTCAGTTCGTGCGATCTGACTTATTCACACGATCCGGATACTCAATTCGTGCGAGCTAGTCTGACTGTTTGTACTATTCGCGCGATCTGGTCCAACTCGTGCGAGCTGGACAAGATTTTTACACGATCTGACACATCATTTTCACACGATTTGGACATTTTGACATTTTTGAATCAGTTTTAGTTCAATTTATGGTCTGTAACTTTGTATGATTGTTCAAAATGATGTTTTACACATAATATCCAAAATTCAGTCTATTTTGTTTGTGAATTCGTCTAAAAGTCCAAGAAAGAGTAGAAGAATATGATTCTAAACCATTCAAAACACTGATATCAACTGATTTGACTCATCCTGAGCTCTGATACGACTTGTAGGATCGAGGATTCGTCTAATACGAGTCAAACTGAGTCAAATCTGAGTCTTTAGAAAGGCGGAAACAGACTAGAAACCGTCAATCAGTGTTAGAATAGGAGTAGAAGAGTAGAAAGTCACTTTAAACATGTTCTTCATTCATATAAAACGTTTTGGTACAGAGAGAATTGGACAGCACTTTGTGACAAGATTCTCTGGAAAGTTCTGAAATGAAAAACACTACTGACCTATATATAGGCCTTCCAGTTTGCACGAAGTAACATCTCCAGATCGCACGAACTGACAACTTCCAGTTCGTGCGACCTGACCTTCCAGGTCGTGCGAACTGGCCTAAATACATACAAAACTTAACTTTTTCAAACAATTACATATACATGACACGACATAGACTGATGACGTAGGCGATAGACATTATGCATCAACAACATCACTAAGAAAGAGTAGAAGATCAGAACAAGCTCCGATTCTATCGGTTTTGAGTGCATTGAGTGTAAAAGAGTTGAAAGAAAGTAGGAAAACCATCTTTCAATCCTTTTAACCATGGAAATGTTCAGAGCTATGTGAGAATCGTGTTTAATCATTTGGAAATCTTCCAGATCTAAGTTGTTCTTGGTGGAATGAAGTCAAAACATAAAGTTTATAAGAACTCCATGATGACATCACCCTAGAACACCTCAAAACCACTGATTTCACGGTTAAAAGTTAAGATTCAAAGGTGAAAAAGATGAGGAAGTGTGTGTAGATCATAGAAGTACAAGATTTAGGTTGAAAACTTACAAGAATCGCGAGAAATCGAGAGAAATGAGTGCTTGAGCGAGTTGGTCGAGTGAGAGAGCTGTCACATCACAAATGATGTGACAGGAGGGTATTTATAGGGTTTCCAAAAGAGGAAAGTGCACATGGATCGGATTAGCCACTGATCGGATGGAAACTCGATCGGATGGCCACTCGATCGGTTGGCCACTCGATCCCGGTGTCCGGGGTGTTATTTTTGTCGTTTCGATTCACGTGTTGAGCATTGCGATGCGTTTCGAGTGAGCGATGCGATAGTTTGATAATGCCCACACAAATACTATATCTAACATACAATCACTATAAATAACTTGCGTTTAGCGTCTGTGATTCGAGTGCGATAGAGTTGCGATTGCATTTTGATTGATCACCACAAACGTAAACATAATTTAAACATGCACAAGTAACACATAAACAACACACACACGTAACACAATATCCAGAACGCATAATTCGAGTTGCGAATGCGACTGCGATGCGATAAGCGATAAAACATGCGATAAATATCGATTCAACCCCGATTATTCACAGATACTCCACATAATACAACTAAAGCAAATAAAATAAAGGATTCAATTACAAGTCAAAGAAGTCAAAACAGTAGTTAAGCAAGGAGTGACAGATCTCAATTAGCAATCTTTTCTTCCTTCGACTTCAATCTGGACTTTGACTTTGACTTTCGAAACACGGGTGTTACAGCCTCCTCTACTTAAGGGAATTTTGTCCCCAAATTAGGTCGAAGCCGTAACAAACAACTGCGGGTACTTCGCCTTCATGTCGCTTTCGAGTTCCCAAGTGAACTTTGCGCCTCGTTTACCTTCCCAGCGAACTTTCACAATGGGAATGCGTGAGCGCCTGAGCTACTTGGTTTGTCGGTCCATGATCTCGACAGGCTTCTACACGAAGTGTAATGTTTCTTCCACTTGTAGATCCTCAAGTGGCACTTGTAAATCATGCTCAGCCAGACACTTTCTGAGGTTCGAAACGTTGAAAGTCGGGTGGACGTTACTAAGTTCCTCCGGTAGTTCGACTCTGTAGGCCACTTTTTCGATCCTTTCCAGAATCTTAAAGGGTCCAACATATCGAGGCGCGAGCTTTCCCTTCTTGCCGAATCTGACCACACCCTTCCAAGGTGAAACCTTTAGGAGTACGTGGTCGCCAACGTCAAATTCAAGGGGCTTGCATAGTCTATCGGCGTAACTTTTCTGACGACTCCAAGCTTTCAGCAGATTGTCACGAATTTGGAGGATTTTGTCAGTCGTTTCTTGCAATAGCTCAGGACCGGTTATTTACGAGTCTCCGATCTCGTGCCACATAATAGGCGATCAACATTTTCTTCCATACAATGCCTCAAATGGTGCCATTTGAATGCTGGAATGATAACTGTTATTGTACGAGAATTCGACTAAAGGTAAGTATGCGTCCCAATTACCACCAAAATCTATGACACACGAATGGAGCATGTCTTCCAAGGTACGAATCGTTCTTTCAGTCTGACCGTCGGTTTGGGGATAGAAAGCAGTACTTAGATTAAGCGTAGTACCGAGAGCAGATTGAAACGTTTCCCACAGACGCGAGGTAAACCGACCATCACGGTCAGAGATGATGTCGCGAGGTGTCCCATGTCGACAAATGATCTCATCGGTGTAGATTCAGGCTAATTTGTCTACGTTGTAGTCTTCTCATATTGGCAGAAAATGAGTGGATTTAGTCAAACAGTCAACGACAACCCAGATGCTGTCGTGACTTGATGGCGTGCGCGGAAGTTTCGTTATGAAGTCCATAGCTATACTCTTCCATTTCCACATAGGGATCTCGGGTTGGACGAGTAAGCCAGAGGGTCTTTGATTCTCGGCCTTGACTTTCGAGCAAGTCAGGCACTTCGAACCGTAGAGAGCGATATCTTTCTTCATGCCCGGCCACCAGTACTTGTAGCGAAGGTCCTGGTACATTTTATCGACACCGGGATGAATAGAATATCGAGACTTGTGGGCTTTGTCCATCAAGATCTGTCGTAAGTCGGTGCGCTTGGTGTAACACCTCGTAAAATCACGTCCAATGATGTATTGACCCGTGTAATAAACCCTAATGAAGTCAAATGTTGAATTTAAGGGACTAATTTTTTGAAAAATCGAAAACTTTGATAATGAAAGGACTGGAAGTGTTAGCATACCTAAAATAAGTTTCTAAATAACCTCTCACGATATTTATATTCACAAATGAGCCACTTGTCGATCAAGTGTAGCCGTTTGCGGAATTAATTGAAAGTTTGTGCAATGAAGGGTTAAAAGCGTCAACATGTTAATTCTTACTTCTGAGTGACCTTTTAACAAACCCGAAGCATCGTGATGTTTAATAATACTTTCAAGAATGCCTAATATGGATTAGATGAGGCTTCATTGCTAATTAAATGATGATATGCGCAAGTTTGCGCATTAGAGGGACCTAAAGCGTCAACTTTTGAATCTACGCCTTTTGGTGACCATTTAAATGATCGAGAGCATAGCGATAATTAAACTTATGCTTGGGAATGACCATTATGGGCCATGGGAGGCTTGGATGTCAGTAAACGACATTTCGCGCTACTTTGTGTGATTAAAGGACTAATTGCGTCAAACTGCTAAAGTATGCTGATTCGTATGGTAACGGACCTTCCGGAATATGACATGAGTTAAACATGCCCTAATTATCCTTTATGTAGCTTAGATATAGGCTTAGAGGTGTTTGGTGCGCAAAAATAAACTTTTAAGTCATGCAGGGACTAAAAGTGTCAAAAAGTGCACAAGTTTGCACTTTCGCGCATATCTCACATTCTGAATATACCCGGGCACCCAAAAATTTATGTGAGCACTAAAATATTTTATTTTAGTGTTCGGCATGATAAAATTCCATTCGTCACGTAGTATGGATCGTTTTTCACGTTCGTTCGTGTTTCATCGTAATTAGACGAACAACGAGACCGTACGGCCAAATGAACCGACATCCGGCATATTTTTGAGCATGTTTCATGTTCCTATGTTTAGACATATTAGTAGAGCCTTGAAATGAGGTTAACGGGCCTTAGATGTGTCAGAAACACATCTATGATCTATGTGATTACAGGGACTAAATCTGCCATTTCAGAAACATGTATTGCTGAGCTGGACTGTCAGGGGGGTCGCGAAGCCCTCTGGGGTTCCCTACGCGGGCCGCGTGAAGTACACAGATGCAGAAAACAAGTTTCAGCTGCTGGTTTTGCTAAAAATGGTTTCCATACTCTCATTTATCAATACTATGGGCCATTTTGGGCACCCATAGTATTAGAAAACAGTGGGTATGAAGTGTATGGTCCAGATTTAATCACGATTATCGAGGAACGATCCTAACGGTCCTCTAAATCCTATAAATACCCCACTTCTTTTCTTGTCAAACCCACACTTGATTTCTGAATCCTCTAAGTTGGAGACCTTGCTCTTCATACCTGAGAATTTAGGATCAAAACCTCCTTGCGTGGACCCTTTGTAAGTGTTTCTTCGTGCTTAGTTTAATTGTTTAGCGTTCATAGTCAAACGGGCAAGCGTTTCAATAAACGCTTTGACTTTTAAACGGTTTAGCCATTGTTCGCATAAAACATGGCTACGTGACCGTAATTAGGTAGGTGTTAAACCCTCAAAAGGGAACCTCCTAATTACCACGTTACTAAGTTAAATTGTCGGGTCAAATAAAAGTCAAACGGGTTAGTTTTAAATTAAATTCATAACTATTAATATAGAAGCCATAAAATCGGTTTTCTCACTTTAAATAACTTGGTAAATATTAATTGAACATGTCTAAACATGTTCAACCCGACAATTCTTAGTATAGGCTCGGTTCGGAACCGAAAGTCGCAAAAGTTGACTTTTGCTTTGACTTTCAGTTCTGGCCCGATTTAGCTTAGTTTAGATATGCCTTAGGATTCCTTTAGGACCATGTTATAGGTTGGTGTAACCCTCTGAGGTTATACAACTTGGATCCTTAGTTATCCTATTCATTGCATGTTTCCGTTATATGCTTAAATGTTGACCATTATGCCCTTTTGACCCTAAAACGAGAATTTTGAAAATATGAGAGGACAATAATCTTTATTACTAATTTATAAACTTGTCCCTAAAATTTGACATCAGTTTGAGGTCTAGAGGAGTTATGTTCATTAGCGTAAATGAAAAGCTTTTTATTAATTAAACGGCACAATTAGCGTATATCCTATCAAAACCCAATTTTTGATACCAAACTTTTTACCTACTGATATAAAATAATATTTTGGGATTTTTAAAGATTTTTATTTATTTTTAGGCTGAGCATAACATAGGGTTATAGCTTTGATTCGGTAATTGTCGGTTTTGCCCTTTTGGCCCATAAAATGAGTTTTACTTAATATTTTGATACCAAACTTTTTTCTGCTGATTTTATATCATAAATACAATATTTTGAACTTTATAAACTGATCAAAAACTCAGATTTCCTATTTAAACCCGAAAATCGCTTAAAACCGACTTTTACGCGTTTTAAGCGCATAGTATGAGTTAAAAACTATTTTTGGCATTTGAAACTTAATACCTACTGATGTTTTAAGTAAATTTATATATTTTAACAGCAAAGAAAAGTTTTAAACTCAGATTCTTTAGTTTTGACCTTTTAAGCTTATGTGAAATTACCAAAATGCCCATACGGTGCATAGTTTGGTTATAAATAGTAAATTTCACATATATGCTATACCCTACTGTTATAACTTATTAAATAAAGTATTTTTACTGATTATATCAGACCTGGAACTCAGAATAATATTTAATCTCTCTTATAACCTTTAAAATGACCAAAATACCCCTGCGGGGCATAAATTGGTTTTAAATTTGTTTTGGGCATAATGGAAGGTATCCTACTGATATCACAACATATTTAAGGCATATTAACTTAGGAAACCTGTTCATGACTCTTTTGGTTACCCGTTACGCACTTTTCGCGTTCGGATCGGCTTACGTAACTAGTTTGCATAAATTAGCCGAAACGGGTCAAACCTTATCATTTTTATCTCAAAATCCAGAATGTGTTTAGTTTACCCTTGTTACACAAGTATACAAGCTTGTCGGGTCTAAACCACCTTCTAATCCGGTTCTCGCTTAATCAAGCGTTTTGAACCGTATCCTCCTTTAAAACTAACCGGTCTAAGCATAGGCTTAATTAAGACCCGTTAGGAATCTAATAGGTTATTAAAAACCTTCGTTCCAGATTAAGAGCCCCAGTAAAGGTACTTGCGCTTGCTGATTAGGATATATGGCTGAGTATAAATTGCATTTTTAAGCTCAGGTAAATACTCTTAACTTATTTTCCCTATACGGGCTTGGGGTACGGTATATAAAATACCGCTTGGTCAGGCATTGAATTGTTAATCATGATAAGGTTAATGTATTGATATGACCCGTTTAAATTGTTTTGTTTGCTTAAAGCCTTTGGGGGGTTAATGACCATGTCCCGGATATCCTTGGCATCATTCATGAAATGGCCACGACCTAAGCACGGGGTGTAGGCGTACACCTGACAGTGCATATGTAAACAACTAGTAATCCACTTAGAGGAATCAACCTTGTGGGCATTATACCTGTGGTGTGTCTATTAATCTTTAACCCGGTATACAGACCGGGCTACTGAACGTATAACAAACATGTAATTCTTTTACAAGTTTATGTACAAATAATTATCCCAAGTTATAAAAGAATTTTGTGCCTTGAGCACTCATATCAATTTTCTAAAACATTTTCAAAATGAGTCAGTTAATTGTATTTACCAGTGTAAACTGACGTATTTTCCAAAAAGATTAAGTGACAAGTACTGTACGTAATTGGCTAGGAGCTCAGGGCGTTAATAGGGAATCTCGCAAGTTCTAGATGCCTAAAGTCTGTTGAACAATGTTATCTTTCTGTTTTAAGATCCGCCTGTGGATCTATCTTACATTCCGTTGTAATATTTGATATTACTTTTGAATCGGATTGTAATATATTTATCTTTTGCTTCCGCTGTGCATTTAAATTGTGTTGTTGACTATGATGATATCAATACGTCACGATACTCCCCACCGGGCCCACCGGTAATACGTGGAAATATTGGGGTGTGACACTTGGGAATCCAAATCCGATCCAGATAATGGAATATCCCGTTCGACTTATTCACTAGCTGGGCTCCATCGTTCAGAATCCTTTCCTTCTTCAAAGTGTGTTCGGTGAAACAAGCATGTTGGGCTTCGCGTATAAGGGTTTCGAGATGATGTTGGGCTTGGATATTACGAGCGCTATGCAAATAGTTTCGTCGGCTTAAAGCATCGGCAACGACACTTTCCTTGCCATGATGATAAGGATCTCACAGTCGTAATCGTTGAGAAGTTCAACCCATCGGCGTTGGCGTATATTAAGTTCCTTTTGGCTGAGGATGTGTGGTAGGCTCTTGTGATCTGTGAAGATCGTACACTTGGTACCATAAAGGTAGTATCGCCAAATCTTCAATGCAAAAACAAGTGCGCCTAGCTCGAGATCATGGGTTGTATAGTTCTTCTCGTGGATCTTGAGCTGACGAGACGTGTAAGCGATAACCTTGTCTCGCAGCATGAGAACACAACCAAGACCAAGGTTCGAGGCATCGCAGTAGATAACGAAATTGTTATTTCCGTCGGGTAAAGCGAGGACGGGAGCATTGCAAAGCATATGCTTGAGGGTTCGAAAGGCAGTCTCTTGTCCAGTTCCCCAAACAAAAGGCTTGTCCTTGTGTGTGAGAGAAGTAAGCGGCACGACGATTTTAGGGAATCCTTCGATAAATCGGCGATAATAGCCCGCTAGTCCGAGGAAAGAACGGACTTCAAACGGGTTCTTAGGTGTAACCCAACTCTTGACAGCTTCGATCTTCGCGGGGTCGACGTGAATACCTTGACTATTTACAATGTGACCGAGGAATTAAACCTCCTCCAGCCAAAATTCACACTTGGAGAACTTGGCGTAGAGTCGATTCCCATGGAGTAGCTCGAGAACCAAACGTAGATGTTGCGCATGTTTGGTTTTCGACCTGGAATAGATCAGGATATCATCGACGAACACGATGACGAAGCGATCGAGGAAAGGTTTACACACACGATTCATCAGATCCATGAAAACCGCAGGTGCGTTGGTCAAACCAAAGGGCATAACAACGAACTCATAGTGGCCGTAACGAGTGCGAAAAGCGGTTTTAGGTATATCTTCCTCTTGAATGCGTAACTGGTGATAGCCTGAACGTAGATCGATCTTCGAGAAACATGTAGCACCTTGTAACTGATCAAGCAAATCATCGATCCGAGGCAGGGGATAGCGATTCTTGATTGTCAGCTTATTCAACTCCCTATAATCGATGCACATCCGAAACGACCCATCCTTTTTTTTTGACGAAAAGGACTGGTGCGCCCCAAGGAGAGGTGCTAGGGCGAATGAAGCCTTATCAAGCAATTCCTAGAGCTGACTCGAGAGTTTGCGCATTTCGGACGGAGCGAGTCGATAAGGAGCTCTAGCAATAGGGTTTGCTCCAGGAATGAGGTCGATGCGAAAGTCGATATCACGACTAGGAGGCAATCCCAGAAGATCGTCAGGGAAAACGTTAGGAAATTCATGAACAACAGGTACCTGGTTTACCTCCTTCTCTTTCTTTTTCTTCTCTGCTATTACAATGTTAGCCAAGAAAGCTCTGTATTCCTTGCGGAGATACTTGCTAGCTTGGGTACACGACATAAATTTGAGACCTTTCGAAGGAGTTTCGCCATACCCACAAAGTTGATCCCTATTCACGAGCGAGAAACGAATCGTCTTATCGAAGCACACAACTTCAGCATGGTTTTCGCGAAGAAATTCCATGCCTACTATTACGTCAAAACTACCGAGCTGCGTCGGAATAAGGTCAATAGGAAAGATGTGATTGTTAAGTTCGAGGGTACAATCACGAAGAACAGAATTGATAGTAACGGTTCTTCCGGTGGCAACTTCAACATCGAACGTCGAGGGGAGATGGGCGCGCTTACGATTAAGGAGCTTTTCGAACTCAAACGATACAAAACAGTTATCGGCTCCAGTATCAAACAAACACGAAGCATATATACCATTCACAAGGAACATACCATTAACCACATTGTTTTCGTCTTGAGCTTGGCGGACATTGATGTTGAAAGTTCGTCCGTGGGCTGCTGGCTGCTGTTGCGGCTACTGTTGCTAATGTTGCTGTTGGGGCTGTTGTTGTTGTGGCTCTTACTTCACCACTCGATTGGGGCACATGTTTGCGAAGTGGTTGGGATCACCACACGCAAAGCAAGCTCTAACATGGATCGCGGGTGCAGGAGCCGCTTGTTGGCGTTGAGGAGCAGGAAGTAGAGCTTGTTGAGTAGGAGCTTGACCTTGAGCTGGAGCTGTAGCTTGGCGTGGACCTGTACGGCAATTAGCAGTGAAGTGGTCGTACATGTTGTAGTGCACACAGTATCTGCAAGCGATTCCCACTGGATGATGTGTCACACCCCTATTTTCCACGTGTCATCGGTGGGCCCGGTGGGGAGTATCGTGACTTAGTTGATATCATCATAGTCAAACAACACAATTTAAATGCACAGCGGAAGCAAAAGATAATTATATTACAACCGAATGAGAATATCAAAGTATTACAAACGGTATGTAAAAGATCCACAGGCGGATCAAACAAAAGAAAAACTGTTCAACAGACTTTAGGCATCTAGGACTGGCAAGACTCTTTATTAACGCCCTGAGCTCCCAGCCAATTTCGTACAGTACCTGTTACTTAACCTTTTTGGAAAATACGTCAGTTTACATTGGTAAATACAATTTAACTGACTCATTTTGAAAATGTTTTAGAAAATTGATTTGAATGCACGTGGCACAAAATTCTTTTATACTTGGGACAATTTTATTAATAAAAATCTTGTATCTGATTTACATGTTTGTCCAACATTTAGGGCCGGTGATTATACATATACAAGTCGGTCAAAATTAATAGATACACCACAAATATAATCTCACAAGAAGACACCCTTACGAGTGAGTATATGTTTTACATAAGCAACATGAGGTGTTATGCCTACACCTTGTGCTTACGTTGTGGCCATTCACTTTTTAAATGAGCCAAGGATATCCAGGACACAGTCATTAACCCCCAATGTTATTTGTTATTAAGCAATACAGATCAATACGGGATTATGTAATTTAATCATCTCCGATTAAAAGGTTTCTACACCCGACCAAGCGGTATTTTTATAATACCGTATCCCAAGCCCGTATAAGGGAAAATAAGTTAACCGTATTTACCTGAGCTAAATATAAATTCAATCTCAGCCGTATATCAAATCAGCAAGCACAAGTACTTCTACTGGGGCTCTTAATCTGGAACAAAGGTTTTATTAACCTATTAGATTCCTAACGGCTCTTGTTTAAGTTGAAACTTAGACCGGTTAGTTTTAAGAAAAGGTTTACGGTTCAAAACGCAAGATTAAGCGTAGACCGGATTAGAATGTGATTTAGACCCAACAAGTTTGGAGACTTGTATAATATGGGTAAACTAAACCCATTCTGGATTTTGAAGTGAAAGTGATAAGGTTTGACCCGTTTCGGTTAATTTATGCAAACTAGTTACATAAACCGATCCAAACACGAAATATGCGTAACGGGTAACCATAAGAGTCATATACAGGTTTCCTAAGTTAATATGCCTTAAATATGATGTGATATCAGTAAGATACCTTCCGTTATGCCCAAAATGTATTTAAAACCAATTTAGGCCCCGTAGGGGTATTTTGGTAATTTTAAAGGTTACAAAAGAGATTAAATATTAACCTGAGTTACAGGTCTGATATAACTAGTAAAAATACTTAATTTACTAGGTTATATCAGTAGGGTATTACATCTATGTGAAAATTTTCATTTATAGCCATACTATACGCCGTAGGGGCATTTTGGTAATTTCACATAGGCTTTAGAAGCTAAATTTTGAAATCTGAGTTTAAAACTTTTACCTACTGTTAAAATACACATATTTACTAAAAATATCAGTAGGTATCAAACCATATATGTTTAAAATGGTTTTAACGCATACCATGCGTTTAAAATGCTTAAAAAGGCGATTTAGAGCCATTTCCGGGTTTTCAAAGAAAAGCTGATATTTTTATTATTCCAGAAGGCTCAAAATATTTTATTTATCATATTAGATTAGTAGAAAAAGGTTTGGGGTCAAAAGGATTTGTAAAACTCATTTTATAGCCCAAAAGGGCAAAACCGGTAATTACCGAATCAAGCTTAAAACCCTATGTTATGCTCAGCCTAAAAATAATTAAAAATCTTCAAAAATCCCAAAATATTATTTTATATTCGTAAGTAAAAAGTTTGATATTAAAAATTGGGGTTTGATAGGCTATATGTTAATTACGCCTTTAAATTAATAAAAAGCCTTCAAATTACGCTATTGAGCATAACTCCTAATCTAGACCTCAAATTGATATCAAATTGTAAGGACAAGTTTATGAATCAGTAGCGAAGGTTTCTATCCTTTCACTTTTTCAAAAATTACATTTTAAGGTCAAAAGGGCATAACGGTCAACAATTCGGCATATAACGGAAACTTGTAAATGAATAGGATAACTAAGGATTCAGGTTGTATAACCTGAGAGGGTTATACTAACCTATAACATGATCCTAAAGGAATCCTAAGGCATATCTAAATAAGTCTAATTCGGGTCAGAACTGAAAGTCAAAGCAAAAGTCAACTTTTGCGACTTTCGGCTCCGAACCGGGCCTATACTTAGAATTGTCGGGTTGAATCACGTTTAAACATGTTTAACTAATATTTACCAAGTTATTAAAGTGGCAAAACTGATTTTATAACTTTTATATTAATAGTTATGAATTTCATTTAAATTAACCCGTTTGACTTTAATTTGACCCGACAATTAAACTAAGTAAACGTGGTAATTAGGAGGCGCCCTTTTAAGGGTTAACTACTTACCTAATTATGGTCACGTAGCCATGTTCGTTGTGAACCATGGCTTAGCCGTTTAAAAGGTCAAGAGTTTATCGAACGTTTGACTTTTCGGCTATAACCGCTAAAATAATTAAACTAAACACGAAAGGGGACTTACGAAGGGTCAAATGAACTGAAGGAGGTTCTCAAAAAGAGTTCAAGATCCTCACAACTCAGAGAGTAAGCAGATTTGAAGGCAATGGTGCAAATGAGAGCCAAATTCAATGGGTATATATAGGTTTTTGAGGACCGTTAGGATCGTTTCTTGATAAACGTGATCACATCTGAACCGTACACCTTTACCCCCTGTTTTTGGCAATCTATGGGCAGCCCCATGTTTAAAGAATGAGAGTACAAAGCTGGTTTTCATCAAAAACCAACAACAAACTGGTTTTCTGTTACTGTATAAGCCTCGCAGCCCGCGTAGGAGGACCCTGCAGACTTACGCGACCCGCCAGCCAGTCCAAAACAGCAAACAGCTTTTCTGAATTTACAGAATCAGTCCCTGAGAGCATATAAGGTTATTTTAAGCACGTTCAAGGCCCGTTAACCTCTTTTTAAGGCTCCACTAGGATGATTAAACATAGGGGACATGAAACATGTTCAAAAACATGTCGGATGTCGGTTCGTTTGGGCGTACGGTCACGTTGCGCGTCTAATTACGACGAAACACGAACGGACGCTAAAAACGATCCAAATTACGCGACAAGTGGGATTTTTTCATTCCAAACACTAGAATAAAATATTTTAGTGCTTACATAAATTTTTGGGTGTCCGGGGATATTCAGAATGCGAGATATGCGCGAAAATGCAAACTTGTGCACTTTTTGACACTTTTAGTCCCTGCATGACGTAAAAGTTTATTTTTTGTGCATCGAACACCTCTAAGCCCATACCTAAGCTATATATAAGATAATTAGGGCATTTTTAACTCATGGTAATATTCCAGAAGGTCCGAATCATACGAATCGACATACTTTTGCAGTTTGGCGCAAATAGTCCCTTAATTGCGCAAAGTAGCGCGAAATGCCGTTTAATGATATCCAAGCCTTCCATAGCCCATAATGGGCATTTCCGATCATGAGTTTAATTATTCTATGCTTTTGATTGCTTAAATGATCACCAAAAGGCGTAGATTCAAGAGTTGACGCTTTAGGCCCCTCTAATGCGCAAACTTGCGCATTTCATTAATTAATAGCATTGAAGCCTTATTTAATTCATATTAAGCATTCTTGGGAGTATTATTAAGCACCACAACGCTTCGGGTTCCCTAAAAGGTCATTCAGAGGTATAATTAAACATATTGACACTTTTAGTCCCTTATATTTACAAAGTTGCGCGTAACGTCACTTAAAGGCACAAAAGCCTTGGATGGCCAACGATTGGCATTCCCGAGAGTATATTCATATATCATGAAGTTCTCGGTTTGTTAAAAGGTCACTCAGAGGTAAGAATTAACATGTTGACGCTTTTAACCCTTTATTACGCAAACTTTCAATTAATTACACAAACGGCTACACTTGATCAACAAGTGGCTCATTCGTGAATATAAAACCATAAAAGGTTATTCAAAAACTTATTTTAGGTACGTTTTCTTTCATAATTAATGTTTTTCGATTTTTCTAAAAATTAGTCCCTTAAATCCAAGGTTTGACTTTATTAGGGTTTATTACACGTTTCAACATATCATTGGACGTGCTTTTACGAGGTGTTACATCCTCACCCCCTTAAAAGAAATCTCGACCTCGAGTTTTGCTGAAGTAAAGGAAGTACTTTCTTTCTTATATTGGACTTAATCTTCCCCAGTACATTTGGGCCTCTAAGGCACCCTAGTTGACCTCTATAATAGGTACATGTATCCTTTTGGAGGTTCTTAACCTGACGATCCTTAATCGATACAGGTTTCTTATTATATCATAAAGTTTTTGTAATCTGCCTATCATTATGACAGTGTGTTTCTGTAAGGTCCGCTTCTCCATAACTAATAAATTACTTATAAGAGTAATTTAAAGACATCAAAAATACCAACTTTAATACATAGTAAAATTTTTACAAAAATTGCGCATGACCCGTTCGTAAAACGAACATGCCCCTTGTTTTTAACATAATTAACTAAACAACATTCTACGATCCGTTTGACATTAAACTACCCAAAGCAAAGACAACAAGTTTTACAAATGTACGACTACTAACAAAGTTGGACAAAATAACAAGTCATGGACCAAAAGATGCGAATAAGCTAAGCGGAAGCGTTTGGTATAACAAGGCATGGACAAGTGCTCGCTCCGATTCTCCAAATCGCCTAAAGTGAGGATTTACCTACATTCAACAACAAAGCTTTAAAAGTTAGTTATCATACTTGCTAAATCATAATCTCATCATTTTAGTTTCATCCGTAATATGAGCTTACATCTTTCTTACACTTTCGACTACCCAATTGCTTGGGTTTGGCATATACACTCTCAATGAGAGTTAAGCATACACATTTAACCCGTATAGTTGGGTTATTCTCTTCCAACATAATCCTAGTTCGTTCCGGTTAACGGATTGAACCTCATACATTCGCTTTACATTTATGGCCACCCGTTCAAAACGAGTGGTACCATTTCATTACTCGACCCGGTTCGATTCGAACTGGTTGGCTTCCTTAGCTTAATATAGCCTTTATTAACATAACCAAATCCGCGAACAGATTTGTTACTTATTTACTAGTCACTATTTTCATTACATCATGGCTATTTATCAAAATAAAAACAAGATTTAATTAAGATTTTTGTATGCAACGGAACATACCTCGATCCAGTGAGCCTTCCGACTTCTTAGAGCTTGAACCCTCTTCCTTTATGCCTATATCAACACATACATTCGTTCGTTTAGCACCCGAAATTTCTTTCTTTTTATTTTCTTAAATTACACATAGTTGGTCATTCAAGCATTTCATCAAACACATGGCGGGTTTCGCATTTTCGGGACATTTACTCATCTATCTATCATATATTTCTAAGCTAATTACTTTAATCATTCAACAACAATCAATTGAGCCTTACTCCATATCATGTTATCTAGTGATTTTACATCATAAACAAGGTTATTCTTCAACAACACACACACATATACCAAAACTTGATCATTCTAACCCTAGTAACTTCTCATCAATTTGGGTCTTGGCTATTAAGAACAAAATTGCTAGAAATCAAACATGATTCTAATACTATATTGTCACACCCCAACCGATGGCGGAATCATCGGGGCGCGGCACTGAGCGAAACAGATTGTTCAGAAGTTTCCATAACAACTATTTATATAATCCAGTTAAAGATACGTCCCATACCGTATCCCGAATAAACAAACATGTCATTACAGATAATCATCCAAACAAGAAATTCCGTGCCGACAACTCAGATTCAAATATTATTACAGCAATTGTTTATCTGCTTCTAGACCCCTATTCTGTTGACTTTCTGGCTGAAATGCCAGAGGACAAGATCTACAGACAACTATGCCCTAGACACTTGTTCTTGGTAGACAACCATTTGTTGGGGACTTCTAGAAACTTATTCTAGCCTCGCTTTCCTAGCAAATAAGCATCCTAAATACCTGTCACATACGTTAAAATAAAGTCAATACATAAAATGTAAAGGTGAGCATACAAGTTTGATAATAGCATATAGAGTTTGGAATAGTTTACGCATAACCAGCACGTACACAGAGGAAACGAAGCATGTTAATTATCGACATGGACCTATCGATACCAATGACTGCGGGTTGACCGCCCGAGACGGTTCGCAATACATGATTACCACCGTAATCCATGCAAGTAATTGTCCTTAACAACCCCCGTGTGAACGGGTGCTAAGTCCAAACTATAGTACTATGTCATTAAGGCATGTAGACGGCATTCCACGTGTAAACACAATCAACAAGTATTCATTAAGTCACGTAATACATGCATATTGGTTAGCGTTCAAATAGCTTGAGTAGTGTGATTGTTCGTGTTTTGATATAAGCAACGTATGTAACACCCAAAAGTGCTAAAAGCAAAAAGGGATCGAGTATACTCACAGTGATTGATTATGGATTGAAGGGAGCGCTGAGAGTAGGGTTAGCCTGAATAGTTCGATAGCACAACAATGAGTAACGTGGAAAAGTAAGTAAATGTGGATGGATCGAATACTATGTCGTTAAGGCAGGTAGACGGCAGGTTCGATCGAACGGGCTGTTCAATCGGCTGGTATGTCCGTTTGGACAGTCCTGTTCGATCGGCCGGTAGGCTCGATCGGCTGGGCCATTCGAGTGGATTGTTTCTTCCTCTGGCGTGTTTTGTGTTTGAGGATTTGAACTTTTGAAGTTTTCGTTGTAGTATATGAGAACACTAAGGTGTTCTTACCTTTCAGGTCGATCGATCGAACGGTCCGTTCGATCAGCCGGCTTAACCGATCGGCTGGGAACTTTTGAAGTGATTCTCAACAGGATGTCGCTCGATCGAACTGACTGTTCGATCGGCTGGCATTCTTTACTACGAACGAGTTGTAAAATCAATCAAGTGTTGAAGCATAGTATCTCATGATCCGAAGAGTAATGTTTACCAATCGAGTAGCATACTCGATCGAACATCACTTCGTCAATAACATACTTCGTAAAGTTTGAAAAGTGAGACGCCATGTGCTAGCCGATCGGCTGGCCCGGTCGATCGGCTGGTATGTCCGATCGGCTGGGCTGTTCGAACAGCCTAGCCGTTTGGCCAGCATTTCTGACCTGGTCAGCCTTTCGCCTAACACTTGGCTGTTTGATTACTTGTTGTCATATCGAGGTAGATTGATAAAGAGTTGAACTATGATATCCTTCATTCCTACTCGTTTCTTCGGCTTGGACAGGAATCACCCAAGTCCGACCGGTGAACGGTTCGGAACGTCGGTTTAGAGTTTAACCCATCGTCTGGGAACCTTGTACATAGAATCCGAATCTTGAACCTCTTAACTGTTAGAATGATTAGTTAGCCGGTTCAAGCTCCGTTTCTACCGGTTTTAAGGTTTCGGGTGTAAAAGGTTGAAGAAAGTTGGAAATTATTCCTAAAAATGTTAAGATTCTTACAAATCTTAGTTTGTTTATGTGGAAACCGGTCAGATCTAAGCTATTCATGGTTGAATGAGGCCAAGGTTTGGTGTTCTTCAAGAACACCATGATGACATCACCCAAGAACACTTAGATCTTGGTGATTTCGCGGTTAGAAATCGAGTTTTGAAAGATAGAAAGGTGTAGAGTCATGCAATTATCAGAATCGTACAAGAATTAGAGTGAAAACTTACCGGAGTTGAGAGAAATCTGAGAAAAGGTGAAGAAGAAGGCTGGTTCGGTCAGAGCTTTCCAAAAATAGAAAGTGTAACAATGACAGCCCTATTTATAGGCTCCAAAAGAGGAAAATGGCAGCCGATCGGCCAAGAGCTCCGATCGAAAGGGCTGCTCGATCGGCTAGGAAGATGCTAGCCGATCGGCTGGCCTGTTCGGCCAGGATGCCTCCTGTTCGATCCGCGACCCACTTTGAGCGTTTCGCGACGATTTTCGATGTTTCGATTTCGATGGACGATGATACGAATACGATAGAGTTCTTGGTCAAGTTACTTTCAGTCCCAATCACTATATCTACATACAAGCATCTACATTTCACGTTTTGATGTCGGTTTCGATTGAGTTTGATTGCTTTTCGAGTTTCGATTCGATTTTCGATTGATTTGTTTGAATACCACACCAAACATATAAGTAAACACGCACAAGTAACACATAAGGCACACACACACGTATAACAATACCAGAGTTCACATAATTCGAGTCTCAAGCTTGATTGATGAATCGATTAGCTTGATTATTGATTGATTAACTTTATCGCATTGTTACTTCCTACTATTCACAGTCGTAAATCGGTCGCATTGATTAAACATTCGATCATTTCATTTAGACAACACTTACTCCACATAATACAAAAAGTAAAAAGAAGTGTTAACAGTCAAAGAAGTCAAAGTTGACTTGGACTTTGACTTTGACTTTGACATTCGAAAACACGGGGTGTTACAGACTCCCCTTGTTTAGGGAATTTCATCCCGAAATTAGGTCGAAGGCTACACAAAGCCGTGATTTACCAATTTGATGCTTCAGATCTATTTATTTAAACAACTGCGGGTACTTGGCCTTCATGTCGCTTTCGAGTTCCCAAGTGAACTCCGCGCCTCGTTTGCCTTCCCATCGGACTTTCACGATCGGGATGCGAGAGCGCCTGAGTTGCTTGGTTTGGCGATCCATGACTTCGACAGGCTTTTCCACGAAGTGTAAGGTTTCATTGACCTGAAGATTGTTGAGTGGTACGATTAGATCATGATCAGCAAGGCATTTTCGGAGGTTAGAGATGTGGAAAGTCGGCTGGACGTTACTGAGTTCCTCTGGTAAGTCGAGTCTGTAGGCGACTTTTCCAATTCTTTCCAGAATCCTAAAAGGTCCAACATATCGAGGCGCGAGTTTCCCTTTCTTGCCGAATCGGACTACACCCTTCCAAGGTGATACCTTTAGAAGTACGTAGTCACCAACTTCAAATTCAAGGGGCTTGCGTCTTTTATCGGCGTAACTTTTCTGTCTGTTCCGAGCTTTCACCAAGTTGTCTCGAATCTGGTGGATTTTGTCAGTCGTTTCTTGTAGAATCTCGGGACCGGTTAGTTGCGAGTGACCGATCTCGTGCCGTACAATAGCCGATCGACATCTTCTACCATACAAAGCCTCGAAAGGTGCCATTTGGATGCTGGCATGATAGCTGTTATTGTACGAGAATTCCACCAATGGCAGGTGTTTGTTCCAACTACCACCAATATCTATGACACACGCTCGGAGCATGTCTTCAAGAGTACGGATTGTTCTTTCAGTCTGTCCGTCGGTTTGAGGATGGAATGCAGTACTCAGATTAAGCGACGTACCAAGGGCCGCTTGAAACGTTTCCCACAATCTCGAAGTGAACCGAGCGTCACGGTCTGAAATGATGTCACGAGGCGTACCATGATTACAAATGATCTCGTCGGTGTAGATTTGGGCTAGTCGCTCCACCTTGTAGTCTTCTCGTATCGGCAAAAAGTGGGCTGATTTCGTTAGACGATCGACTATGACCCAAATATTGTCATGACCTGATGGCGTGGGCGGGAGTTTTGTTATAAAATCAATAGCTATACTCTCCCACTTCCATATGGGTATCGGCAGTTGTTCGAGTAAGGCAGAAGGTCTTTGATGTTCAGCCTTGACTCTTGCGCTAGTTAGACAACTTCCAACGTAGAGGGCGATATCTCGTTTCATGCCCGGCCACCAGTACTTATAGCGAAGGTCCTGGTACATCTTGTCTGCACCGGGATGAATAGAATACCGGGTTTTGTGGGCTTCATTCATGATAATCTTTCGCAATTCGGTCCGCTTAGGGATCCAAATTCGGTCCAGATAATAGAATATCCCATCGGATTTGCTTACTAACTGAGCTCCATCGTGATAGATTCCCTCTTTCTTCAATGTACGCTCGTTAAAGCAAGCATGTTGAGCTTCGCGAATAAGGGTCTCGAGATTGTGCTGGGCTTGGATGTTTCGAGTACTGAGCACGTAACTCTTTCTGCTGAGCGCGTCGGCTACCACATTCGCCTTGCCTGGGTGATAACGAATCTCACGGTCGTAATCGTTGAGAAGTTCTACCCATCGGCGTTGACGCATATTAAGCTCTCTCCGATTAAAGATGTGTTGTAAACTCCTGTGATCAGTGTAGATTGTACACTTAGTGCCATACAGGTAGTGTCGCCAAATCTTCAATGCAAAGACAACCGCGCCTAGCTCGAGGTCATGGGTTGTATAGTTCTTCTCGTGGATTTTGAGCTGACAAGATGCGTAGGCTATAACCTTGTCTCGCTGCATGAGGACACAACCGAGACCCAGGTTAGAAGCATCACAGTAGACAATGAAGTTGTCGCTTCCACCGGGCAGCGTAAGAATCGGAGCGTTGCACAACATATGCTTGAGGGTTTGAAAGGTAGTCTCTTGTGCGTTTCCCCACACAAAAGGCTTGTCCTTATGAGTAAGAGCGGTAAGTGGCAGAGTGATTTTGGAGAATCCTTCAATGAATCGTTGATAATAGCCCACTAATCCGAGAAAAGAACGAACTTCTGACGGGTTCTTAGGCGTAATCCAGCTTTTGACGGCTTCAATCTTCGCGGGGTCGACATGGATGCCCTGACTATTCAGGATGTGACCCAGAAACTGAACCTCCTCCAACCAGAACTCGCACTTGGAGAATTTAGCGTAGAGTCGGTTCCCCTGGAGTAACTCGAGAACCAAACGTAGATGTTGCGCGTGTTCGGCTTTCGTTTTGGAATAAATCAAGACATCATCGATGAACACGATGACGAAACGGTCAAGATAAGGCTTACACACGCGATTCATCAGGTCCATAAAAACCGCGGGTGTGTTGGTTAGACCAAAGGGCATAACAACAAATTCGTAATGGCCATAACGGGTTCGAAAAGCGGTTTTGGGGATGTCTTCCTCTTGAATCCGCAGCTGATGATATCCTGAATGCAGATCGATCTTAGAGAAACATGATGCACCTTGTAGCCGATCAAACACATCTTCGATTCGGGGCAAGGGGTATCGGTTCTTGATGGTTAGCTTATTCAATTCCCGATAGTCGATGCACATCCGGAACGATCCATCCTTCTTTTTGACGAAGAGGACTGGCGCGCCCCAAGGAGAGGTGCTTGGGAGAATAAAGCCTTTTTCGAGTAATTCCTGGAGTTGATTCGAGAGTTCCCTCATTTCGGATGGTGCGAGTCGGTAAGGGGCTTTGGCAACGGGGTTAGCTCCAGGAACGAGGTCGATGCGGAAGTCGATATCACGACTTGGTGGTAGTCCGGGAAGGTCATCAGGGAACACCTGAGGAAATTCACGAACCACTGGGACGTCTTTGACTTCAACTTTCTTTTTCTTTTCCTTCTCCACTACTACAATGTTGGCCAAGAAGGCTCGGTATTCCTTGCGGAGATACTTGCTGGCTTGAATACATGACATAAGCTTGAGACCTTTCGACGCTGTTTCACCGTACACACACAATAGATCACCATTCGCGAGCGAGAATCAAATCATCTTTTCAAAGCACACAACTTCAGCATGGTTTTCGCGAAGAAAGTCCATGCCTATTATGACATCAAAGCTTCCGAGTTGCATTGGAATAAGATCGATTGGAACGATGTGATTGTTGAGTTCGAGAGTACAATCACGGAGTACAGAATTAACGGCAATAGTTCTTCCCGTAGCGACTTCGACTTCGAATGACGAGGACAGATAAGAGCGCTTACGACTAAGGAGCTTCTCGAATTCAAACGACACAAAGCAGTTATCGGCTCCAGTATCAAACAAAGATGATGCATAAATACCATTCACAAGGAACGTACCATTAACCACGTTGTTATCCGTCTGAGCCTGACGGGCATTGATGTTGAAGGTTCGGGCATGGGCTGCTTGCTGCTGTTGATGAGGCTGCTGTTGTGGCTGTTACTGCTGGGGCTCTTGCTTAACCACCCTGTTCGGGCACCTGTTTGCAAAGTGGTTAGGGTCACCACATGCAAAGCAGACTCGAGCATTGGCTGCTGGTGCTTGAGCTGCTGGTTGGCCTTGAGGGGCAGGGAGTAGAGCTTGGTTGACCGTGGCTTGAACTGGGGCTTGACGGGGACCATAGCGACAGTTCGCAGTGAAATGACCGTAAAGGTTGCAGTGAGCGCAAAAACGACAGGCTAGACCCACCGGGTGATGGTACGAACACGTTGGGCAGAGTGGGTGAGGGCCTGTGTATGCACGCTTTGCTGGCGTTGCATTGATCACTGGAGCTCAGCGGTGGTGCTGCTGTTGTTGAACTGGTATAGCTTGAAGAGGAGCAGCAGTGGTTGCGGCAGCACAGCTCTTGTTGCTGGAGCTGTTGTTCTTCTTCCTTCTTCTTGAGGACTTGGAGGCTTGAGCAGTGGTGTTGTCGGTGGACGCTGTTGTAGCTTGGTGCAGAGACTTGGTTTGCTTATCCCAAAAACCAGACTTTACTCGCTTGTCATTGATCTCAGCGGCGAGTAGGTAGGTTTCTTCGATCGTTGCTGGCTTGGCGGCGTGAACAAAGTCTGCTACACAGTCTGGTAGGGCTCGGATATACTTCTTGATAGTCACCTCTGGGGTCTTGACCTGATCGGGACATATGATACTGAGCTGCTTGAAGTGAGCAGTGAGAGCAGCGTTGTCTCCGTCCTTCTGCTTAATGACCCAAAATTCATCCTCCAGCTTTTGGCGTTCATGAGGAGGGCAGAATTCGTCGATCATGATTGCCTTCAGTTCCTCCCATGTCAGCTCGTAAGCTGCATCATTCCCACGCTTGTTTCGTTCAGCAGTCCACCAGTCTAGAGCATGGGACTGGAAGACGCCAGTAGCATTGAGAGTGCAGAGATTTTCGGGGCATCCGCTTTGTCGCAGGGTGACTTGGACCGAGTCGAACCAATGAAACATGGCAGTAGGGCCATCCTCACCGGTGAATTCCTTCGGTCCGCACGCTTTAAACTGCTTGAAGCTAAAAGCAGTCTTGCTGGAATCTTTCGAGGTATCAGCATGAGATCCTTCAGACGACTTGCTAGCGTTTTCATACACCTCACTCACAGCTTTCGCTACGGATTTGGAGATGATAGCAGCGAGACGCCTGTCTCTCTTTTCTTGACGGGTCAGACGTTGACGTGATCCAGACGACGACATGGTCTGCAATAGACATCGTCACAGGACTCAACACAACGTAATCGATTCTCACCTCACACGTCTAGATTACTAAAGCTTAGGAACACGTCGAAACACATATTACGTAATCTCATAGACACAAAAGCACAGAATCCACATAACCACATAAGCACATAAGCAAGTAGAGCACAGAAGCACATAGTCACGAAAGGCACATACGCATTTAATCACAGAGGCAGTCAGAAAACAGAAACCTATCCTTCAAAGCTCGCATGTCGTTCGTATAGCATATCGAATAGCATCGTATAGTATAGCCTAACTTAGTCGTACAGCATAACATAGCATAATATCGTCTGGATTGCAGCAACTGGAGATCGATTGGGGATAGAATAACAGTATGAGTCGTGTGTGTCGATTGAAATGGTAGCAAAATCGAATAATGTCCAAAATATAAACACGTAAACAGATAAAGCACACAGAAACACATAAAAATCAACGAGTCATCAGAGTACACGGTTGCGGTTCTCATAATCGAAACACATAAAATCGAGAGATAGATTGTCTGCGGCTACTAGACATCGACTACCCTAGGCAACTCGACTATTCACAGTAGACTTGTCATCATTTTCGACTCTAGAGGTCGTGTTTCTGCCTCGATTCTTGGGCATTCCACACGCGTTCCCTAGGTCATACTTGTGAGTTCAGGTCGTTGGAGTCCGTTGAATGCCTTGGTGAGATGGAATAATATTCGGAACAAACTGCCAAGGTTAGGGTTTCACCCCTTGGCTTAGCAATTTCTTCCTTGTTTTAAGAAAATTTAAGGAGAATTTTATCAAAATGGGGATTTCACTCCTGATTTGGTATAATTCTCCTCGTATGTTATTGAAAACGTCAGGATAAGCATGAGTAAATGGATAAATTCATCACAAGTCAACCAATTTAGTCGGGAGTTTGCGGTTTTCGCACCTATTCCTGACTAAATCACCTGACTTTAATTGAAAATTTCGAGTGCAGTGATAGTGAAGAATTGCAGAATAAGGCACAAAAACTGGGTCTGTTGGTTCCTAACTATAGTCTAGGTCTCTAAGACAGCGACCCGGACTAGGTCGTGTCTAACCTAATTCCCTATAGTTATGGCTTTGATACCAATCTGTCACACCCCAACCGATGGCGGAATCATCGGGGCGCGGCACTGAGCGAAACAGATTGTTCAGAAGTTTCCATAACAACTATTTATATAATCCAGTTAAAGATACGTCCCATACCGTATCCCGAATAAACAAACATGTCATTACAGATAATCATCCAAACAAGAAATTCCGTTCCGACAACTCAGATTCAAATATTATTACAGCAATTGTTTATCTGCTTCTAGACCCCTATTCTGTTGACTTTCTGGCTGAAATGCCAGAGGACAAGATCTACAGACAACTATGACCTAGACACTTGTTCTTGGCAGACAACCATTTGTTGGGGACTTCTAGAAACTTATTCTACCCTCGCTTTCCTAGCAAATAAGCATCCTAAATACCTGTCACATACGTTAAAATAAAGTCAATACATAAAATGTAAAGGTGAGCATACAAGTTTGATAATAGCATATAGAGTTTGGAATAGTTTACGCATAACCAGCACGTACACAGAGGAAAACGAAGCATGTTAATTATCGACATGGACCTATCGATACCAATGACTGCGGGTTGACCGCCCGAGACGGTTCGCAATACATGATTACCACCGTAATCCATACAAGTAATTGTCCTTAACAACCCCCGTGTGAACGGGTGCTGAGTCCAAACTATAGTACTATGTCGTTAAGGCAGGTAGACGATATTCCACATGTAAACACAATCAACAAGCATTCATTAAGTCACGCAATACATGCATATTGGTTAGCGTTCAAATAGCTTGAGTAGTGTGATCGTTCGTGTTTTGATATAAGCAACGTATGTAACACCCAAAAGTGCTAAAAGCAAAAAGGGATCGAGTATACTCACAGTGATTGATTATGGATTGAAGGGAGCGCTGAGAGTAGGGTTAGCCTGAATAGTTCGATAGCACAACAATGAGTAACGTGGAAAAGTAAGCAAATGTGGATGGATCGAATAGGCTGGTCGATCGAACGGCAGGTTCGATCGAACGGGCTGTTCGATCGGCTGGTATGTCCGTTTGGACAGTCCTGTTCGATCGGCCGGTAGGCTCGATCGGCTGGGCCATTCGAGTGGATTGTTTCTTCCTCTGGCGTGTTTTGTGTTTGAGGATTTGAACTTTTGAAGTTTTTGTTGTAGTATATGAGAACACTAAGGCGTTCTTACCTTTCAGGTCGATCGATCGAACGGTCCGTTCGATCGGCCGGCTTAACCGATCGGCTGGGAACTTTTGAAGTGATTCTCAATAGGATGTCGCTCGATCGAACAGACTGTTCGATCGGCTGGCATTCTTTACTACGAACGAGTTGTAAAATCAATCAAGTGTTGAAGCATAGTATCTCATGATCCGAAGAGTTATGTTTACCAATCGAGTAGCATACTCGATCGAACATCACTTCGTCAATAACATACTTCGTAAAGTTTGAAAAGTGAGACGCCATGTGCTAGCCGATCGGCTGGCCCGGTCGATCGGCTGGTATGTCCGATCGGCTGGGCTGTTCGAACAGCCTAGCCGTTTGGCCAGCATTTCTGACCTGGTCGGCCTTTCGCCTAACACTTGGCTGTTTGATTACTTGTTGTCATATCGAGGTAGATTGATAACGAGTTGAACGATGATATCCTCCGTTCCTACTCGTTTCTTCGGCTCGGACAGGAATCACCCAAGTCCGGCCGGTGAACGGTTCGGAACGTCGGTTTAGAGTTTAACCCATCGTCGGTGAACCTTGTACATAGAATCCGAATCTTGAACCTCTTAACTGTTAGAATGATTAGTTAGCCGGTTCAAGCTCCGTTTCTACCGGTTTTAAGGTTTCAGGTGTAAAAGGTTGAAGAAAGTTGGAAATTATTCCTAAAAATGTTAAGATTCTTACAAATCTTAGTTTGTTTATGTGGAAACCGGTTAGATCTAAGCTATTCATGGTTGAATGAGGCCAAAGTTTGGTGTTCTTCAAGATCATCATGATGACATCACCCTAGAACACTTAGATCTTGGTGATTTCACGGTTAGAAATCGAGTTATGAAAGATAGAAAGGTGTAGAATCATGCAATGATCAGAATCGTACAAGAATTAGAGTGAAAACTTACCGGAGTTGAGAGAAATCTGAGAAAAGGTGAAGAAGAAGGCTGGTTCGGTCAGAGCTTTCCAAAAATAGAAAGTGTGACAATGACAGCCCTATTTATAGGCTCCAAAAGAGGAAAGTGGCAGCCGATCAGCCAGGAGCTCCGATCGAATGGGCTGCTCGATGGGCTAGGAAGATGCTAGCCGATCGGCTGGCCTGTTCGGCCAGGATGCCTCCTGTTCGATCCGCGACCCACTTTGAGCGTTTCGCGACGATTCTCGATGTTTCGATTTTGATGGACGACGATACGAATACGATAGAGTTCCTAGTCAAATTACTTTCAGTCCCAATCACTATATCTACATACAAGCATCTACATTTCATGTTTTGATGTCGGTTTCGATTGAGTTTGATTGCTTTTCGAGTTTCGATTTGATTTTCGATTGATTTGTTTGAATACCACACCAAACATATAAGTAAACACGCACAAGTAACACATAAGGCACACACACACGTATAACAATACCAGAGTTCACATAATTCGAGTCTCGAGCTTGATTGATGAATCGATTAGCTTGATTATTGATTGATTAACTTTATCGCATTGTTACTTCCTACTATTCACAGTCGTAAATCGGTCGCATTGATTAAACATTCGATCATTTCATTTAGACAACACTTACTCCACATAATACAAAAAGTAAAAAGAAACGTTAACAGTCAAAGAAGTCAAAGTTGACTTGGACTTTGACTTTGACTTTGACATTCGAAAACACGGGGTGTTACATATATCATAATCTTAACCGAATTTCATAAATTTCATAAGATGCAATCAGATTTGATCAAGACCCATTTCCTACAATTTACTAAATCATAAAATTTAACTTACCAATTCGAAGAACAGATGTAGGAGCTTAGAATTCGTTGTTTATACTTTCAATTTTCTCAAGATTTCACTTGATTCTTGTGAATTTTGGTAAACTAGGGTTCATCCCCCTTGCTCCCCTCTGTTTGCTCGACCAGAACCCCCACACACGAATTGTGTGTGGGTTTTTGACTTATGTTTCTTTTAGTAACCTAGCTTTTTGGCATTTACAACTTTGGCCCCTTGATTTCATTTACTTATTAATTTTAAATACTATCCCATTTACTTCTACATTTTATCCTAAGTGGAATAAACATTTTTGGGGTGTTACAAGTCTACCCCCCTCAAAAGAGGTTTCGTCCCCGAAACCTAAACACATAACTAATCAATTAATGTCATACCAAAGAGAAACGGATAGTGCTTCCTCATTTCGTCTTCTGCTTCCCATGTAAGTTCTGACCCCTTTCGGTGCTGCCATTGCACCAACACTTGTCTAACAGCTTTGTTGCGGAGATTCTTCACCTTAACGTCTTTAATAGCTATTGGTCTTTCAACATAGTTCAATGCCTCGTCTAACTCTATATCATCAAGAGGTACTAATGTTGTTTCATCCGCAAGACACTTTCTCAACTGTGATACATGGAAGGTATTGTGAATTCCGTCTAGAGTAGGCGGTAATTCTAATCGATATGCAACTTTTCCAACCCGAGCCAAGATTTTAAACGATCCGATATAACGAGGACCCAACTTACCCCGTTTGCGAAAACGGATTATACCCTTCCATGGGGACACTTTCAATAGAACCAAGTCTCCGACTTGAAGTTCAATGGGACGCCTTCTTTTGTTTGAATAAGCTTTTTGTCGATCCTGGGCTGCTTTCAGTCGAGCTCTAACCAACTTAATCTTTTCATTCGTTACTGCTATTAAATCACTTGGCGCAAGCTCTCTTTGCCCTACTTCTCCCCAGCATACGGGAGTTCTACATTTCCTCCCGTACAGTAATTCATACGGAGCCATTTGGATACCACTATGGTAACTATTATTATAGGAAAATTCCACTAGTGGCGCAAGCTCTCTTTGCCCTACTTCTCCCCAGCATACGGGAGTTCTACATTTCCTCCCGTACAGTAATTCATACGGAGCCATTTGGATACCACTATGGTAACTATTATTATAGGAAAATTCCACTAGTGGTAAATGGTCATCCCAACTTCCCCCAAAATCTAAGGCACACGCCCTCAGCATATCAACAAGTGTTTGAATGGTTCTTTCTGACTGGCCGTCAGTTTGAGGGTGGTAGGCGGTACTTATGTGTATTTTCGTACCCACACTCTCGTGAAACTTTTGCCAGTAACGAGAAGTAAATCTAGTGTCCCGATCCGAGACAATTGACACGGGCACGCCGTGTCGAGATATAATCTCGTTCATGTAAATTTCCGCCATTTTCTCGGAAGAGTAGGCTTCTTTAATGGGTAGAAAATGAGCGTTTTTCGTAAGTCGGTCCACAATTACCCATATTGTATCATGCCCTTTTTTCGTTCTAGGAAGCTTGGTTACCAAATCCATCGTTAATTCCTCCCACTTCCATACCGGTATTTCCAAGGGTTGTAATTCCCCGTACGGCTTTTGATGCTCGGCTTTCACTTGGGAACATGTTAAGCATTTCGCGACATATTTGACTATATCGCGTTTCATGCCCGGCCACCAATAATTGGCCTTCAAGTCCCGATACATCTTTGTAGCCCCGGGGTGGACCGAATATCCTGACTTATGTGCCTCGTCATGTAGAGCGGCCTTGACTTCATAGAATCGGGGTATCCAAATTCAGCCGAATCACGTCTTGAGTCCGGTCAAATTTTCTTCTAATTTATCGATTAGACCTTTTAATCTTTCTTTCTTTAAGTCTTCCGCTCCAAGCGACTTTATTTGAGATTCACGTATCATTTCAAGTAATCGTGGCGTAACTATCATCTTCATGGACTTTACGCGAAGAGGAGACGGATACTCTCTTCGGCTTAACGCATCGGCTACCACGTTTGCTTTTCCCAGGTGATAAAGGATATCACAATCATAATCTTTGATAAGTTCCAGCCATCTCCGTTGCCTCATATTTAAGTCTTTCTGCTCGAAGAGATACTTGAGGCTTTTATGATCTGAGTAAATTGTGCATCTCGTGCCATATAAATAATGCCTCCAAATCTTTAAGGCAAACACTACCGCTGCTAATTCTAGATCGTGAGTTGGGTAGTTTACTTCATGCGGCTTCAATTGTCTTGAAGCATAAGCGATAACCCTTCCCCTTTGCATCGGAACGCAGCCTAATCCCTGGTGTGAAGCGTCTGAATAGACCACCAGGTCTTCAGTTCCATCCGGTAATGTCAAGACTGGGGGACGTGATAGTTTCTCCTTTAACATTTGGAATGCCTACTCCTGTTCTTTACCCCACACAAACTTCTCTTTCTTTCTTGTCAGTTTTGTTAAGGGTAAGGCTATCTTTGAAAAATCCTGTATGAACCGTCTATAGTATCCCGCGAGGCCCAGAAAACTTCTTATTTCGGTCGGGTTCTTTAGGGAAACCCACTTCATTACAGCATCGATCTTTGATGGATCTACTACCACACCCTCCGAGTTGATTACATGCCCCAGAAACTGCACTTCTCTGAGCCAAAAGGCGCATTTTGAGAATTTCGCGTAAAGTTTCTCCTTGCGGAGAACGCCAAGCACTTCACGCAAGTGCTTTGCATGCTCAGCTTTGCTTCGCGAATAGACTAAGATATCATCTATGAACACGATTACCGATTTGTCTAACATGGGTCAGCACACCCGGTTCATAAGATCCATAAATGCAGCCGGTGCATTCGTTATTCCGAAAGACATGACTAGAAATTCATAATGCCCATATCGGGTTCGGAACGCTGTCTTTGGAATATCTTCTCCCCGTACTCTAACTTGATGATACCCTGAACGTAGGTCTATCTTGGAGAACCAACTCGCCCCTTGTAATTGATCAAAAAGGTCGTCAATTCTAGGTAAAGGGTAGCGGTTCCTTATGGTCAGCTTATTTAGTTCTCTATAGTCGATACACATACGCATCGACCCGTCTTTCTTCTTAACAAATAAAACAGGTGCTCCCCAAGGCGACACACTCGGGCGTATGAAGCCCTTATCTAAAAGATCTTGTAGTTGTGTCATTAATTCGCGCATTTCGGTGGGAGCCAACCTATAGGGGGGCTTCGCAACCGGCTTCGCACCCGGATTCAATTCGATACGAAATTCTACTTCTCGCTCGGGAGGAAGCCCCGGCAATTCTTCCGGAAATACATCTGGGAATTCGTTCACAATTTCGACATCTTCAAGCTTTGGGGAACCTTGTTGAGTATCTACCACATAAGCTAAATATGCCCTACTCCCATTAAGCACATACTTAATGGCTTGAACGAGGGTACATGACTTCGATTCTACCTCTCTTTCGCCTTGTATATTTAATCGCCTTCCACTTGGAGATTGAATAAGCATCGTTTTGGTTTCACAATTTATCTCCGCGTGGTTTTGAGACATCCAATCCATACCCACTATTACTTTAAATTCCCCCAACATCATAGGTATAAGATCGATGTCAAACTCCTCACCTTCGATGGTTAATTTACAACTCTTACATATTTCGTGCAACAAATAATTTTTGCTATCGGCTAGTTCTACTTCTAAGGGCATCGACATTCGTTCAACCTTAAAGGAAGGATGTTGTACAATTTCATGAGATAAATGACATAGTGGCTCCGGTATCAAATAAAACATAAACCGGTATGGAGTTTAATAGAAAGATACATGAGACCACATTCGGATGGGACTTGGCTTCTTCGGACGTGATTTGAAACATCCTTTCCTTAGCCCTAGAACCCTCTTGCTTCTTATCTTCCTTTTTCGATTCTTGCTGAAGTTTTGGGCATTCTGATTTGATATGCCCCCTTTCAAAACAATTGAAACAAGTCTTCGGGTTGTTCGGGCATTGATAAGATGAATACCCCTCCTTACCGCATTTGTAGCACCCTTTTTTGCCTAACAAACACTCTCCGGTATGGAGTTTTCCACAAGTCTTGCAAGGAGTAATTCCACCTTTCGACTTATCCTTCCTTCCTTGATTTTGAAACTTCCCCTTTTTTGATGGACTAGAACTTGCACCCTTTTCACTTGGTCTCTTTTCACCTCGCTCTTCTTGCCTTTTAATTTCAATCTCTCTATCCCGTGCTAAATTAATAAGCTCATCAAGGGTTTCACATTTTGAGGGAGTGATGAACTCTCTAATTTCTGCCTTTAACACGCCATAGAAACAATTGATCTTCATTCTCTTGGTCGTTACAAAATCCCCACAGAACTTCATCTTATCCATGAAAGCGTTTGATATTTCGTTTACTGACTCATTTTTCTGCCGGAGGCGTAAGAAATCCTCCTGAATCTTATCAATAGCCGTCTGAGGACAATGATATCTCATGAAGGGCTCCTTGAACTCTTGCCAAGTCATAATTTGAAGTCTATCCTCGCCTATTTCCTTACTGTGCGCATCCCACCAATCTTTCGCTTGATGGGTTAGTTGACCAGTAGCGAACATCACTTGATCTTCCTTATCGCACCGACTTCGTATAAATACCGCCTCTATATTTGAAATCCATCTTTGACATTCGATTGGATCGATTTTACCGTCGTACGTTGTTGGATGGCATGCCATGAAATCCTTATATGTGCACCTTCGTTCTTTGCCTTTACTTTTGGACCCCTCAATTAGTTCTTTCAATTCGTCGATCTTACTAGTCATCATAGCATCCACGACTCCCAAAACTCGGCTTTCTACTTCTTGAGCTAATCGGGGAAGATTAGCTTGCATAACTCCTTCCGCCACCTCTTCAATTTTGCTATTAAATGCTTCTTGTTTAGTTATTTCATCATCATCATCATTAACGTTTCTTGTATCGGCCATCTACACATTGTCATGTTCATTTTTAATACAAATCACAAGTTTTCATTACATCATAATTCATTAATCCGTGTTTACTTCATTCGCATTCCTATATTTTAGACTTTACTCGCGTTTTTAAGCTTTCATCTTTCGTTCATGTCATTCGACACTTTACTTTCGATTTCTTTATACACTTCTTTCTATCATAACCACTAGTCGGGGTTTACATAATCATTTTAGGCCTTGTATAGACCCTAAGTGAGCTTATAATAGGCCTTTAGACCATTTGGAAACTCAAAATATTAAAGACAACATAAAATAAAATTTCCAGCGGAACCATTTTCCACTACCCGTCGGCGACGGCATCATACCCCATCGGCGACGGGCTTCCTAAATGTGGCGTCGGCTACTTTATCCGTAGGCAGACAGTTAGAGCGTCGGCAACCAGGGGGCGTCGGCGACGGCCAGAGGCCTGTCGGCGATGGCCTCTCCTTTGCTGAAACGTTGCAGTCTTGTTTTAGGTTGTTCTGACTGTTTTCCGGGTCCATTTTCAGCTACCCGGGTCCAGGGACTTCTTATTTTTATACGCATTAACACTTCTTAACATACTCAACCTTAAATCTTAGACCGTAACGCATTAGGCATGCTTATATTAGACAATTATCTAAAATCTTACCTCATTGGCGATCTCGGAGCGAGCACATTTGCACGAGCCATCGGTTTCGAGCACTAAGGCTCTTGCCCGAATCCCTCAAACCTTGGCTCTGATACCAACTTGTAAGGTCCGCTTCTCCATAACTAATAAATTACTTATTAGAGTAATTTAAAGACATCAAAAATACCAACTTTAATACATAGTAAAATTTTTACAAAAATTGGGCATGACCCGTTCGTAAAACGAACATGCCCCCTGTTTTTAACATAATTAACTAAACAACATTCTACGATCCGTTTGACATTAAACTACCCAAAGCAAAGACAACAAGTTTTACAAATGTACGACTACTAACAAAGTTGGACAAAATAACAAGTCATGGTCCAAAAGATGCGAATAAGCTAAGCGGAAGCGTTTGGTATAACAAGGCATGGACACGTGCTCGCTCCGATTCTCCAAATCGCCTAAAGTGAGGATTTACCAACATTCAACAACAAAGCTTTAAAAGTTAGTTATCATACTTGCTAAATCATAATCTCATCATTTTAGTTTCATCCGTAATATGAGCTTACATCTTTCTTACACTTTCGACTACCCAATTGCTTGGGTTTGGCATATACACTCTCAATGAGAGTTAAGCATACACATTTAACCCGTATAGTTGGGTTATTCGCTTCCAACATAATCCTAGTTCGTTCCGGTTAACGGATTGAACCTCATACATTCACTTTACATTTATGGCCACCCGTTCAAAACGAGTGGTACCATTTCATTACTCGACCCGGTTCGATTCGAACCGGTTGGCTTGCTTAGCTTAATATAGCCTTTATTAACATAACCAAATCCACGAACAGATTTGTTACTCATTTACTAGTCACTATTTTCATTACATCATGGCTATTTATCGAAATAAAAACGAGATTTAATTAAGATTTTTGTATGCAACGGAACATACCTCGATCCAGTGAGCCTTCCGACTTCTTAGAGCTTGAACCCTCTTCCTTTATGCCTATATCAACACATACATTCGTTCGTTTAGCACCCGGAATTTCTTTCTTTTTATTTTCTTAAATTACACATAGTTGGTCATTCAAGCATTTCATCAAACACATGGCGGTTTTCGCATTTTCGGGACATTTACTCATCTATCTATCATATATTTCTAAGCTAATTACTTTAATCATTCAACAACAATCAATTGAGCCTTACTCCATATCATGTTATCTAGTGATTTTACATCATAAACAAGGTTATTCTTCAACAACACACACACATATACCAAAACTTGATCATTCTAACCCTAGTAACTTCTCATCAATTTGGGTCTTGGCTATTAACAACAAAATTGCTAGAAATCAGACATGATTCTAATACTATATCATAATCTTAACCGAATTTCATAAATTTCATAACATGCAATCAGATTTGATCAAGACCCATTTCCTACAATTTACTAAATCATAAAATTTAACTTACCAATTCGAAGAACAGATGTAGGAGCTTAGAATTCGTTGTTTATACTTTCAATTTTCTCAAGATTTCACTTGATTCTTGTGAATTTTGGTAAACTAGGGTTCATCCCCCTTGCTCCCCTCTGTTTGCTCGACCAGAACCCCCACACACGAATTGTGTGTGGGTTTTTGACTTATGTTTCTTTTAGTAACCTAGCTTTTTGGCATTTACAACTTTGGCCCCTTGATTTCATTTACTTATTAATTTTAAATACTATCCCATTTACTTCTACATTTTATCCTAAGTGGAATAAACATTTTTGGGGTGTTACAGTTTCCGCATATTGGCGAAACTTATCCTTGAATCATCAGTGTGGGTCGTATTGCGAGCTCCACTAAGCTCCTTACATAAGTTTTAGCTTATAGGCTTATTGACCTTTGTTACATTCGATTTCCCAAATGTTCCTATATATCTAGGGCTTAACTTACCCTGAGGAATTAAAATTTAGCACACCCTTCTTAGGGCGATACCTTCGATTGAACCTTATTCCTTATTAAGGACTTAAAAAGGTTGCGACTTTTATAAATCCTAAATTTTCTGTCGATTACTGGCAACTTTAAGATGATTACGAATTCGAATGATCTTATTTGTTGTTTCCAATGCAACGTTCAGATCCTGACATTTGGACTTACCATTCTATTGTTCTAACAATAGATGTTCAATATTCCATCTTGTACAAGGTCCCCAAAGGAGCAGCCTTGATACTTACATAATAATTGTTATGGAAAAACTTATTTTATGGTGAGATGGTTATTCCAACCATTGCTTAAAACTAGCCTTAAGGAATAGCTAATCCTCACAGTTAATTGAACAAATCGTCGATCCTGGGCAGCTGATATCGATTCTTAATCGTTGCCTAAGTAGGGTTGCGGTAATCAATGCATAAGCAAATGAACCGTCTTTCTTATTTAACAATATCTAACTCTCAGAATTATTGAGTTGGGCTATATGAACCTTTATCTCAAAACTTACTTAATCGGGGTCTCGATTCATCCAATGATGGTACTAGCCGTCTTGGAGATTTCATATTAATACAGCCCTAAATGGGATATAATCTTAATTATACTTACCTTACAAGAGGTAGACAGGGTAATCTTAGGAGAAGATAATCAAGATACAAGGAGATTACAGAGATTTTCCAATTCTCAGGCTCCAGTTCATCTACCAAATTCTGTGTCGGATAAGTGACACATTTATGTTACAAGTCAACGAATTCCTTAATGGAAGGCATTTTCTTGGACAATTCCATTCTGGATATCTTCTTTGAATACCATTAGTTGACTTTTAGTATCATATGATCATTGGAATATCTTTGGGGTTCCATGCATTAAACCTCCATGTTGATCAGGCATGGGAGCAATCTATGGAACCTATTAAGATACACCAACCCTCATATGGCGCTTTTTGTCATGCCATCTGGTATTCTTAATCGATAGAGATCAAGAGATATCATCTGCATATTCTGACATACTTCATCTGGAGCGAGAGTACACCTAGAACCTTATGACTGAAGATCTCTGACGAAACAGAAGAAATGGTTCCTATAATTCTGTCTTCAAGTTTTACCTTACACTTAGTATCTAGGGTTCTCAAGAGAGATTTTAAAAGTTTTCTACACTTAAGGTTTATGAAGGATTTGGAGCAAGTAGCATTTAGCTCTTGGATCTTTTTCACTGTCTCCTTCACAGCTTTTCCAACAGCTGCGTCTATCATAGTTAGAAGAATATCCTTGTCAATTTTGAGGTTCTCAATTGTAGCATCATTAGCATGCGTCGCATTGTCAATGGCGCGATTGACTGTTGTCTTATCCGCGTTTGTCATACTCAAGTTCTGGTTCTTATTACCAAACGAATCGATTTCTTAGTTGCAGTCCAACAGTTGCTATTCATCACCCTGATGGCCTTAGCATATACTAACCATGGTATCATTAAACCATGCAGGCCAATATAGCACTAACATTCTTAATGAACGTTATTTAAAAGAATATACATTAATATTACTTAGCCTAGGTCACAAAAGACCATCAATGGCATTTAAGGTTTGGACCTAGTCCATCACCCTTTTTGACAGGGGATCAAAAAGTCACATCTGTCTTTATTATATTGATGAATTTGAATAGCTTGAAAGCTTGCCAAAAGGATATTAGAAGAGTGATTCCTAATAGATATAAGACATCTATCTAAGGTTTGTTGGACCATTCTCTAAAGTATCATCGGCCAGTTTCCATCTCGCGTTATATGACCGGAGTCCTAATCAGGCGGGGACAACAGTTTACAACACTTATTGTTCATTATAGACTTACCTGTGCCATTATTAAATGATTTCTGTATAAACCTCTTAATAAGGAAAGGTACCTGTTATTTTGTCATCATTCTGCACTATCTCCTGGGCGTTCCTCTGGAAGACTTACGCGTCTGTCTTCCTGGCCTCTCCATGCTTCTTTACAAGTTTTGGGCAGTTGGTTTTGATGTGCCCTTCCTCGTTACAGTTGTAGCATGTCGCGTTTTTCAATTCCTTGCAGTCTAAAGTCTTGCGACCCTTGGTCTTGCAAACTCCACACAGTTTAGCACTTGGGTCAATCGTACACTTCCCAGAATGTTGCTTTCTGCAGTTACTGCATTTGGGTTTGTTATTAGACTGACTTGAGTTTTTCCTAATCTCGGAATCTTTCTTGTTCTTAAAACTTCCCTTTTTCTTCTTGTCAGATTGATGAGAGCTATCTTCCTCTCTCCCCCTTTTTCCCTCGCCAGGAGCCTTAATAGACCTATTTCTGATTGCATCTAAGGTGAGAGATAAGGATAGGTCCACCACGGACCTATGTGTGGTTGGCCTAGATGCTTTAACATTTCCCTTTATCTCTGGTGCTAGGCCTCCTATAAAACGCGCTATGCGTTTCAGGGGTGACTAAATAAGGAACTAGGCGGGACATAGTGTTAAAACTTGTCACATATGCCTGGCAATCTAAATCCTTCATGACCAGAGTCAAGAAGTCTATTTCTATTCTTTCTACCTCATGCTGAGGGCAGTAGTTTTCCTTGATCAGTGCTACAAACTGTTCCCATGATAAATTATAAAGTAGGGTCTTTCCCATGGCTTGTAGCAATGATCTCCACCAAGCCAACGCTTCTCCTTTAAATGATTCTGAAACAAATTTCACAATATCCTTCTCTGCACAACCACTGATGTCTACTACTGTGTCCATCTCTTCGAGCCATGTCATACAATCGATGGCTCCCTTTTCTCCTGTGAAGTCTCTGGGCTTGCAGGAGACAAAACATTTATAGAGCAGCTCTTAACATGTGCCTCTTGATGAAGCACGACTTGTTTAGATGGAATACTCTTTTGATTTGACGAGTTATGAACATCGTCTTCCTTTGACTCATGTGATTTAGAAGGGGGCTTACTACGAGCCACAGATAGAGTCTTAGAGTGTGTATCCCTTGATTCATTATATTGTCTGTCAAGAGCTCGGGTAACAGCATCATCTACTATCTTCTGCAATTCTGCAGCCGTTATATTCATTCTTGTATTGGCATCCCTCATATTGGGTTAACTGTTGACTTCATCCGATTTAGACATGCTGAAGCTTGTTTTTCTACAAAACAATTGCCAATAATCCACTCAGAAGTCTATCTTTGGGATCATCATCTCCGATGATTCATTAACCATGGTAATATAAACCATATTGGTTAATTTGTTAATTATATTAGTATTTTCATTACAATTTATCCTAGTATATAAAACATTAAGGATATTAAAGTGGCACAACATGCCTTGTCACGAGGACAGTTTTGAATTTATAAGCCATGATCGTTTGGGATCGAGGCATTTAAGGTTTGAGCATAGTTGTTTACTTTCCTTAACAGCGAGTCGAAGACTACAACTGTCTTTTGTCTTTTAGGACAATAGATATAGCCCGTAGGCATTTCCCTTCTGAGGGATATTTATGATATGATCGTCTTTTCAGATGTTATTAGTCGAGATCGTAGGGATCATACAGACTATTATGCTTGGATGTAATCCAACATTTTTAGACAGGGGTCAGAGACCACCACTGTCGTTGTCTTATCGGACAACAAGTTTAGCCCGTAGGCACTTCATCACTAACGTATGTTTATAATATGATCATCTTATAGGATGATACAAGCCATGACTTCTGGATCATTAGGCCAAATCAAGAAATTTGAAAAAAATTTCCAATATAGGGGTGACTATTGTGATTTTCTCGAATCACTTTTGTCAAGAGTGCTAACACGTTCTCGGTGTTAACAATATGATCATCTTTATTTGATGATTTAAGCCATGATTTCTAAATCACTAGGCTAGATAAGAAAATTGAAAGAATCCAATATAAGGATGACTATTGTGATTTTCTCGAATCACATTTGTCAAGAGTGCTAACACGTTCTTAGGTGTTAACAAGGATTTGAATCTCTTGAATAGATTTCACCATCTTGGCCAGGTCTAAAATGACATGCAGGCTAGGTTTCACCTTTGAGATTCTTTTTAATATAAAGCGCAGAACAATCCTAAATTGAGATGTTAACAAGGATCTGAATCTAATTGAGTAACTACCATCTTGGCCCTGTCTTAAAATGACACGTGGCTAGGTCTTTCCCTTTTTAGATTTCGCCATTTTATATATTGGTAGATCTTATAAAAGGAATGTTGCTTTTTATTCATATCATTTTCATGTTTAGAATGAAAATTTTAAATTTAATCATTCCTCTACAAAAATACAGATGTGCCCTAGACGGGACTTGAAAGGGATAATGTTGTCCTCAAAGGGACTGAAAGATAAATATGTCCTTATAAGGACTATTAAAGAAACGATTTTCAGCAAAAGGAGTTTTCTTCTTCACTTTATTTCTGAATGTTTTCTCCCTGGATGCACGTTTCATTCTAGCCGCGGTACAAAGCTCAGCATTTCAAGGCTCCGAAAGTGGAGAGTTTCTAATACAGCTTCTTCGCTTGGCGACATATTCAAAATATATAAAAATTTTGAAGCAATAATTTACAGATCAGGATTGAGGGTATTCCTATGTTAAGTCTAGACTCAGAAGGTCAAGGAATGTGCTACTGTGTCATTGAGATTAAACACAAAAGGCTAGTGTTTAATTCACTCAATGTTGGCTCTGATACCAACCTGTCACACCCCTATTTTCCACGTGTCACCGGTGGGCCCGGTGGGGAGTATCGTGACTTAGTTGATATCATCATAGTCAAACAACAAAATTTCAATGCACAGCGGAAGCAAAAGATAATTATATTACAACCGAATGAGAATATCAAAGTATTACAAACGGTATGTAAAAGATCCATAGGCGGATCAAACAAAAGAAAAACTGTTCAACAGACTTTAGGCATCTAGGACTGGCAAGACTCCTTATTAACGCCCTGAGCTCCCAGCCAATTTCGTACAGTACATGTCACTTAATCTTTTTGGAAAATACGTCAGTTTACACTGGTAAATACAATTTAACTGACTCATTTTGAAAATGTTTTAGAAAATTGATTTGAATGCACGTGGCACAAAATTCTTTTATACTTGGGACAATTTTATTAATAAAAATCTTGTATCTGATTTACATGTTTGTCCAACATTTAGGGCCGGTGATTATACATATACAAGCCGGTCAAAATTAATAGACACACCACAAATATAATCTCACAAGAAGACACCCTTACGAGTGAGTATATGTTTTACATAAGCAACAGGAGGTGTTATGCCTACACCTTGTGCTTACGTTGTGGCCATTCACTTTTTAAATGAGCCAAGGATATCTAGGACACGGTCATTAACCCCCAATGTTATTTGTTATCAAGCAATACAGATCAATTCGGGATTATGCAATTTAATCATCTCCGATTAAAAGGTTTCTACACCCGACCAAGCGGTATTTTTATAATACCGTATCCCAAGCCCGTATAAGGGAAAATAAGTTAAACGTATTTACCTGAGCTAAATATAAATTCAATCTCAGCCGTATATCAAATCAGCAAGCACAAGTACTTCTATTGGGGCTCTTAATCTGGAACGAAGGTTTTATTAACCTATTAGATTCCTAACGGGTCTTGTTTAAGTTGAAACTTAGACCGGTTAGTTTTAAGGAAAGGTTTACAGTTCAAAACGCAAGATTAAGCGTAGACCGGATTAGAATGTGATTTAGACCCGACAAATTTGGAGACTTGTATAATATGGGTAAACTAAACACATTCTGGATTTTGAAGTGAAAGTGATAAGGTTTGGCCCGTTTCGGTTAATTTATGCAAACTAGTTACATAAACCGATCCAAACGCAAAATATGCGTAACGGGTAACCATAAGAGTCATATACAGGTCTCCTAAGTTAATATGCCTTAAATATGATGTGATATCAGTAAGATACCTTCCGTTATGCCCAAAATGTATTTAAAACCAATTTAGGCCCCGTAGGGGTATTTTGGTAATTTTAAAGGTTACAAAAGAGATTAAATATTAACCTGAGTTACAGGTCTGATATAATTAGTAAAAATACTTAATTTACTAAGTTATATCAGTAGGGTATTACATCTATGTGAAATTTTTCATTTATAGCCATACTATACGCCGTAAGGGCATTTTGGTAATTTCACATAGGCTTTAGAAGCTAAATTTTGAAATCTGAGTTTAAAACTTTTACCTACTGTTAAAATACACATGTTTACTAAAAATATCAGTAGGTATCAAACCATATATGTTTAAAATGGTTTTAACGCATACCATGCGTTTAAAATGCTTAAAAAGGCGATTTAGAGCCATTTCCGGGTTTTCAAAGAAAAGCTGATATTTTTATTATTCCAGAAGGCTCAAAATATTTTATTTATCATATTAGATCAGTAGAAAAAGGTTTGGGGTCAAAAGGATTTGTAAAACTCATTTTATAGCCCAAAAGGGCAAAACCGGTAATTACCGAATCAAGCTTAAAACCCTATGTTATGCTCAGCCTAAAAATAATTAAAAATCTTCAAAAATCCCAAAATATTATTTTATATCAGTAAGTAAAAAGTTTGATATTAAAAATTGGGGTTTGATAGGCTATATGCTAATTACGCCTTTAAATTAATAAAAAGCCTTCAAATTACGCTATTGAGCATAACTCCTAATCTAGACCTCAAATTGATATCAAATTTTAAGGACAAGTTTATGAATCAGTAGCGAAGGTTTCTATCCTTTCACTTTTTCAAAAATTACATTTTAAGGTCAAAAGGGCATAACGGTCAACAATTCGGCATATAACGGAAACTTGTAAATGAATAGGATAACTAAGGTTTCAGGTTGTATAACCTCAGAGGGTTATACTAACCTATAACATGATCCTAAAGGAATCCTAAGGCATATCTAAATAAGTCTAATTCGGGTCAGAACTGAAAGTCAAAGCAAAAGTCAACTTTTGCGACTTTCGGCTCCGAACCGGGCCTATACTTAGAATTGTCGGGTTGAATCACGTTTAAACATGTTTAACTAATATTTACCAAGTTATTAAAGTGGCAAAACTAATTTTATAACTTTTATATTAATAGTTATGAATTTCATTTAAATTAACCCGTTTGACTTTAATTTGACCCGACAATTAAACTAAGTAAACGTGGTAATTAGGAGGCGCCCTTTTGAGGGTTAACTACTTACCTAATTACGGTCACGTAGCCATGTTCGTTGCGAACCATGGCTTAGCCGTTTAAAAGGTCAAGAGTTTATCGAACGTTTGACTTTTCGGCTATAACCGCTAAAATAATTAAACTAAACACGAAAGGGCACTTACGAAGGGTCCAATGAACTGAAGGAGGTTCTCAAAAAGAGTTCAAGATCCTCACAACTCAGAGAGTAAGCAGATTTGAAGGCAATGGTGCAAATGAGAGCCAAATTCAATGGGTATATATAGGTTTTTGAGGACCGTTAGGATCGTTTCTTGATAAACGTGATCACATCTGGACCGTACACCTTTACCCCCTGTTTTTGGCAATCTATGGGCAGCCCCATGTTTAAAGAATGAGAGTACAAAGCTGGTTTTCATAAAAAACCAGCAACAAACTGGTTTTCTGTTACTGTATAAGCCTCGGGGCCCGCGTAGGAGGACCCTGCAGACTTACGTGGCCCGCCAGCCAGTCTAAAACAGCAAACAACTTTTCTGAATTTACAGAATCAGTCCCTATGAGCATATAAGGTTATTTTAAGCACGTTCAAGGCCCGTTAACCTCTTTCTAAGGATCCACTAGGATGATTAAACATAGGGGACATAAAACATGTTCAAAAACATGTCGGATGTCGGTTCGTTTGGCCGTACGGTCACGTTGCGCGTCTAATTACGACGAAACACGAACAGACGCTAAAAACGATCCAAATTACGCAACAAGTGGGATTTTATCATTCCAAACACTAGAATAATATATTGTAGTGCTTACATAAATTTTTGGGTGTCCGGGGATATTCAGAATGCGAGATATGCGCGAAAATGCAAACTTGTGCACTTTTTGACACTTTTAGTCCCTGCATGACGTAAAAGTTTATTTTTTGGCACCGAACACCTCTAAGCCCATACCTAAGCTATATAAAAGATAATTAGGGCATTTTTAACTCATGGTCATATTCCGGAAGGTTCGAATCATACGAATCGACATACTTTTGTAGTTTGGCGCAAATAGTCCCTTAATTGGCCAAAGTAGCGCGAAATGCCGTTTAATGATATCCAAGCCTTCCATAGCCCATAATGGGCATTTCCAAACATGAGTTTAATTATTCTACGCTTTTGATTGCTTAAATGATCACCAAAAGGCGTAGATTTAAAAGTTGACGCTTTAGGCCCCTCTAATGCGCAAACTTGCGCATTTCATTAATTAATAGCATTGAAGCCTTATTTAATTCATATTAAGCATTCTTGGGAGTATTATTAAACACCACGATGCTTCGGGTTCCCTAAAAGGTCATTCAGAGGTATAATTAAACATATTGACACTTTTAGTCCCTTATATTTACAAAGTTGCGTGTAACGTCACTTAAAGGCACAAAAGCCTTGGACGGCCAACGATTGGCATTCCTGAGAGTATATTCATATATCATGAAGTTCTCGGTTTGTTAAAAGGTCACTCAGAGGTAAGAATTAACATGTTGACGCTTTTAACCCTTTATTGCGCAAACTTTCAATTAATTACACAAACGGCTACACTTGATCAACAAGTGGCTCATTCGTGAATATAAAACCATAAAAGGTTATTCAAAAACTTATTTTAGGTACGTTAGTACTTCCAGTTCTTTCATAATTAATGTTTTTCGATTTTTTGAAAAATTAGTCCCTTAAATCCAAGGTTTGACTTTATTAGGGTTTATTACACGTGTCAACATATCATTGGACGTGCTTTTACGAGGTGTTACATGATGATAAGTACAAGTAGGGCAAGCCGGTTGAGGACCAGTGTACGCTCGCTTGGCCGGCGGTGCGTTGGTGACCGGTGCTGCTACTTGGCGGTGTTGAGGCTGCGGTTGAGCAGGGACAACTTGAAGAGGAGCGGCAGCGGTGACAGCGCAATTTTTGGTACTGTTGTTGTTGTTCTTCCTCTTGCGTCGAGATGACTTTGAAGACTGCAGAGCGGCGGCGGTTTCAGCGGTTGCGGCAGTGGTAGTTTGATGTAGATTCTTGGAGGCCTTTTCCTAGTAACCAGACTTGACTCGCTTATCGTTGATATCAGCGGCGAGTAGATAAGTTTCCTCAATCGTTGTCGTCTTTGCAGCTTGAACGAAATCATCCACGCAATCCGGAAGAGCACGGATATACTTCTTGATGGTGATTTCAGGTGTCTTAACTTGGTCTGGGCAGATTATGCTTAGCTGCTTGAAGCGAGCAGTTAAAGCAGTATTGTCACCATCCTTCTGCTTGATATGCCAGAACTCGTCCTCTAACTTTTGGCGCTCGTGGGGAGGACAAAACTCTTGCATCATAACGTCCTTCAACTCATCCCACGTCAAACCGTAAGCTGCATCATTTCCGTGTTTGTTTCTCTCGGCCATCCACCAATCTAGAGCTCGGGATTGGAAGACGCCAGTGGCGTTGAGGGTGCAGAGATTATCAGGACAGCCACTCTGGCACAGGGTGACCTCGATCGAATCAAGCCATTGGAACATGGTCGTAGGTCCATCTTCGCCGGTAAATTATTTCGGGCCGCAGGCTTTGAACTATTTGAAGCTAAAAGCAGCTTTTGGCGAATCAGTCCGGGACTCTTCAGAAGACTTACTGGAATTTTCATTCAGCTCACTAACAATATGGGGGATAACTTTCGCCATTTGCTTAGCAAAGAGGGCGGCGATGTGTTTGTTATCGTGATTGCGGTGAGCTGTTCTAGAAGAGCGCGTTCCAGATGAAGACATTGTCTGCAACAGATATCGCCATAGGATTCGGACGCTATATAATCGAATCTCTCCTCACAACGTACTTAATACTACTAAAGCTCAGGAACACATTGATCATACAATCACATAAGCACAAAATCACATAAGCATATAATCACAGAACACATAAGCACGTAGGGGCACGTAAGCACGTAAAGCACAGAAGCACAAGAGGCAATCAGAATATATCATTCAAGTCCGCGCGCGTTCGAGAACAGCGATTGCGATTAGCGAGTACACAGCGAGTAACATAGCATGCGTTTATCCACCAGTAGTAACGATTTGTTAGCGACTTGAGATAGATGTGCAGTGCGAGTCATGTGTGTCGATCAAAGCGAGAGCGAAAAGCGAATAAATTACCAAAATCGAAACACATAAACAGATAAGATCACATGATCACATAAAATCCACATAAAAGCGACGGATATCAGAGTCAGCAGTTGCGGGCTTAGAATCGAAAACACATAGATCAGTGGTTGTGAGCTTGAAATCGAGGATAGATTGTCTAAAGCTTGATAGACTTCGACTACCCAAAGTGATTCGACTATTCACAACGACTTTTAGTACACACTTTGGCTTTCGGGACTGTGCTCTTGCCTGGATTTGGGCGAACGACACTCATCCTTCCAGTTGTAGCGTGACTTCAAATCGTTGGAGTCCGTCGAGACTTTGGTGAGAGTTATGTAGAAACCAAAAATAGAGTACGGAACAAGTCATCAAGGTTTGGGTTTCACCCCTGACTTAACAACTTCGTTCCTGTTTTGATAAAATAGAGAGGGAATTTGTTAAAGTACGGATTTCACTCCTGATTCAATGCAAATTCTCCTGTTTATAGATACATAATGCGGGTCGAACAGGTGATTTAGTCGAGAGTTTACGGTTTTCACACCTAATCTCGACCTAATCACTTGTTCACTTGGAAGTAGTGTGCAGTCATAGTGTAGTGTTCAGCGAGTGCAAGCGAAGATAGCAAGTAAGCTCGTACAAAACCCCTACAGGGCATTGCACAAGTCGGTCTGTTGGTACTTAAACTATAGACTAGGTTGTTTCTAAGACATCGACCCGGACTAGGTCGAGTCTTGCCTAATTCCCTATAGTTATAGCTCTGATACTAATTTGTCACACCCCAACCGATGGCGGAATCATCGGGGCGCGGTACTAAGCGAAACAGATTGCTCAAGAGAATCCACAACAACTATTAAATTACCAATCCTTAACATTAATATCCCATACTACTAACAGATAAAGTAAAAATAGTTATTACAGATAATTGTCTCAAAAACAAGCAAACTGTTCCGACAACTCAGATTTTTATTAGATTTGTTTCTAGACTCCATCCTAGCTTGATTCCAGCAAATAACAAGCAAGCATCCTAAGCACCTGTCACATACGTTAAAATAGAGGTCAATACACATAGTGTAAATGCAGGGGCGGAACCACCAGAGGGTCAGGGGGGTCAGCCGACCCTCCGGCGAGCAAAATTTTTAGTTTACCGGAGTACTTGGTGAAATTTTTTTTTGTATAGCTGACCCTCCTGATTGTCTTGCGTAAAGCTTTAATATTAGAAGAAAAAACAGAGATCTTTAAAGATTTTCCGGTGGGCGAGCGGCGGTCCGGCGGCGGCGCACGGTGGTCTGACGGTGGCGCACGGTGGTATAGTGAACGATAACTATTTGGCAAGCTGAATGAAGAAGATGTATATTTAGTTATTGATATATTTAAATTGATAATGATGGGCTTTATGGGAAAATAAAGGCTTTATATGACAATACAAGTTCAGCCCAAAAACTAAAAACCTAATTTTTTTAATGTTGTTTTGTCTTCTCAAGAAAAAAAAACCACTTTGTCAATATGCTTCTTCTTTGAAAAGCTTTGCCTTTTGAGTTTTCAAGACTTGAAGTGAACAAGTCAGTCATAGCCTCATAGGTCTATCACTCTACAATTTTTACCATGAAGTAAGTTTTATTATATTTTCCAATTATTAATTATGATTTTATTTTGTATTGCTTCAAATATTGTATGAATTCAATTGTCATAATTATTTTTGTATTTAATAGTCATCGAATGAATTAAATTGAAGTGTTATTGAATTGTTATAGTATTTTCTATTATCTTTTAACATGTCTGTAGTATATTTTTCTTATAAGTTAAATGTTAATTCTATATTTTGTTTTATGCAAATTTATCTATAATAATTTATTGTTATTTTTATCATAGGAATGCAACTATACAAAAGTATTTTACCAAAGAACCCAAACCAAGTATCCCAACTTCATCAAGTCCGTTAAACTCTAATGAACATAATAACAAAAGAAGTCGAGAGGAAGTTGAATTATCTGAAGATGAAATTGTTGGTGACCCGGCGTTACGTAAACCAATTAATGATTATCCAACTAATATACGAGAAGAAGTAAGAAGACGGTACATAGCGAAAGGTGCTTGTCAACCAAAAGGTCATGTTTTCCCTAAAACGAAAGTTTGTGGATTTATGAGAAAATTTCAAGAAACATGGTTTGACAACTTTTGTTGGTTAGAATATAGTGTATCTAAAGATGCCGCATTTTGTTTATGGTGCTATCTTTTCCCGACCGGGAATAAATTTGGGGATGATGTTTATATTAATCATGGTTTTAATAATTGGAAAAAGGCATGTGAAAACTTTCGTGATCATGAAAGGGGTCGGAATAGTAGACATAATCATGCAAGAGTTCAATTCGAGTCATTCAAAGATCAAAGACATAATGTAAACTATATGATGCCTAGACGTTGTAAGCAAGATGAGATTGATTATCGTATTCGATTAACCGCTGTTGTTGATGTGATTCGATTCCTTTTACAACAAGGTTTGGCTTTTCGCGGGCATGATGAGGCTGCAAGTTCTAATAGTCGAGGTAATTTTCTTGAACTTGTCAAGTGGTATTGTGAGCATAATGATGAAGTAAATAAGGTGTTTAACTCGAACGCTCCTAGAAATAATCAGTTGACTTCGCCTAAAATCCGAAAGGAAATTGTTAATGCTTGTGCTATGGAAGTAAGAAAGATTATCGTGAATGAGGTTAAAGGTAGGTTCTTTTCTCTTTTGATTGACGAGTCTCGTGATTGTTCTATAAAAGAGCAAATGGCAGTGGTTTTGAGATACGTTGATGATGGTGGGGAAGTTATCGAACGGTTTATCAGGGTAATGCATGTTATTGACACTTGTGCATCATCTTTAAAAAGTGCTATCGATAATTTCTTTGCAAAACATGGTCTGACAATGTCTAGAGTTAGAGGTCAAGGTTATGACGGAGCTTCCAATACGCGTGGTGAGCTAAATGGATTGAAACAAAAAATCTTACATGAAAATAAGTACGCATTTTATATTCATTGTTTTGCTCACCAGTTGCAGTTAGTCGTTGTAACTACGTCATCTGAATATGCATCTGTGAGTAATTTTTTTGATTACCTTGGAAGGATTGTGAATATTATTGGAGCTTCATGTAAAAGGAAAGATGCTATCCGTCAAAAACAGTATGATGATTTCGTGAAACGTATAGAAATGGGTGAAATTTGTACAGGAAAAGGTAAAAACCAAGAAACGAGCTTAGCTCGAGCCGGCGACACTCGTTGGGGTTCTCATCTTAAGACAATACATCGAATTTTAGACATGTGGAAACCGGTGAGAGAAGTGCTTATTGCTGTCACGGCCCTCGGCCTCGGTTTGACCCGGTCTAGAGCCGCGAGGCAGGAAATCCCGTGGTATTTCTTTAAGTGACAGCGGAAGTCTTTTTAAGCAGGATCGTTTAATATTAAAACTGCTCGTTTATATATAATATAGGGATAAATCCCATAATTTACAATGAGGTGATTTCACTGGGAAATCTTTATTTCGCAAAACATGTTTCTTTATTTATTTACACTGAGCCACTTTTCTAAGCTTGTAGTGCTCCACGGCACTTTTTCTTTGCTCATAACAGATCACCTGAAACATGTATGAAAAAGGTTTTGTCAGCAGGGAAATACTGAGTGAATCATTCAGTTTACTAAAATGACTCATTTGTTATAATTTACAGTATTAAGAGAGATTACAATGTTTCTGATATCAAACCAACTACCCACAGTATTTGTCACTCGACTCATTTCGGTGACTGTGGTCATATCCCCCATTGGCTGCCCCAATGGTGACGAATATCACTAATTAGGTTCGCCCACCTAACGTGATAACAACAGTAGTAATGTGCACAATACCCCACATACCGGCTGTAATTTGGTGATTACATAAACTTAATCACTGTAATTATAACTTTGGAAAAATACTTTGGAGTATTGTAAAACAGTTGATAAAAAGAGAATGACTCACATTGCAGATTTAACGAGCAGAGTATAAGCCTACTGATTAGCCGTGATTAACCTAATTTAAATAACAATGCACACACACAAACGGGTTAGTAACTAATACAGCATTTACGACAATTCACGAGATTAAACCCTCACAACGATATACAAGTGCAATACTTTAACAATTCAGCGGATTCACAACGAATGACAGAGTATAGTCCGAGTTCGAACAGCACTCAAACATTCAAGTCGAAATCACAATGAATAACAAAGTATAAGCTCAATTCGAGCAACACTCAAGCAATCGTTGGATTGTTATAATCGATCGGACGTTGAATCGTAATAGCGATCGAGTTATTACCCTGATTGCGGCAGCGATTCGTGATCGGTGTGTGTTTTAGTAGTATACAGAGTATAACTCCGTGTGTATTTCGACATTTAACGTCGTTTTTGTGCCCAGATTCAAGTGCCAATGCCCTCTATTTATACCCAGATTTTGACCCCCCTCGCGTGACGCGAGGGGTACCCCTATAGGCGTCGCGTGACGCGAGGGGTCACCCTACTCCATAGGTTAGCCCTTCGTGCATGTAGGCTGGCTGAGTTGACAGTTTTATAAAATTCAATTTCGACAACAAGTTATTTAGATAACCGTTGGCTAGGGTTTATCCCCCCCTGAGTTTTAGGGGCCCTGATCCTGATTCTGATGATTCTGAAAATTTTAGGGTTTATGCAGAATTACTTGGGTTTCTTAATTAGGGTTTTCTTAAGAGACAATTAACATACTAAGTGTTGGTTTTAGTGAGAGTTGTTACATCCTTCCCACCTTAAGAAAAATCTCGTCCTCGAGATTTACTGGAATAGATGAGGATATTTCCGCTTCATTTCTGATTCCAGCTCCCAAGTGTATTCTGGTCCTCTTTTTGAATCCCATTTGACTTTGACTAGCACTAGTCGCTTGTGTTTGAGAAACTTGACTTTCTTGTCTTCTATTTGCAGTGGTTTCTCTACGAATTTTAACTTTTCATTTATCTCTACATCTTGAAGAGGTACTACCAGGGATTCGTCTGATAAACATTTCTTGAGATTGGATACATGAAATACATCATGTACTCCAGCTAGTTCTTCTGGTAGTTGTAAGCGATAAGCAACTGGTCCTATTCGTTGGATTACTGGGAATGGTCCTACGTATCTTGGACTCAGCTTTCCTTTCTTACCGAATCGTACTACTCCTTTCCAGGGAGAAACTTTCAAAAGTACCTTGTCTCCGACTTGAAATTCTAATGGCTTGCGGCGATTGTCTGCATAGCTCTTCTGGCGATCTCTAGCAGTCTTCAGTCTTTCCTTGATTTGAGTTATCTTGTCTGTGGTTTCTTGTACAATTTCTGGACCTGATAATTGACTTTCTCCTATTTCTGCCCAACAAACTGGGGTTCTGCACTTACGTCCATACAGTGCTTCGAATGGAGTAGCTGCGATGCTTGAATGATAACTATTGTTATAGGAGAATTCAATTAAGGGTAAGTGGTTATCCCAATTACCACCAAAATCAATTACACATGCTCGGAACATGTCCTCTAAGGTTTGTATCGTCCTTTCATTTTGTCCGTCTGTTGAGGATGATATGCAGTACTTAAATTGAGTCGGGTTCCCATTGCTTCCTGGAAACTAGTCTAGAAATGGGAAGTGAAACGACTATCCCTATCTGATACAATGGAGAGTGGGACTCCATGTAAAGATACTACTTTATCTACATATAATTTAGCTAATCTTTCCATGCTAAAGGTTTCCTTCATTGGGAGAAAATGAGCTGATTTGGTTAATCGATCCACAATTACCCAAATCGCATTATTACCTTTTCTGGTTTTGGGTAACTTAGTAACAAAATCTATTGTTATGAGTTCCCATTTCCATACAGGCATTTCCAACTGTTGTAGTAATCCTGAAGGTTTCTGGTGTTCGGCTTTAACTTGTGCACAAGTAAGACACTTCGATACATAACTAGCTATATCCTTTTTCATTCCTATCCACCAGAAATTGTTTCTTAAATCTTGGTACATCTTATTGTTTCCTGGATGTACGGAATACCTAGATTTATGAGCTTCTTCTAAAATCTTATTTCTTGATTCTCCTTGCTTAGGTACCCAAATTCGTTTCTTGTGGAATCTCCAAATTCCTTCATTTCCTTGCTCTAGTTCCTTTTTATAACCTTTCATTCCTTCAGCATCGTCCTTGATTGCTGTTTCTTGAACTTTCTTTAATTGTTCCATTAAATCTACTTGTAGATTTAATCTAAGAGCACGGACTCGCTTTTGCTTTTCATGATACTTACGACTTAAGGCATCTGCGACTACATTCGCCTTTCCTTCGTGATATTGAATATCACAGTCGTAATCGCTTAGGATTTCCATCCATCTTCTTTGCCTCATATTTAACTCTTTTTGCCCAAATATGTACTTTAAACTTTTATGATCTGTATAAACAGTAAACTTACTTCCATACAGATAATGTCTCCAGATTTTAAGGGCAAAAATTATGGCTCCTAATTCTAAGTCATGAGTTGTATAACTTTCCTCGTGCTTTTTCAACTGCCGGGAGGCATACGCAATTACCTTCTTGCGTTGCATCAACACACATCCGAATCCTAATTTTGAAGCATCACAATATACCTCAAAATCTTCTGTTCCTTCGGGCAATGCTAAAATTGGAGCATTCGTCAATTGGTGCTTTAAAATCTTAAAAGCTTCTTCTTGTCTATGTCCCCATTCAAACTTAGCGGCTTTACAGGTCAACTTAGTCAAAGGTACAGCTATCTTAGAGAAATCCTTAATAAATCGTCTGTAGTATCCAGCTAAGCCTAGAAAACTTCTAATTTCCATAGCTGTTTGCGGGACCTTCCATTTGGTGATTGCTTCTATTTTAGCAGGATCTACTGAATTCCTTCATGATTTACCATGTGACCTAAAAATTGTACTTCTTGCAGCCAGAATTCACACTTCGAGAATTTAGCGTAAAGCTTTTCCTTTCTTAACAAAGTTAAGAGTGCATGCAGGTGCTTACAACGTTCTTCCTGACTTTTGGAATAAATAAGTATATCGTCGATGAATACGATTACAAATTTATCCAAGTATGGTTTACAGATTCGATTCATCATGTCCATAAATGCTGCTGGGGCATTTGTTAGTCCAAAGGGCATGACTGTAAACTCATAATGGCCATACCTAGTTCTGAAAGCAGTTTTAGGTATGTCTTCTTCTTGTACTTTCAGCTGGTGATATCCGGAGCGCAAGTCTATCTTAGAAAAATACCTAGCGCCTTGAAGTTGATCAAAAAGATCGTCAATCCTAGGTAATGGGTACCGATTCTTAATTGTAACCTTATTTAGTTCCCTATAATCGATACACATTCTCATCGATCCATCTTTCTTTTTCACAAACAACACTGGTGCTCCCCAAGGGGATGAACTAGGTTGTATAAATCCTTTGCTTAGTAATTCATCTAACTGTTTCTTCAATTCTAGCATTTCGGTGGGTGCTAATCGATAAGGTGCCTTGGCTATCGGTGTAGTACCCGGAATTAGATGAATTCTAAACTCTACTTCTCTATCAGGTGGTATTCCAGGTAATTCTTCCGGAAAGACGTCTGAGTATTCTGAGACTATAGGGATGTCCTGGAGTTCCTTACTTTTAGTGTTAATGATTACCGAAATCATATACACCATTTCTTGTTTTCGTGAATAACTAGCCAACTTCATTACTGAAATGAATTTCAGTGGCTTTCGAGGTCTATCTCCTGTAATTAAAATTACCTCTCCTGTGGGGGTACAGATTTCTACATAATTCTTATCACACAGGATCCGAGCATGATTGGCTACCAACCAATCCATTCCTAATACCACATCGAATCCGGCTAATTTCATAGGTAACAGGTTATCAGAAAATTTATGGCCTAAAAGTTCTATCTTTCCTTCCTGCAATACCTTATTTATGTTAACAGAACTTCCATCTGCCGTTTCGACTGTAAAAATCTGCCTAAGGGTGGTTAAGGGTAAATTAAGAGCTTGGCAGAATGAAGTATTGATAAAACTTTGGTTTGCACCAGAGTCAAATAATACTTTTGCATAAACATCGTGAATCAAAAACGTACCAGCTATGACGTCAGGAATTAGTTCGGCTTCCTGAGTAGTCAATTGAAATGCTCGGGCATTCTTCTTTGTTGTTCCATCAGCTGGTTTGCCTTTATTGTCTGCGGTTTTAATTAATTTAGGACATTCTGTTTTGTAATGTCCTGTTTCTCCACAGTTATAGCAGACTATGGTTTTCTTTTTGCAATGTTCTTCATGATGTCCTGCCATTTTGCAGAAGTTGCAGGTTATATTGCATCTTCCAAAATGATTCTTTCTGCAATTTCTGCAAAAAGGCGGGTTTGTAGATTGTCTCATTCCTTTCTTCTTGAACCTATTATTATTATTATTACCCACACGAAATCCTTGGGTAATCTTTTGAGCCAATTCTTTCTTTCGATCTTCTTCTCTTGTGCGCACCAGTTCATCAGTTAGGGTATTAGCTAACTCTACAGCATCGTCAATAGTACGAGGTCTCGCAGCTTTAACGATGTTACGGATTTCACTAATTAGTCCCCAAATATAACGAGAAATGAGTACCGGTACTGGCGAAGCTAGAGTTGGTACCACTCTAGCATATTCAAAGAATGTCGAGGTATAACCGCGACACTCTACACCTACCATATAATGGCTTAGGAACTTATTTGCCATTTGTTCCTTTTCATATTCAGGACAATATTTTCTTTCTACAAGATTCTTAAAATCTTCCCAGTTCATAGCATAGGCCATCCTTCTTCCTTTTGCTTGTAATACCGTGTTCCACCACTCTAGCGCCCCTTCTTTGAACAAATTTGATGCATACATAACCTGATCTTCTTCGGCACACTTACTTATTGCAATTACTGCTTCGGTTTTCTCTAACCAACGCAGTATTGCAGTTGCTCCTTCGTTGCCTGCAAATTCAGCAAGTTTGCAAGCAAGAAATTCTTTGAAAGTGCAACCAGGCGTTGCAGTTTTCAATTTCTTAAGAAGTGGAGTCTGTCGTGGATTATTATCGTCATGATTGCCGCCTCCATTTACACTATGACTAAAATTGTCTTCCTGAGTACGTTTACTAGGAATGATTTGTTGCGGTTCAACAGGTTTCTGAGCAGCAGCCATGATTGCAGGAATAGCATTAGCTATACCTTGAGTGATGATATTTTCAATATCTTGTCTAGTCATATATTGGTTTTCCTGATTCTGTTCAGATTGATTCCCTGCATTAACTGGTTTATTACTAGCGTTTTCCATCTGATAATTATTATAGATATAACTATTAGTATCAAATGATTGTGAATAAAACAATGGCAAGTAATCACATAAATCTTTTCACAACATACATATATATAGCCAAAATTGTCGATGTTTCGACTTCTATTTTGTTTTATAGATTATATAGGAATCCATACACACTGTTTATCTTACAATGTTTTATTTCCCCTTTTACAGAGTTAGATTTTTACTATTACTATTATGATACAGACATACTTCCTATCCCACCATCCTTTGGTCAACTGGCAGTTTTTAGTAGCGACGCTCCCTCTCGTCGTACTTCCAGGAGATTTGTTCTCCCATTTCCCGGATCCTATTCCCTGTACCTATCAGCTCTTCACCGAACTGACGAAGTTCGGCTAAGTTTTCGTTGCTCATTGGAGGAATGGGGATAGGTTCTGGATCAAACTGTGGGAGGAAGGAATAAGGACTGTTGATCATATTTTGGAATTGCCAGTCATTCGTCCACCATTCTTCCATTTGGCCTAAAGGTCGAGTGTGGATTAGTGGGTCTGGAATAGCTGGTTCCAGATTTATAGGAAGTTGGTTTTGGGCCGGGTAAGGATATAGATTATTATGGATAGGGCTAATGACATCACAATTTGCCAGTAGACGGTCTATTTCGTCTTGAAAGGTGATTTCTTCAGGTTGCCTAGAGCTCTCTCCAATTTCTATTCCTTTTTGTTTAAAATCTTTCGTGATTTCTATTTCTGCTGGCTTAGAACTTTCTCCGGTTTCGATTCCTTTTCCTTTGTCTATAGGGTTTTCTACTTTGGGGAGTTTCCTAGTGGCTGGCTTTCTTCTGCGCACTTTCCTCCATCCTACATATCTTCTTCTCTTTTTAGGTTTTGCTTTTTCCAGCGGTGGAGCTTGGAATTCCAGAGGTTCCTCTATGTCAGCAATATAACCAGTAAAGTCGTGGGAGACTTCTATTGGTACTGGATATAGGTTGAGATTCTGAAATGCTTCCGATATCTCATTCATGCTGGATAGCATATATGCAAAATGCACAAAAATGCTAAGTTAAAACTTTGGAACAAAGTTTTATAAATAAACATTAAAGTTTCATTGCATACTAATTTGTACAAAAGACAACAGGAAAAAGAACACACTAGAATTTATTTATTTACTGGGTAGGAATTTTCTACTAGACAAGGCTTATTGATAGTTTAGAGGTTTGCATTCTCTGCTACGGTAGCTAGCATATAAAGATTTGCCCATTTTTCATCTAATTTGTCTTCCCAAGGTAGACTATTGCCTAATTCCTGAATTTCTGGATTAAACCTCACTTTCTTGAGTTGGGGTTTCTTTATTTTCTCCTGTCCCTTCCTAAGAATCGAATTTCTTTTATCTGGGGTGAGAGGATTTTCATAATTTGCCTTACGGACAAAAATCCCTTCTTCCAGATCTGCTGGGCGTTTTGAGGAAGAGGTTCCTTTTTCTGTGGGTGCAGTATCTAATTGTGGTAGATAGCAGAAAGCTTTTGTTTACCCATACTGTAACAATTAATCAATTAATAAAACACAGATTCACAAAATGGCAATTAGAATCCCTAAGTATCTTTCAATTTCTTTAATAGGCTAAAATCAATAGTAAGCTTAAATCAGTGGCTCTGATACCACCTTTTCCTGTCACGGCCCTCGGCCCTGATTTGACCCGGTCTAGAGCCGCGAGGCAGGAAATCCCGTGGTATTTGTTTAATTGACAGCGGAAGTCTTTTTAAGCAGGATCGTTTAATATTAAAACTGCTCGTTTATATATAATATAGGGATAAATCCCATAATTTACAATGAGGTGATTTCACTGGGAAATCTTTATTTCGCAAAACATGTTTCTTTATTTATTTACACTGAGCCACTTTTCTAAGCTTGTAGTGCTCCATGGCACTTTTTCTTTGCTCACAACAGATCACCTGAAACATGTTTGAAAAAGGTTTTGTCAGCAGGGAAATACTGAGTGAATCATTCAGTTTACTAAAACGACTCATTTGTTATAATTTACAGTATTAAGAGAGATTACAATGTTTCTGATATCAAACCAACTACCCACAGTATTTGTCACTCGACTCATTTCGGTGACTGTGGTCATATCCCCCATTGGCTGCCCCAATGGTGACGAATATCACTAATTAGGTTCGCCCACCTAACGTGATAACAACAGTAGTAATTTGCACAATACCCCACATACCGGCTGTAATTTGGTGATTACATAAACTTAATCACTGTAATTATAACTTTGGAAAACTATTTTGGAGTATTGTAAAACAGTTGAAAAAAAAGAGAATGGCTCACATTGCAGATTTAACGAGCAGAGTATAAGCCTACTGATTAGCCGTGATTAACCTAATTTAAATAACAATGCACACACACAAATGGGTTAGTAACTAATACAGCATTTACGACAATTCACGAGATTAAACCCTCACAACGATATACAAGTGCAATACTTTAACAATTCAGCGGATTCACAACGAATGGCAGAGTATAGTCCGAGTTCGAACAGCACTCAAACATTCAAGTCGAAATCACAATGAATAACAAAGTATAAGCTCAATTCGAGCAGCACTCAAGCAATCGTTGGATAGTTATAATCGATCGGACGTTGAATCGTAATAGCGATCGAGTTATTACCCTGATTGCAGCAGCGATTCGTGATCGGTGTGTGTTTTAGTAGTATACAGAGTATAACTCCGTGTGTATTTCGACTTTTAACGTCGTTTTTGTGCCCAGATTCAAGTGCCAATGCCCTCTATTTATACCCAAATTTTGACCCCCCTCGCGTGATGCGAGGGGTACCCCTATAGGCGTCGCGTGACGCGAGGGGTCACCCTACTCCATAGGGTAGCCCTTCGTGCATGTAGGCTGGCTGAGTCGACAGTTTTATAAAATTCAATTTCGATAACAAGTTATTTAGATAACCGTTGGCTAGGGTTTATCCCCCCCTGAGTTTTAGGGGCCCTGATCCTGATTCTGATGATTCTGAAAATTTTAGGGTGTTAGGATCTGGGGCCGTCATGATTGTTTGCATGAAACGATTAATCAGAACATATGAAATGATATAAGTGCAGCGGAAATAAGTAGCAAACTTTGTAAACACAATCAAAGGAAAGTATAGATTGATAAACAATTGCTTTTCATTGAGTCAAAAGATTTACATAAAAGCAAAAGATTACAATGCAAGCTTACAATCTAAACTCCCCCTCAGCCTGATACACCAGAGCTGGTTGCACAAGATGAAAGGATTGAATTGAGGAGAAGAACTCACTCAAAACGATCAAGTATAACAATACAGAATACTGTCACATTTATAGGCAAACCAAACTACTGATGAGCTTCAGCTGACGTCACCATGATAGTGACATCTAACGACCTAACAAACTATAAACACTGTTCTATACAAACTACTAACATGTAACATCTGATAAGTAGTAAAAAGCAAAACTAAGGAAAACTACTGCTTCACGTTCCACTGTTGTAGCCTGAGCACAGATGTTGAATCTTCAGTGCATTCTTCAAAGGTGATCAGTCTTTGAGAGAGCAGTGCTTGAGTCTTCAGCAGTACTTAGGAAACAGCAGTAGATAGAGCATCAGTGTTTGTCTTCAGCAGTCGTTGGATAATCATCAGAGTTTGGTTTATCAGTTGTTGTAGTTGAGCAGCACTTAAGATCCATCAGCTGTTAGATAACCACTGTCAAGGGGAGAGCATAGGATAAACTGCTGCTTATTGATGGTCCACTGATGAGATCCGGTTTTGGCTTTACATTATCTGTTCCTCTGTTAGGGTTCAATCCCAACAATCTCCCCCTGGAACAGATAATGCCAAAACCCTTCCTTATTTAGGACCTTTATTACTCATCAAGAGTGCCTTAGCTTTTTCCTTAAATTCAGCTTCAAATTCTTTGGCACTCTGGTTATCTTCATCCCTGCATAGTGAGAGCTCAAGGAGATCCTACAAATCTTCAACACTAAGGCCTAGTGCTTCTTTCCTTGATATGTGCTTCACCTCACCATTGGATCTGAGTAAAGTCAATACGTGGGTCTTTTGATCAGACTTCCACTTTAGTATTTTTGAATCCAATGGGTTTCTTGGGAGAGATTTATTATCAGATGAGTTGAGGGATGATGGCCTTGAAAACACATGCAAACTCTCAGACATTCTTTTGAAAGCTTCTTCAATGACTTTGTTTGCTGCAGCTATGTCTTCTGCAGTTTCTTGTCCAGTAAGCTCTTGTTTTTCTTTTTCTATCATGCCTGTTGCAGTGTTTGGGACTGCAGTACTGTTTAATACCTTCTTAAAAAGGTTTTGAATTCTTGCTGAGCTATCTTCTTTTAGACCCATTTTCATGATGGTGTCTTTGAGATACTCTGCTTCCTTTTCTTTGACCTCCTTGTCAGACAGCTGTTTACCTTCTTCTTGGTTTGTCACAAGAGTAGGGTTGTCTGCTGATTTTAGCATTGTTTTGAGGCTTTCAATTTGTTGTTCCAGCTTCACCATTTGTTCTTTCTTCTTCCTTTTCTTTAGCCTCTCATAGGCTTCATCAGTTTGCTGCCTAGACCATTTTGATATGGCTTCAGCAGTGTCCACCTTAGCATCCACTAGCTCCTTTTTCTTTCCTTTATATTTAGCAGTGAGGTCAGCAATGAGCGTTTTGTACTTACTCCAATTTGGAGCATTCTTTTTCTTTGAAGGATCATTTTTGGTTCTTTGGATCCTTTCAGCCTCATGCTTTAAAGCTACTAAAGGCCATTCTTTAAACTGTTGTTCTTCAACAGGATAGAACTTTTCTTTCATGATGAAGGCTAGAAGTTGTTCTCTCAACTTCTTCTTTTGATCAGCCTTTTCTTTGTCTAGCTCTTTTGCAAATCCTTCTATCAGCTTAACCTTTGCAAGGTAGAACTCCAGTCTATTAGCAACGCCTTCTTCGCTTAGCCTTTCATTTTCACTGTCAACCTTAGCTTTAACTTTAGCTTGCCTAGCCTTTATCTTGAGATAATCATTTATATCTTCTGGAGCTATATAGCCTATGAGTGAGGAGAATTTTCTTTTTGAGGGATCTGTTTCTGTATAAAACTGCCTCATCTCATTTTTGATGGCTTCAAGCTCCAATGGATACTTTTCAGCATTCGGGTCATGTATCCCTTCATCGGCAGTGATTGGCTTTCTTTTTATGCTAAAGAGCTTTTGTTGAGATATAGGAAAGGATAGAGCAGTGGTGGATGATTGACTAACAACTATTGAAACAACTGGTGTCTCAACTGCTGTTGTCATCACAACTACTGATGTATCAGCAGATGTCTTCTGCTTTTGAGCAGGGGTTATTGTGGCAGTTGTTTGGGTGGTGATTAGTGGTTGACTAGCAGTAGTTGAAACAACTTGTGTTTCAACCGCTGTTGCCATTACAACAGATGTTGTAACATCTGTTGTCTTCTGCCTTTTAGCAGGGGGTGATGATGGTTTGGTGGTTTTTGATTTTGATGGTGGTTTTTATGTTATGGACATAGGTGGTGGTGGTGGAACAGTAGTTGTGGTGATTTGTGTTGAGGTGGTGTGTGTTGGAGGTGTGTGTGTTGATGAGATGGCAGTTGTTTGGCTACAGACAGTAGCTTTTGTAACTGCTGTTGTATCAGCTGTTTGAGTTGAAGTTTTTGAGGTTTTGGGTTTTTCTGGTTCAATGTACAGCCCATCTTCTATACCTTTCTTTTTCAGCTTGTGTTTCTCCCCCTTTTTGGCATTATCTGCCAGGGGTGTATCCATGAAGAAGATGGCAGATGGAACTTTCTCACTCTGAGCAGTCTTTTGTATGCTAGCTTTTATAGCCTTGATGTCTGCTTGAGTGTCTTTGAACCTTGATTCCACCATGTTGGTCAGCATTTGTACTTGAAGAGCATGCTTTTTATCAGCCATTTGTTGCTGTTGTTCAAGCATGGGCTAGAAGATATTCCAAAGCTCATTTGCAGCAAATGCTTGTGGAGCGGGTGCTTGAGCAGGAGGGGCAGATGATTGGGCTTTTTGAGCTTCTAACAGCTGCTGCACCATATCTTTTATCTCTGCAACTGAAGATTCCAAATTTTCAACTCTGGCCGTCAATTCGTTGTATTTTGAATCATCACCTGAATTAATAGGATCATCTGAATCCCCACCAGCAGTGGTTGTATCAATGTGTGACTTAGGAACTGTGGCCCAAAAGTCATCCATTGATGCCCCTTTTTCTTGGTACTGGGGACTTCTTTCTTCAGCACTCGATAATCCTTTGATGTTACCAGCAGTTAAAGATAACTCACTGGTGGTTACCGATGTTGCCATGGAAGAAATTGCCTTCAAGGGAGTCTTAGTAATGTAACAACTGTCCAACTGAAGATCTGTTGATCCATCAGTTGTAGTTGCTGCTCCACTTGAACTACCACCGAGAGTTACTTGTAACTCAGGGGGTGTAACCTCCTCAGCTGTTGCTGGGTTAGCAGAGGCATGAGCGTCAGACCCAGTCACTTGTGGAGGTATACTCTCAGTAATAGGTGATAAAGAGGAACTGGTTTGTGTCTGTGCCATATCAACTGCATGCAACATGGGTATTATTGATTGTGGCAATATGATTGGTGAGGGTATGGGTGTTGAAAGAGACATGTCCTTGGGATTAGGACTGTGGAAGATGGATCCGAGTGGATACAAAGCTTCATAATTTGGTGTCCCTGTGCTTACAACCTGATCCTTTTGTGAGGATGCAGGAGGAGTTTTAGGTTGAGGTTGAGATCTTTCTTCCATCTGCTGTGAGGAAGTAGCAGCAGTGGTTTTGTGTGACTTTTGTGTTACTGGCATTGACTCTGGGATCTCATCTTCCAGAGTTGCCTTTGGTGTGGGTTTGGTGGGTTTTCTGGATAAATTTCTTTTTGTCTTTTTGGTGGCAGGTGTGGGTTTCAAAGCAGTGGGTGTGCTACTTTGATCACCTGGAGTAGTGGGCTCAGCAGTGGTTGCTTGAGGATCAGTAGCAGTTTCTAAAACCTGCTCAACCTCCTTTGTTTTTAATTTTATTGGTGCCATCATTCTTGAAAAAGTTTCAATTGTTAAATAGTTTATTTTGAATGAGACACCTTGTTTGGGCAATTCTGCATCTTTCTCTACAAATTTTTGTTCAAAATAGTAGCTTAGAAATCTTGGAAAGAGCAGAAATGCTTTATTATCAACGTTCTTTACCAAATCATCAAATATTTCCTGGGAGTAGTTATAGTTTTTATCATTTAAAATAGCATACCCCAGGCATTGGATTTTTGTTGGTATCTCATTAAAAGACGTTGTTTTATTAGATACACACATGAGCAGTGTGTGGAATAAAAATCTGGGTGCAGAAGGGAAGTAACCCTTTTGTAGGGTATCCCTATTTGGTTGTTCTGCATAGCCCCTGTTCATGAAATCCTTTACCAACTCGTCTTTAGTAAATGAGGTTTTTCCTTTCAAATCATCGAGTTTAAAGGTTTCAGAAATGGATTTTGGTGAGATTTGTACCTTCTTACCCTGTATCGAGGAGTTGATGGCGGCGATGATATCTCCTTGTTTTTCAAGGGTGGCATTTTTCCAGAACTCTCTCTGGGTATCAAGGTAAATAGGAGCGTCTGCTGTTATCAAAGTTTTGTACTTTGATGCAGAAAGGATGTCAAGGATGGAGTCGAAGGTGTGGTTATCGGTAGGTTTTGTGAGTATACCTACATAGTTGTGTGGAGCTTTGTAGCGAATCTCCGGTGTTTCAGCGGCCATTTGAGTGGCATCTGCTGTTGTGGAGGAAGATGATGGTTTTGATTTTGTTTTCGATTTTGGTTTCGTCATTTTTGATGAAGAAGATCGAAGAAGATTTTTTGGAGTTATGAGAGGGAAACTGCTTTGTGAAGAGAATGTTTGGAATTCAATTCGACAGTGTAATCCTCTGTTTGGGTTTAATCAGGGTTTTATTTAGGGAAAAGTGATTGCTGATGTGGCAGCGGTTATTTTGATCTGAAGGCTAAAAACTGACCATATGTCAAACATCTGATGAAATAGAAAATGATGGAGGACAGTTGTTTTGACAACTACTGATGGATCAAGTATCAGTAGTTACAACGGTAATAAAATGAAACAGTGGATGTATCAGTGGATGGAGCAAAGATTTTAAACATCAATGTTTTGGAGAACAGAGGTTGACACTTAGCAGTGGACAGATTTTAGTGAGTAGATGTTGAGGCACAACAGCACTTTAGGAACAACAGTGGTAGAAAATAAAATTGTTCCAACAACTGATAGTGCAGCAGTATTTCAACTTTTGACAAACAATGTTAGCATCTGCTTGTTTAGATGTAGAACTTGATTTTGCTTTGTGAAGGCACAGTATCTTATCTAACATCTGTTGAGCATTTGAGATGCTATTCTTAACAAAATACATTTTAGATGTAAATTATCAAGATTAAATTGCCAGCAGTTATCTACATGGAATTTTGTTCAAGATTTTGCCAAATGTCTATTATTTTAGACAATGGTTTAGCATCCCAGATGATGAAGACATTTCTACTAGAGCTGCTCATTTTGTGTCTAATTACTGGAACTAGAACATGAGTATCTCAGTAGTCTAAGTCAATTTGCAATCAATTTATGATCAGTGAAAACCTAACTTGAGCTTAACATGATCTTGATATGTGTTGCCATTTCCTTTTGACCAGTTTTAGGGATAGTAATTACACACAAAAATAAGGTAATTACATCCAGACCAAAGATGAACTTTTACTATATAAGAAAAATGAGTAAAAGATCATAATATATTTTACAAAAAAAAAAAATAAAATACATCTGGTTTTTATTTTAGAGGAAAACACCTTAACAAAAAATCAAAGGAAGTTTTGAAAATAATCAAAAGGATCCGACAATTTTCCAGTAAATTCATGATCATATTATTCTCAAGTTATTTTGACCACTGTTTGGGTCATTTTCTTGTCAATTGATTGAAAGTTTCTTTTAAGCATAATCACTGGAGATGCCATTGCTACCAGAACAATTTCTGCATTGATGAATGCACACAGTTGCATGATGACCATTGATGACCTAACTTTAACCTCAAGAGTGTTTTATGCTTATACTCTTTTCTTTTGATTTCAAAAGTTTTGAGATAGCCACACTTTGAGATTTGCTCATTTTCCTTTTCCCGTTTTACCCTTTTTATTCATATGTTCAGAAATACTCACTAGGATAATCACATGAAGCAATGTTTTGAGAGGTCTGACCATATTCGATCATGTTTTATTACAGATCTCACATTACCTATGATTAGGACTGTTTTGACACCTTATTTTCTCAATGTGTTTTGGACAAAGTTGATTTGGTCCTTTTGAAGGTACTCAACCTGCCTTTGAGCACATGAGAGATTTTGACTAAAGTTTTATTTCCCTCTTTTCTATGTCTGCAGTATACTAGTGTTTTAAATGAACACAAGTTCTGCTATACTGAGGTACATACTTTAGTTTTTATTGAAAACATCACAAATATCGAAACAACAATTGAAATCAATTTTGAAAACATCGAATGATCCCATAGTTTATCAGATATTTTACAGATCTGAAAACTATGAGTGACATATGCATGAAAACACTTGTTGTGTGAGATTTGTGTGTCATATGACATCTTGGTTGATTTACAGAGTTTTTGAATAACCATTTTGACCATGATTCACTCGTTACTCTGTTTTTCAACTGAATACAACCAATCCTTTAGTATCAATAACTTTTGAGCTGAACTGTTATGTCAAATTGATTGTTAGATCGAATTTGACTGTCCAAGCTCTGATACCAATTGTTAGGATCTGGGGCCGTCATGATTGTGTTTGTTTGCATGAAAGGATTAATCAGAACATATGAAATGATATAAGTGCAACAGAAATAAGTAGCAAACTTTGTAAACACAATCAAAGGAAAATATAGATTGATAAACAATCGCTTTTCATTGAGTCAAAAGATTTACATAAAAGCAAAAGATTACAATGCAAGCTTACAATCCAAACTCCCCCTCAGCCTGATACACCAGAGCTGGTTGCACAAGATGAAAGGATTGAATTGAGGAGAAGAACTCACTCAAAACGATCAAGTATAACAGTACAGAATACTGTCATATTTATAGGCAAACCAAACTACTGATGAGCTTCAGCTGACGTCACCATGATAGTGACATCTAACGACCTAACAAACTATAAACACTGTTCTATACAAACTACTGACATGTAACATCTGATAAGTAGTAAAAAGCAAAACTAAGGAAAACTACTGCTTCACGTTCCACTGTTGTAGCCTGAGCACAGATGTTGAATCTTCAGTGCATTCTTCAAAGGTGATCAGTCTTTGGGAGAGCAGTGCTTGAGTCTTCAACAGTACTTAGGAAATAGCAGTAGATAGAGCATCAGTGTTTGTCTTCAGCAGTCGTCGGATAATCATCAGAGTTTGGTTTATCAGTTGTTGTAGTTGAGCAGCACTTAAGATCCATCAGTTGTTAGATAACCACTGTCAAGGGGAGAGCATAGGATAAACTGCTGCTTATTGATGGTCCACTGATGAGATCCGGTTTTGGCTTTACATTATCTGTCCCTCTGTTAGGGTTCAATCCCAACATAGGGTTTATGCAGAATTACTTGGGTTTCTTAATTAGGGTTTTCTTAAGAGACAATTAACATACTAAGTATTGGTTTTAGTGAGAGTTGTTACAATTGCTTTGTCTAGAGAGGGCCCTGATGGAAAAACTCGAGGTAATGCACTTAGTTTGGCTAAAAAATGGAAAGTTTTGAATTTGTATTTGTTGGTCATTTGATGTTGAACTTATTAAGAATGACAAATGATCTGTCACAAGCCCTACAGTTAAAGAATCAAAATATTGGCAATGCTGTTCAATTGATTAAAGATGTTAAAAATGATATAAAGAAATATAGGGATGATGGCTGGGAGGAACTTATGGAAGAAGTTAGTTCATTTTGTTTTCAAAATGAAATTCACATGCCTAATATGGAAGATGTCATTCCCGGCCGAGTCAGACGAACTATTGATGATGAGCCACAAACAAATCTCCATCGTTTTCGTGCTGATATTTTCTACCAGGTATATTATTTTTATAAATTTTCGATAAAATATTTTACTTATTTTTATATTAAAATTCTACATTTTCTTTACATGATTTAGGTTGTTGATCTACTTTTTAATGAGATGAATGAACGATTTACTAAGTCAAACTCAGAGTTGCTTATGTGTATAGCTTGCCTTGATCCTAGAGATTTATTTCAAAGTTTTGATCGTGAGAGGTTATTACGACTTGCGGAATTATATTCGGAAGATTTTTGTGGCTCTGATCTAGGACAACTAAAGATACAACTTGGCCGATACATTTCAAATGTGAAAAGTAATGAAGCTTTTTCTAATCTGCGCGATATTGGAGAACTTGCAAAGAAGATGGTTGAGATGAAATATCACATTACATATGAATTGGTATATCGACTAATTGAGTTGGCTTTGGTCTTGCCTATTGCAACAGCTATCGTTGAAAGATCTTTCTCTGCGATGAAGTATATTAAGAATAATTTACGCAACAAGATGGATGATGATTATCTTACAGATTCGTTGGTTTGTTATGTTGAGAAAGATATTTTTGCAAAGGTTGAAAATGAAGCAATTTTACAACGATTTCAAGCTATGGGGCCTCGAAGATTACAATTACCCGTTGATAGATCGGTTGGTAAAAAAAAGTGATTGATGTACTTCAATGAATGTAAAACACTTTTATATTTTATTTGAATAACGGAAATTTTAAAAATACGCCTATTAGAAAATTTGTGAACAATTCTATTTCGACCCCCAACCAAAAAGTTCTAGTTCCGCTACTGTGTAAATGTGAGCATACAAGTTTGATAGATATAATAGAGTTCGAAATCGTTTACGCATAACCAGCATGTAACATGTATAAAGTGAAAGCAAGTAGGTTATCGACAGAGAAATATGCACAGACGTGACTGCGAGTTGTAGAATGCGCAACACATATCCCCACTGGGACACGTGAAGTAAAGCCCTTAACCACCCCTGTCCTAGGTGCTGAGTCCAAACTATAGTACTATCGTTGCTAAGGTGTCAGGCAACAATCACTGTGTTAACATAACATACAAGCATTCATCGAATAACACGTAGCATGAATTGACGGTTAGCGTATAAATAGTGTTTGCGTTGCGTGTCGATTGTGATTTAGAATAAGTAACGTATGTAACACCCAAAAGTGCGTAAAGCAAAAAGGGATCGAGTATACTCACAGATCGTGCTTAACAAATAAACACTCTCTTGGATTGAAGGGAACGCTAAGAGAGATTAGCCTGAATAATTAACGATAGCGTAAGCGAAGAATGACGCGTAAAACGGTGCAAAGTGTCAAAGTGTCGGATGGTAACCCGATCGGATGGCAATCCGATCGGTTGACCACTCGATCGGATGTCAATCCGTTCGGATAGTCATCCGATCGGATGGCCATTCGATTGGATTGACATCTGTTTGGTAAGGGTGTGTTTGCGTATGATGGCATTGAAGTTTTCGTTGTAGCATTTTGAAAATAGAGAAGTATCTCTACCTTTTAGGTCGTTCGATCGGACGGCGGCTCGATCGGATGACGATCCGTTTGGCGAGGTATTTCTCAGAGAACAAGTTCACAACAGGATTTTCATCCAATCAGATGGTCTGCCGATCGGGTGGCAATCCGTTAGAACTGATCATGCTTTGGAGGTTATAAAAATGTTAAGTGTGGAGGTCCAAGTGCAATCCGATCCGATTGCGGTTCGATCGGATGGCAATCCGATCGGACGGCAATCAGTCCCGCGACCTGATTGTGTTGCTAACTTGAAAATTTGTTAAGTTTTGCGGTTTGTTCGAGACGATATTACAACGTGCTAAACAACAGAAACCCCATCAAAACCCAAGTGATCCGATCGAACAGGAATCACCCTAGTCCGATTAGTCAACTGTTCGAGACGGTGGTTCATGCTTAACCCGAAATCGGTCGTCTCTTAGATAGAAATCAGATCTTGAACCAACACATCACTACAAAAGAGTAGAAGATCAAAACAAGCTCCGATTCTATCGATTTTGAGTGCATTGAGTGTAAAAGAGTTGAAAGAAAGTGGGAAAACCATCTTTCAATCCTTTTAACCATGGAAATATTTAGATCTATATGAGAATCGTGTGGAAATCTTCCAGATCTAAGTTGTTCTTGGTGGAATGAAGTCAAAACATGAAGTTCATAAGAACTCCATGATGACATCACCCTAGAACACCTCAAAACCCTTGATTTCACAGTTAAAAGTTAAGATTCAAAGGTGAAAAAGATGAGGAAGTGTGTGTAGATCATAGAAGTACAAGATTTAGGTTGAAAACTTACAAGAATAGCGAGAAATCGAGAGAAATGAGTGCTTGAGCGAGCTGGTCGAGTGAGAGAGCTGTCACATCACAAATGATGTGACAGGAGGGTATTTATAGGGTTTCCAAAAGAGGAAAGTGCAAATGGATCAGATTAGCCACCGATCGAATGGCAACTCAATCATGGTGTCCGGCGTGTTGAGTTTTGTCGTTTCGATTTGCGTGTTGAGCGTTGCGTTGCGATGCGTTTCGAGTGAGCGATGCGATAGTTTGATAATACCCACACAAATACTATATCTAACATACAATCACTATAAATAACTTGCGTTTAGCGTATGCGATTCAAGTGCGATAGAGTTGCCATTGCGTTTCGATTAATCACCATTAACGTAAACATAATTTAAACATGCACAAGTAACACATAAATAGCACACACACGTAACACAATATCCAGAACGCATAATTCGAGTTGCGAATGCGATTGCGATGCGATAAGCGATAAAGCGATAAAACATGCGATAAATATCGATTAAACCCCGATTATTCACAGATACTCCACATAATACAACTAAAGCAAATAAAATAAAGGATTCGATTACAAGTCAAAGAAGTCAAAGCAGTAGTTAAGCAAGGAGTGACAGATCGCAATTAGCAATCTTTTCTTCCTTCGACTTCAATCTGGACTTTGACTTTCGAAACACGGGGTGTTACAATGTAAACTTGCCAACAATTCAATTTTAGGTTCTTATCAATGTGATTCATTCATTATTATTAACCGACGTTTCATTCAAGCATTTTGTCATACACCTTGTGGGCATGAATTTAAAGCTTTTCTTTTTCTTAGGTTTATGGACTTCATAAACCCAATTTCATATCATTATGAACGTACTATCATAAAAATTAAATCTCTTATACAACCATGTCTATCAAAAGCATCATATCAAGCTAGTACACGTAACAATTTGGCCTCTTTCGTGTTAAAAATAAAAAAAATCTACTTACTCATTCAAACACATAAACCCTAACACTTTAATTGTGCTATTTTTTTTTCCAAATTTAGCAAACATGGTGATTTTAAACACATACTTGTCATAAATGTTGGAATTTGGGTGTGTGTGAATGGTAGTCTCATATGGTAAAACACTTGTCCCACATTGGTGTGGAGACAAAGAAAAAGGGTATTTATAAGGTAAAACATTTACCTAACCAATATCACTTTATGACATGTTTTACCACAAGTCCCTCGCGCGTGCGCGCAGGGGGGGTGAAAAAAATGGAACCGGATTTAGTTGAACTCGTGTGCGCCCGCGCGTCCTGCGGACACGAATGCAACTCCGAAAACCCGGACCCGCGCGAGGCGAGTTTTTTGCACTCAAGACTGTAACCGTTTTTTAATGAGTTTTAAAACTGAAATTAAGATGATTATTCGCATTGATGATGATCATTATTTGGTCTTCGGTTTTGAATATCAGTTTCGAAACTGACTCAATGATGACCATTATTCAGTTTTAATTCATGCATTAATGGGTCAGATTTCGGTTATAGTTTAATGACTATAAAACCAGATGTAAGCTGCTCAGTTTGAGACACACCAGATATCATCTCTTCTCTCGATCTCTCTACAGCATTCTCCTTTTCTTTTCAGGCAAGTGTTCAAGTCCGGCAGTGCGTTGTTGCTGCTTCCAACCGGCGTACCCTGGGAACAGACGACGAATCTATTTAAGGGAATTGTGTCAAACACAAGCCCGGTTCTCGTTAACTATTTCTGTTTCATATTATTTTGCAGTTCTTATCAGTACCAGTTTTCCAACAAACTTAAACAGATCCGTTTACTAATTGTTTCTGCATTATTTTCTTTTCAGAATGGCATCCCAACCGATGACTACTGCTGCTTCTGCTACTTCTGCTATCATGACCAGTGTTCTTTCTGCGGTCATGACTTCCGCTGTTACTGTCAGTACCGGTCTAGTGACACCACTGCCTAATGCAGTGTCGCATGCTGAGAAACCAGAGAAATTCAGTGGTCTGAATTTCAAATAGTGGCAGCAAAAGATGTTCTTTTATCTGACCACGTTGAATCTGGCAAGGTTCTTGACTGAACCAAAACCCCATGTTGATGAAGGGGATATGAATGCTCAAACTGTGAGCGCGATGCATGCTTGGAATCATTCGGATTTCCTGTGCCGCAATTTTATTTTGAATGGTTTGGTGGACACATTGTATAATGTGTATTGCAAAGCCAAGACTGCCAAAGAATTGTGGGAGTCTTTGGATCGCAAATACAAAACAGAAGATGCGGGCACTAAGAAATTCGTGGTGGCAAAGTTCTTGGACTTTAAAATGATAGACTCAAAAACTGTCATGAGCCAAGTCCAAGAATTGCAGGTTATCCTTCATGATATTCATGCGGAAGGAATGATGCTCAGCGAGACATTCCAAGTTGCTGCAATGATCGAAAAACTGCCACCAAGTTGGGTTGATTTCAAGAACTATCTCAAGCATAAGCGAAAGGAGATGACCATTGAAGATCTTGTTGTTCGTCTTTGGATTGAAGAAGATAACAAAGTGGCCCTAAAAAAGGTTGATGGTCCTGAAACTGTGAAGGCCAATCTTGTTGAACATGGCCAATCTTCAAAGGGAAAAAACAGTGGAAAGGGTGGAAAGAAAAGTCATGGGAAACGCTCCAACCTTGGTCCTAAAGGGGGAGTTGGGAAAAAGAAGTTCCAAGGAACTTGTTATAATTGTCAGAAGCAAGGCCACAAGGCCAACGAATGCAAGCTTCCTAAGAAGGAAAATGCTCGACAAGTGAACATGGTTGATGAAGTCGACAACCTGGTTGCCATGGTCACAGATCTCTCGATTTTGGTGACTGAAGTTAATTTGGTCGGGCAAAATAACAAGGATTGGTGGGTTGATACGGGGGCTACCCATCATGTGTGTTTCGACAAGAGCCTTTTCAACGCTTTCAAAGAGGTGACTAATGGCGAAAAGGTTTTTATGGGAAACTCTGCCACGGCCGAAATTAAAGGTGATGGGAACGTGGTTCTAAAAATGACTTCTTGAAAGGAACTCACCTTGTCAAACGTGTTGTATGTTCTAGAAATTCGTAAGAACCTTGTGTCGGGGTGGTAGTTAAACAAATTTGGGTTCAAAATGGTGATTGAGTCGGATAAGGTCGTGTTGACCAAAAATGGTATGTATGTTGGTAAGGGCTATGCCCTAAATGGAATGTTCAAACTCAATGTAATTGTCGTGAATGCAATGAATGAAAACGCTACTAGTTCTACTTACTTGATTGAGTCGTCTAATCTTTGGCATGGTAAACTAGGTCACGTAAATTACAATTCCATTCGTCGTTTAATCAAACTTGATTGCATACCAACATTCGATATCGACTCAACTAATAAATGTGAAACTTGCGTAGAAGCGAAACAAACGAAATCGTCATTCAAAAAGGTGGAACGAATCACCGAACCCCATGAGATGATCCACACTGATGTGTGTGATCTAAAGGCAATTCCTACTCGTGGTGGGAATAGATACTTCATCACGTTCATTGATGATAGTACAAGGTATTGCTATGTGTACTTACTTAAGAGTAAGGACGAGGCTATTGACAAGTTTATCTTGTTCAAGGCTGAAGTTGAGAATCAACTAAATCGGAAAATCAAAGTCGTAAGGAGCGACCGAGGAGGTGAATATGTTTCACCTTTTATTGACATATGTGCAAAGAGTGGAACCATCCACGAACTCACGGCTCCTTACTCCCCTCAATCAAATGGCATAGCGGAACGGAAAAATCGTACTTTGAAAGAAATGATGAATGCCATGATGATAAGTTCTAGCGTAAACCAAAACATGTGGGGGGGAAGCAATCTTATCGGTGAATTATTGATACCCAATAAGAAAAAGGATGTAACGCCTTACGAATTATGGATGGGAAAGAAACCACCATATAAATCCTTGAAAGTGTGGGGGTGTTTAGCTAAGGTGGTGGTCACTCCACCTAAGCGCCTACTAATAGGACCCAAAACGGTGGATTGTGTATTTATAGGATACACCCGTCCTTATGGTCCTTATCGTTTTCTTGTGCATGATTCTAAGAATCCTGGAATATGCAAAGGCACTATAATGGAATCTAAGGGATGCATCATGGTTTGAACAGATGTTCCCATGCTTAGATAAAAGTGAACCGAGTTCTTCTAGACCGGTTGAAGAAATTGTTCCCGAGGGTGAATTTGAAAACGATGAACCTCGAGAACAATCTAATACTGAGGAAGTTGAAATCAGGAAAAGCAAACGACAAAGGACTGAAAAATCCTTTGGCCATGAGTTTCTTACCTATATGGTAGAAGATGAACCTCAAACGTACCAACAAGCGGTACATTCCTCAGAAGGACCTCAGTGGAGAGAGGCAATCAAAAGTGAGATAGACTCTATCTTACAAAACCATACTTGGGAACTAGTGGATCTTCCTCAAGGATTAAACCACTAGGATATCGATGGATCTTCAAGAAGAAGATGAAACCAGATGGGACCATCGATAAGTACAAAGCAAGGTTGGTTATCAAAGGATATAAACAACGAGAAGGTTTAGATTACTTTGATACATATTCGCCAGTTACGCGAATAACATCCATCAGGTTGGTGCTTGCCATTGCCGCCATTAGAAATTTGGAAGTTCACCAAATGGATGTGAAAACAGCTTTCTTGAATGGAATTCTAGAGGAAGAAATCTACATGGAGCAACCCGAAGGCTTCACAGCTATTGGGCAAGAAAAGAAAGTGTGTAAACTTGTGAAATCCTTGTATGGATTGAAACAAGCTCCAAAACAATGGCATCAAAAGTTTGACCATGTCATGCTTGATGCTGGGTTCAAAATCAATGAATGTGACAAGTGTGTGTATGTGAAGGACACATCTGATGGATATGTCATTTTGTGTCTATATGTAGATGATATGCTCATTGCTGGAAGCGATGACAAAATAATAAAATCTACAAAAAATGCTAAAAGCAAGATTTGACATGAAAGACATGGGTCTTGCGGATGTGATTTTGGGGGTCAAAATCACGCGAACCCAAAGTGGACTCGTTTTAAGTCAATCCCACTATGTGGACAACATTCTTGAGAAGTTCAATGCAAATGACTCTAATGAAGCTAGAACTCCACTTGACACAAGTCAACATCTAGCCAAGAATAGAGGTGAACCCGTAAACCAGTTGGAATACTCAAGAATTATTGGTAGCTTGATGTATCTTATGAGTTGTAGTAGGCCAGACATAGCATTTGCTGTGAGCAAGCTAAGTAGATACACAAGCAACCCAAGTTCAATGCATTGGAACTGTATCACTCGGTTGCTTCGCTACTTAAGATACACTCGGGAATAGGGGTTGCATTATAACAGATATCCAGCAGTTATAGAAGGACACTGCGATGCAAATTGGATATCTGACACGAATGATTCCAGAGCAACAAGTGGGTATGTATTCACACTTGGAGGTGCAGCGATATCGTGGAAATCATCAAAACAAACGGTTATTGCTAGATCCACGATGGAATCTGAGTTCATCGCTTTAGATAAAGCAGGTGAAGAGGCAGAATGGCTACGTCAATTTGTTGAGGATATACCAAGATGGCCTATGCCGGCAACGGCCATTTGTATACATTGTGATAGCCAATCGGCACTTGGCAGAGCTCGTAGCACAATGTATAATGGTAGGAACAGACATATCAAACGTAGACATAATACGATACGACAACTAATCTCTACAGGAATTATCACTGTTGAATACGTGAGGTCAAAGGATAATATTGCGGATCCGCTAACAAAAGGCCTAAGTAGAGAGTTAGTACAGAAGTCGTCCATGGGAATGGGACTGAAGCCCTTGAAAATAAAAGTTCATATGATGGAAACCTAACTTAGTAGACTGGAGATCCCAAGAGCTGAGTTCAATAGGAAAACCTAATTGTATGAATTGGTAAGGTCACTGTGGGGGATAACCCTACGTATATATATAAGGGAGTTTATTGCAAAGCTTAGTAAACTTCCTAGTCCATTCCTAAAAGTGACAAGTGTGAGGCTAAGTCTATGGCTTTTAATGATTCGACTAAGGTAACCATACATAGTGAATCACCTATGTGAGAGAGAAGTGGGGTCGCTTCGAAGGGTATTGTTGGGGCACAATACCTAATGGCTCTCACAGAACTAGGCATCATGTTCATGACCATAACGAACATAACTATGATGACTTGACTTTGTCAGGGAGAGTCTCTTGTGAAGTGCATTGTCGTCTACACAAACGGCAGACGAGTTCAAATACATCGAGTTCTACTCAGAGCTAGTGGGCTAAGTGCATTTCATGAGCGAAGGTTCAAAGGGTAACACCTACCTATCGTATGCAAAACTCAACTGCTGAAATCTAATGGGAACAATGTTGTTCTGAGATCGACCTCCATTCATGTGGGGGATTGTTGGAATTTGGGTGTGTGTGAATGGTAGTCTCATATGGTAAAACACTTGTCCCACATTGGTGTGGAGACAAAGAAAAAGGGTATTTATAAGGTAAAACATTTACTTAACCAATATCACTTTATGACATGTTTTACCACAAGTCCCTCGCGCGTGCGCGCATGGGGGGGGTGAAAAAAATGGAACCGGATTTAGTTGAACTCGTGTGCGCCCGCGCGTCCTGCGGACACGAATGCAACTCCGAAAACCCGGACCCGCGCGAGGCGAGTTTTTTGCACTCAAGACTGTAACCGTTTTTTTAATGAGTTTTAAAACTGAAATTAAGATGATTATTCGCATTGATGATGATCATTATTTGGTCTTCGGTTTTCAATATCAGTTTCGAAACTGACTCAATGATGACCATTATTCAATTTTAATTCATGCATTAATGGGTCAGATTTCGGTTATAGTTTAGTGACTATAAAACCAGATGTAAGCTGCTCAGTTTGAGACACACCAGAAATCATCTCTTCTCTCGATCTCTCTACAACATTCTCCTTTTCTTTTCAGGCAAGTGTTCAAGTCCGGCAGTGCGCTGTTGCTGCTTCCAACCGGCGTACCCTGGGAACAGACGACAAATCTGTTTAAGGGAATTGTGTCAAACACAAGCCCGGTTCTCGTTAACTATTTCTGTTTCATATTATTTTGCAGTTCTTATCAGTGCCAGTTTTCCAACAATAAATTCTACCATACAATCTATAATCCATTCAAGAATTGAGATTCATGGTTTTTTTTTTAATTATTCATACTTCATCAAAACATGAAATTTAACATACCTTATGATCTCTTAGACTAGTTGATCACTAATATTGATTCATGCATGAATTTAGACCCAAATCTTTCTTCAATTTGATAATTTTAGGTTAGAGAAGGATTTACCTTCTTTTTCTCTCGTCGTTCCCAGAACACACACTTGTGTGTGCTTCATTTTCGTTTTTCTTTTTTAAAAACTCTAGATCTCATGTTGACCATTTTAGTCCCTCATCTTTAGTTTTGTTATAAAGCCCACCATTCATTGTTTTATTAACCAATAATATATTACTAATTAGGTTAATTGTTCCTAGTTATTATACTTAGAGTTTTATTCGAGGGTGTGTGTGTGTGTGTGTGTATATATATATGTGAATTGGTCTGTAATAATCCCAACTAGACTTCATTGGCCTGTAATAATCCCAAGTAGATTTCATTGGCCATTGACAGTCCCACTTTTGAATATTCTCCATGCTAGTCTCACCTTTCACCTATTTTTCCTCCACCGTTCCTCAATTAAAAAAAACTTAACAGAGTTAAGTTTTTTTTTTTTTTTTTTTTCTTTCTAAATTACAAGCTGACGTTTTAGGGCTTTTGAGAGGATACGAGTCGAATGATGTAAAACCTTTACGAGTTTTGTTGACATTTTGATACTATTAAACTCTTAGGTAGTGTTTGGTATGTAGGAATTAGAGGTGGAATGGAATGTATCATTGAGAGGGAATGAAGAAAAAAGTGTTTGGTTGGTCGATGGAATGGAATCGTCCATTCCAAAATGCATTTCATTCCCTCAAAATCATTCCATCCCTCCCCCGTGTTTTTTTTCCATTCCATTCCCTCTTCACCCTTCATTAACAACACCACAACCTACTACCGTTGCCACCACCCACTACCACTGTCAACCGCCGCCGTCACCCACCTTCGCCGCCACCCACCACCGTCGTCACCCGCCACCGTCACCCACCACCGTCGTTGTCTCCACCCACCGCTGTCGCCGCCATCCACCATCGCCGTTGCCACCTCCGATCACTGCCACCACCCACCTTTGATCATCGCCGCTACCATTGCCGCTGCCACCTCCGATCACCACCGCTGTCGCTACCCACCTCTGCCATCGCTATCAACCACCACCACCCATCGCCACCACCGCTACCACCTGCCACCACCGTCGCCACCGCTACCACCTCTGACCACCGCCACCACCCACCTCTGTCGTCACCCACCACCACCACTAGTGTCACCACCCGTCGTCGTCTCCACCCACCACCGCCGCCGCTACAACTGCCACCTATCACCACCCACCATCGTCGCCCATCATTAACCACCGCCATCTGATTTTGTTTTTCATCTTTTCTCACATACCAAACAACAAAAAGTAATGGTTCATTCCATTCTCACATGAAATGACATTACCTCGTCCATTCCATTCCGATGCCAAACAGACCTTTGATATTTTGATGGTATTAAACCCTTAATAGAACCCCCATCTTACATCAACCCGATCAAACAACGAATCAACGATGATTATAATCCGCTGCCGGGGCCGGATACCGTTAACCACAACATCAACAATCCTGAGAACCTTTTCGACAATGGTGGAAGAATCCAACGTTTCATCTGAAATTGTCTCGCCGCCACACAAACAATCCGCAAACGAAAAACGGCTATACAGACGGCTGTCGGAGCTAGGAGCCACCGGCGGCACAGTTGCACAAACATTAAATCATTATATGAGAGAAGGTAATTTTGTTAAGAAGATTGAGTTAGAGAGATGCGTTAGGGAACTCCGGCGGTATGGCAAGTATCAACATGCTCTTGAGGTATGTTTTTATGTTTATTGCTGTTAATTTGTTGATTTGATGTTGGTTTTGTGTGTTTTATATTTTGACTGGTATGTTGTAAGTGGAAATGTAAATTAGGGCTAATATCGATTAACTAAACCGGTAACCGCATCTTAGGAATTTGAGCAATAACTAAACACTCAATAACTAAAAGTTAAAATTAAAGAAAAAAAGTTAGCAAAAAGAAAATGCTGTGATTGATCAAAAGGGGGTCTTAGGCGCGTTGTTGGGTTGGCGGAAGAGGGCGTTGGCACCACTAAACAACTAAAGGGGGTGGTGTTTAACGCCCCGTATGCTGATTTGGCATGTGGGCATTAACCCACAACTAATGGCCTTATGTTTGTTGTACGGATTTAGGTTAAAATAATTAGAGTTTGTCAGACCACATGGTGTGGTATAGCGCCCCGTGCCAAATCAGACGAATTGGCGCCCTATGGCGCCCCTAACCCACTTTCTGGGCGCCAAAGGGGGGTGCCATCGTCCTCTTCGCCATGCCCTTAGGCCGGTGGGTGTGGCTTAGCACCACCCGCCACATCAACATCTATGCGCCCTGGGGCGCCATCAACCACCCCCTGCTTGTTAAAAGGGGGGCGCTACCCCTTGTCCACCATGGTGATAACGAGCCGGGTGTGCAGGTGGGGCCCACCTCTTTTCAACCAATAAAATCTTTTTTTTAATTTTGTTTAATAGGGGGCTTTATACCACACCATGCAAGTTAAAGGGAGGGGCTTTAAAGCCCCCCATATGACGTGGCGCCTAGGTGGATCTGACGTGACGTGATAAAGCCCCTAGGGGCTTTATACTACACCCTCCTGCCTTAACGGGCATTAAGGGCTGCACAGGTGGGGGCCACTTTTCAAGAGCCAATCACATTTTTCTTCCTTTTTTCTATATTAATAGGTAAGGGGCTTTATCCCATTGCATGGTAGTTAGCTATAAAGCCCCTGTCTACGTGGCACTGATGTCGTGTGATAAAGCCCCTAGGGGCTTTAGACCACACCACCCAGCCTTATGTTAAACACGCATGTACGTTTGGTGTGATGATGGGATTTAACAGCTCGTTTTATCAGAAAATTTGATTTTAAATGGTGGATTAGTTTACAGGAAACATGATTGAACGATTTTTGATCTGCTACTTGTAGATCATATGGCGTTTGGGATTAAGGAACTGACAAATGTATAATTGTTTCTGGTCTTTATTCTTAAGGGGGTGTTTGGCAATTGGCATAATGTCATTGTTTACGTAGTCATAGGTGCACTCAAGGTGCAAGGTCCTTAAAAAGCAAGGGGTTTTTTTAACAATATGAACAAACCGTTTTTAGGGGTTTTAGACATGTTTTACACTGGCATAAGGCTAGTTTAGGCTGGTTCCAGGCCATTTTTGGATGTTTCAGACCTGTTCGGACTAGAATTTGACCACAAAGCGAGTGCCTTTGACTACTATGGTCATTGTGTTTCGAAAGCAATTACTGACTATTTGGTTTTGATTCCGGAGATGATCAATTTCGCTGCAATCCGAAACACCCACTAACTTAAGTTTTAGTCCCAAATTCCTAAATGTAATCTCACTGCATTGTTCACATACTACAGGTAATGGAATGGATGGATAAACGAGAAATCAACTTTTCCAACACCGATTTCGCAGTGCGTTTGGATCTAATATCAAAGGTACACGGGGTGTCAGAAGCCGAAGATTTTTTCAACAATCTATCTCCACAATTACAGAACCGGAATACATACGGGGCTCTCTTAAACACTTACTGTAAGTTAAAAATGGCCGATAAAGCATTGGCTCTTTTTAACGTAATTGATTCAAAAAACTTCACAACTTCATTAGCTTACAACAATATAATGACCTTATACATAGGATTAGAACAGCCCGAAAAAGTTCCCCCATTAATAGAAGAAATGAAAAGACGAAAAATCTATTTAAGCACATTTACTTATAACATATGGATGCAAAGCTTCTCACTATTAGGAGATATCGAGGGGGTAGAACGGGTATTTGACGAAATTGCAAGGGACGGAAAGGAAACTTGTAACTGGACTACTTACAGTAACCTTGCTGGAGCGTATGTTAAAGCGGGTCTTGTCGAAAAAGCCGAGTCAGCTCTTAAAATGCTCGAAAACGAGATAAAAGAGCTAAAACACTCGTCACGTGAAGGGTACCATTTTCTTATAACGTTTTACTCTACACTTAACAATCGAGAACAAGTTCATCGCGTATCGAGCTTACTAAAATCTTCATTTGAGACAACTAGTAACATGAGTTATCGAATCATACTTCAAGCTCTATCTAAGGTGAACGATCTTGAAGGAATGAAGAAGTGGTTCGAAGAATGGGAATCAAACTGCTCGTATTACGATACCCGTGTGGCAAACGTTGTTATAAGCGGTTATCTACAACTCAACATGGTTGAAGAAGCTGAGCTAGTCTTTCACGGATCCGTAAAACGATCAAGCGGCCCATTTGTTCAAACGTTGGTATTATTTATGAAACATTATCTTGCGAGGCAGCAGATCGATTTGGCTATGAAATGTTTGGAAACGGCTTCTGCACAAGCTGAAATTGGTAACTGGTATCCTCATAGTGAGAGTATCGATGTGTTTCTGGAGTATTTCGAGAAAGAGAAAGATGTGGCGGGTGCGGAAAAGTTATACAAGATTCTGCAGAAGTTGAAGTGCGTTGATGATAAGGTGTATAGTCACTTGTTGCAAACGTACATTGCTGCTGGTAAAACTGAACCCGATATGGGCCAGAGGATTGAAAGGGATGGGATTGTGGTAACAACCGAGCTCGGAAATATGCTTAAAAAAGTTTGTTCCGAGTAGTTTTTTACTTAATGGGCCGGGCTTTGTGGTGGTTTGCCAACACTTCAGGCCCGAAGTTCTTCATTCTGGGCTCCAAATTTCAGGTTTTTTTTAATCTTTTTCTGGACTTATGTTTTATTAGGTAAACTACATGAAATATTGAAATTAGTCTTTTGATTTACACTTTTTTATTTAGGCATTGATTTTCAGTTTTTACTGAGCTGTTATTTAAATTTCTTTACTGAGCTACCAATTATATTTATGTCTTGTTAGGATTCTCCTTTGTAACTTGGATATTCATTTAGTAGTATTACACTTTTTTTTAAAGGGATGAGCGTGGTACCGGTACTGAATCGGTACCGAAAATACCGGTACCAAAATTCGTCAAAACTGGGTACCGGTACCGAAATATTCGGTATCCGGTACCGGTACCAGTATTTGAAGGTAAAATTCGGTATTTTACAGGTACCGAACCGGTACCGATACCGAAAATGCCAAAAAGTGGGTACCGGTACCAAATTAAAAAATTCGGTACCGGTACCCAATACCAAATACTCAATCCCTAGTTTTTATACTATGGGTGCACAAAAGAATTGAATAAGTGAACCGTAACTTGGGAAAAAATATACCGAAACCCAATAACCGAACCTGTTATTGATCATGTGTTTTTATAATCGAGTTTTATGGTTTGGTAATGGCTATATGTAAGCCTGAAACGGTTTGGTCGGGTCGGATCGGTAACATGCTAACATGGGTTCTGACCAAGATGGGTTCGCTTGCTATATTTGCTTTTTAGCGGCGGATGGCGGTTGTGGCACGTGACAGTGATAGTCGTGGATATGATAATGGCAGTGGTGGTGGCGATGATATTGGTGACGCGGCAGCCGAGGTGGGTGGGGGACAACCCATTTCTTGATGAATGGATTACAATTGTCGGGTTTAGTTATATGTTTATACGAAACCGAATCAACTGAACCAACATCTATAATCGAAAAACCACACACATTGTAACTAAACCAATTGGTTATGAAAATCCAAAAACCGGAACATTAGTTATAGACTTATTGGTTTGGCTTTGGCCGACTAACCGAGTGTCCGAATTCGGTCCCTTATATTTGTATAATGTGATAGGAGTTTTATGTGAACATCAAAGGATAGCTAGAAATAAGGGAAGGCAATCCTGATTAAATGATGAACCATTTATTTGGTTGTGAGTAGTTACAAGTTATATATATCCATTTTTTATTTGCAAATTACCCCCCTCCTCTCATTTCTATCTACATGTGAGAGGAGAGTAGAGATAATAAAAGAGATTAAATATGGAGCTTAGAGCTCGTATTTTGCTCATAATCTCCATCTCTTCTCTCATTTTATATCTTTCTGTTGAAGGTTTTAATATCCTGCCATCTATAGTCCGACCCAATTCTAAAGTAGGCGGTTTTGACGAACCATCCAGACCCATACTAGGCCTGGAAGAAGCCCGAAAGACGATTGCACCCGTTACATCCTCATTTGTAAACGAAGCGGAAACCATTTCATCGTCAGTTTTCAGACGAGATACAAAGGTAGCTAGCCCTGTTCCAACTCCTTTTTCCGGGCCCGGTTCCTTGAGCCCGGGTCTTGCTCCATCTCCGTTTTCAGGGCCCGCTCCTTACCCAAACCTTCCCTTCTCACCTGGCTCGGACATGAGCCCGGCTTCATCTCCGTTTTCAGGGCCGAACCCGCCCTTGTCACCTGGGTCAGGCCTGGGCCCAGCTCCATCTCCATTTTCAGGGCCCTCTTCACCTGGGTCGGCTCCAGGCCCATCTCCTTCTGGGTTCATTGATCATGATGTTGCTTTGGTCATTGAGTCCCGAATCAAGCAAAGTCAGTCCGATGCTCAATCAGCTATGGACGAGGCTAAGAAGCTTCTAAAGGACCCAAACATGGCTTCTTCGGAAACAGGCAAGTGTTTGAGTAAATGTGTTGATAAGTACGGTGCGAGCCTAAACAAGTTGAACCGGGCCATTACGGATCTTGGGGTTCGTGATGTAACATTGCTTGCTGATGATTTCGGTGCGGTGGAGGTAGATATATCGACGTGTCAGGCATGTTTTGCAGAGAACATTGGGGAGGATTCGCCGCTGAAGTCGTTAGAGGAAGCCACCATGAAGGCTGCCCGCGAATGCCTAACTGTTATGGATTATGCAGCCTAAGTTTTTATTTTGTTAGGTAGATTATGTGTGTGTAATTTTTTTTTGGCAGGAAGAAACTTTAGCAATTCATAATCTCATGTTACAAAATCAGCCCTCCTAATTCAGAGCCCAGCCCAAATTATATGAAACTACAATCCAAATCACACCAAGCCCATTTGGTTTGGGCTGTTTGGGATTGCTTCATGTCAACTGGGCCCTAAAATTTGACTCATTATTGGACTTATAGGAATATAGGTTATAAGCACCGACTTACTAAGGTGGGGTTTGTTTTATAAGAGGTAAAATGTCTGCAGTCTGCGGACTACATCTACAGACATCGGTAGAAGAATGGGTTGACCAAACTGCAGTCTGCAAGAAGAAGAATGTTTGTATTTTAACGTACGTAGACTTCTAAAATAAACTGGTGGTGGTGCACGGACGGTGGTGGTGGACGGTGGCTGTGGATGGTGGGTGGTGGTGGTGGGTGGTGGTGGTGGACGGTAGGTGGTGGTGGTGGACGGTGATGGTAGTAGGCGGTGGTGGTGGGCGGTGGTGTTTAACTTTCTGCAGACCTTAAAAATCTTAAAAGTGACTGAGCTAAGTCTGTATCAAGAGGAGCTCGTGCAAACATTTTTTAATTCAATGTCTTTGAAAAAATCACACAATCTGCAGATGGCAATGTCTGTGCGACGCAGACATAAGAGCATGCGTAAATTATTTTTTTAGAAAAACAAACGACACCTAAATAATTATCGGCTCAGTTAAAATATATTTTGTTAAATAGTTAAAATATAGATTTGGGTTAGTTAAATTATCTTTAATATATATATTTTTTGTAAAGATTTAGGTAAAAACAATTGAGCATAAATGGTCCAAATATCTTAAAGATTTAGGAATCAAAATCAACATCAATGAAATTTAATTTTTTTTAATGACAAATGTTACTTCTAAATTACACCAAATTATTCCTAATTTACACCTTACCTGGGATTGAACCAAAAACCTCTTACTAAAAGGCGAGTGCCTCTACCAAGTGAGCTAGGCTCACGTTGACACAAAGAAATTTACAATTGAAGTACAACAATTGGTTTGTATTATTAAATCTTGAATGAACTCTATTTTTCGATATCCGTATTTACTGTTAGATATCTCATTTTATACTTTGTACCCACTCATTAACGACTATTAACTAATTATAAAATTTGACAATCCAACCGAAAACATAAAACATTCATCATCTACCTAATATCTAACCAATTATTGATTCATATAATACTCATATTCAATACATTTATAAAAGACGAACATTAACTAAGAATAAGACTTTTTGGAATTTTTATACACATCAAGGATAGAAAATGAGAGGTAACGTGTGTAACCTTAAGCTTCTGAATAGGATATCTTAGTCTACGGGCTTGCATTTACGCCATCAAAATTATGCATATTACTTTTATAAAATTTAACCTAGACCTTTCATATAAAAAGTATAGAAGATGATTTGCTTGGTATACATAATAAACCAATAAACGATCTAGTATTTATTATTAGTGACGTTTCCTACATTTTGTTATATTTATTGAGGTTAAGAATAAAGATAATTTGTTGTTAATTTATAAACCACAAACCCAGGCCCAACCCGAATTCTCACAGTTGGGTTTTCAATCCCCACACGAAACCCAAATAAAAATCTAGTTTCCATTTTCTTTTATCTTCACCCCTCCCTCACCTACTCCGTCGCACTCGTCGGCGTTATACGGATAAGCCACCGTCACCGTCACCTTCACCGTCGCTTACTGAACTACAACATAACATATCCTTAATTAATTTCAATGGCGCAATCGTGCGTTCCGTCGCTCAGATTCAACGCTCTCGCCTTCTCTTCCACAAAAAACCCTAACTCCATTTCCGAACCCAACTTTCACCCCCTCCGTTCCAGGTACCGGTTTTTTATTGTTTTACTGCAATGTTCTTGCGTTTTTGTTCTTAACTTTGTTAGTTATTATCAATTAGCTTAGGTTGAATTAACTGGTGAAAATTTGAAGGTATATATGGGGGAATTTGTGTAGAATTTAGTTGAGTTTGAAGTAGACATCTTAGTTGAGGTTTTGGATTGAATATATTTCCATTCCACTATGTAATTATTGTTTAAGATTTTTAAAGTTAAAGACCGGCGGCTCCGAAACAAACATTAGACAATACAAACAGTACTAGAAATATAGAATTGGAAAACTATTGATAACGAAAGAAATGGTGAGGAGGAAGGAAGATAGAAACAGGGATAACGAAAGAAATATAGCCACGACTACAAGAATACGGTATCGTGCAAAGTCCACTAAAAGTGTAGAGAAGACCCTAAGGCAAATTTGTACCCTTAAAAAAAGAGTCCTTAATCTTAATCCTATGTCTTTGTAAACTGCTATTGGTGATGATGTCCTCAGAGTGGTGTAACTCTAACAAATCCTACCTAATCCGCTCATCTCAAGTCAGCTTGAGCATACCTTCTCCCATGCGCAAAACATTTAAATCTCCCGTCTTAACTTATCTGATATTTACTAGCTTCCCCTAACCTGTCCCTAAAACGTTCATATTTTATCCAGTCCAACCTTGTGTGCTCACATATCCACCTTAGCATTGTCATATTTGCTACCTCCGTTTTACGCATCCGCGTCTTCGCGATGGCTCAACATTATGTTCCATATATAACAAAGCCGGTCGAATTACAACCCTGTAAAATTTTCCCTAAAGGTTCAGTTGGGAAATTCATTTATCTGACACGAGTGTGAGATTTTAATTGTGTGAGCATTATTGATTGCAGGAATGTTAGTAAATTGAGAAGCAATCAGAAAACCGTTCGGACTTCTTCGGTGAAAGCTGTATATTCCGGTGATTATCCATCACTAGACAAGAATTCAAGGCAGGGAATATGGTCCATTAGGTGGGGTTCTGTGCTTCTGTTTCATTATTTTTATCATTCTATTTATTTATTGTAATTGTTGAGTAATTTCTAATACGCAGGGAGGATGTACAAGTTCCATCATCGCCCTACTTCCCGACATATGCACAAGGTCAAGGGCCACCTCCGATGATGCAAGAACGGTTCCAGAGTGTTATCAGTCAACTCTTTCAATACGTGGGTACCTTCTTTGTGCTGATGAACTTTGTTTAATCCGTTTATAGTAATTATACGCGTGTTTGGCTGTGTTTATAGAGAATCATACGTTGTGGTGGTGCGGTTGATGATGACATGGCAAACATTATCGTTGCTCAGCTTCTATATCTTGATGCTGTTGATCCTAACAAGGTTTGATCAGATCCATTACTTAACTGATCGAAAGTTAGTTATTCCTCTAACGACTGCTCACTACATACTACTGTCACTGTTATTAATATTATTGACAGGATATTGTGATGTATGTAAACTCTCCTGGTGGTTCTGTCACTGCTGGTATTTTGCTCTCTTCGTAATCTTTTTTCGATTCTTGAATATGAGTTTTGTTGTTTATTTACGTGATTCTTTAGGTATGGCCATTTTTGACACCATGAAGCATATCCGCCCCGATGTTTCCACTGTATGCGTTGGACTTGCTGCAAGGTAATCAGTTTATATTTATTATAACGTTACGTAATACTTTTTAATTTCTTGTTTATCAATAAGAAGTATATTTTAACTCGTTTATTTTACAGTATGGGTGCTTTCCTGCTTGGTGCCGGCACAAAAGGTATTAATTTACTTTCGCTTTAATTACTTTATGATTTCAGTTACTGAAATATTATGTTTTATCTCTTCAACAAAATTTAGGAAAAAGATATAGTCTTCCAAATTCAAGGATAATGATTCATCAACCTCTTGGAGGCGCACAAGGTGGACAAACTGATTTGGATATTCAGGTACGTCTTCTTTTGTCCGATTTTAAAAACTTAACACAAGATGTGTAATGAAATTACTATGGTTAGTGGTAACTAATGACGGCATTATTCTTGTAGGCTAATGAAATGTTGCATCACAAGGCGAATTTGAATGGGTATCTGGCATACCACACGGGTCAAAGTCTTGACCGAATTAACCAAGACACGGACCGTGATTACTTCATGAGTGCCAAAGAAGCTAAAGAATATGGGCTTATAGATGGTGTCATTATGAATCCACTTAAAGCTCTCCAACCACTGGCAGCCGCTTAAGTAAGCATCAGTTATAATTTTGAATTGTGTAAACCAATGTTATTTGCTTCACATAAGTAGTGTCTTCATAATGCTGTGTCAAGCTGGATATACTGTCGAATTATGTGAACCATATGAAGAGTAATGTTTTTCGTTGTAGTGTAATATTTTTCTCCATTGCTTGTAACGATGGATGTTCAATTTAAAACCAATTTTAAGTAGATAACTGCATGAACATGTATAGAAATTGCTTTAAGTGTGATATATAAGATGGGTTTTTACGGCCTTTCTTTCTCTATCCCATTTACATGTGATTATCTTTCATGTCAAATGCATGGATGTTTATGCGTTTTCATAACTCTACTCAAAATGGGTTTCGTACTGAACACTTTTGAGGGTAAATTAAAATTTGCACTTAGATTAATATCTGGTATGACGTTTAAATTTTGTAAATTTGTAGTATTAGTCGGAAATTTTAACAAGTCTACGATATTCTAGTTCTTGTTTGTCTTTACACAGTTGTCAATTAGGAGTGTTGTTCGGGTACTTTAATTAGGTTTCGGGTTATTTGGGTTTTTGGTTATAGTGATCCAAGTGAGGTTTGGGTTAATCAGTTTCGGGGTAGTCTCGGTCGGGTTGTTCGGTATTCAGGTTGTAGTCGACCTCGTATGAAATGAAGATGATGCATAGAAGTTTTAGTTATATAAGTAAGCTTGGTTGCAGAACTTATAATGGCCATCGACCTCAGCTTGTATGCCATTTGAACTTATGAGAAAGCACAACGGATCTCTTGATGATATGAAGAGTCCCGATTAACCTTTTCTAAAACCATTTACCGATTCAAATTCCAACTCTTTGGTTCGGTTTATTTTATGTACAGGTTTGGGTTAGTCGAGTTCCATCTTATTCGGGTTCATTAACACTTGGGTTCGGTATTTGGGCTTCTGGTAAAAAATGACACCCCTAGCGTTGTAATCATAAGTTTATACAGGAAAGTAAAAGTATAAGAATTTTGAAACAAACGAACCCGACCCAGTTATTCGAATTCGAGTTGTATAATTATTATTTTTTTATTAAAAGAATACATATTCTTTTATTTATTTGTTACTCAACATTTAGATTATTTAAAATTAACCTGAATTCGCAACTTTAGAATTTGAATTAAACAAGTAGAAAATCATAATTCAAAACCGTGCGTGTTCCAAAAAACAAAAACCACTAGTCTAGTATTTGTTTAACATTTGTCTCTGACGGTGATGGCAATCGAGGTTCCCTCCTCTCTTTCGCTACTTTCTCCAATCATTCACTCTTCTCTAAAACCTTAAAAAATATATTTAGAATCTTGAAAACAATGAAAAGATTCAGATTGAGAATAGGACCTAACCTTCACCTGAAAAGAATGGAAAGATTCATGTTATTTGAGAATACAATCTAACCTTTATGTGGGTGCTTTTCAATTGATTTCTGAGAGTTGAAAGAATTGAAACACAAGTACTCATGGAAGAAAAAAACATGTAGAGAGAGAGAGAGACAAAGTGAGAGAAGACCCCACTTTGTGTTACTTTGCTGAATATATGTGGACAATTAGGAAGGAGTAAAATTAAACAGTAAATACCCCTTGCAAACAGCTTTTGATAACTAATGGCTCAAACACACCCAAATGCTTATTTCCACATTTTAGGGTTTATATACGTTGCGTGTAAGTCTACACATATAGTCCTATACAGGACTTATACTACACCTATAGGCTTACGTGAGACCTATACTATATCCATAGGCCTATACGAGACCTATAAGCTTATAAAGGACCTATAAAAGACTTATACTATACCATATAATACGATACTACACATGTAGGCCTATACGAGACGATACTACACATAGGCCTATACGAGACGATACTACACATATATGCCTATACATGACTTATACTACACTATACGATGCAATACAATAGGATACAATATTATGTTACACGTATAGGCCTATACGAGATTTATACTACACTATATGATATGATACTACATCCATAGGCCTATACGAGACTTATATTATACTATACCATGGAATACTTAACAATGTGTTTTACTACACGATACGATACGATACGATACAATATTATATTACATGTATAGGTCTATACGAGATTTATACTACACTATATGATACGATACTATCCACATGCCTATACGAAACCTATATTGTACTATACCATAGAATACTTAACAATGTTTTTTATTTATCTATTTCTAAAAATTACTTATTATAAAAGTTCGCTAAAACAAGAAATAATGTATAACAATGTTCCTTTAAAAAAAGAGTAAACTGCTAAAATCATCCCTGAGGTTTGACTCAAATTGCTAAATCAGTCCAAAATCAACTTTTTTTGCTAAAACAGTCTCTGAGCCTAGTTTCTGTTGCTATTTCAGTCCAATAAATTAACACCGTTAGAACCTCCGTTAATGAATGGGTAAAACTGCTAAATTCGTCCCTGAGGTTTGATTCAAGTTGCTAGATCAGTCCAAAATCAAGTTTTTTGAATTTGTTAATTATAAACTTATTTAGGTATATAATTTTTCTAGACTTGCATTAATTTTTTAAATTTGTTAATTATAAACTTATGTAGATTATAAACTTATTTAGGTATATAATTTTTCTAGACTTGCATTAATTTTTTGAATTTGTTAATTATAAACTTATGTAGATTATAAACTTATTTAGGTATATAAATCATTAATATCACAAGATTATAAACTTATTTAAGGCGGGTCCAGTTATATTTATTATTTATGTTCGTTGAATAAATCATTAATATCACAAGAGAAAAAAAATGGTAAATGACAGAATGTAGCTCTTTTGGAGAGCGCAATTTTATTTTTTAAGAGTAAACTGCTAAAATCGTCCATGTGGTTTGACTCAAATTGCTAAATCAGTCCAAAATCAACTTTTTTTGCTAAAACAGTCTCTGAGCCTAGTTTCTGTTGCTATTTCAGTCCAATAAATTAACACCGTTAGAACCTCCGTTAATGAATGGGTAAAACTGCTAAATTCGTCCCTGAGGTTTGATTCAAGTTGCTAGATCAGTCCAAAATCAAGTTTTTTGAATTTGTTAATTATAAACTTATTTAGGTATATAATTTTTCTAGACTTGCATTAATTTTTTGAATTTGTTAATTATAAACTTATGTAGATTATAAACTTATTTAGGTATATAATTTTTCTAGACTTGCATTAATTTTTTGAATTTGTTAATTATAAACTTATGTAGATTATAAACTTATTTAGGTATATAAATCATTAATATCACAAGATTATAAACTTATTTAAGGCGGGTCCAGTTATATTTATTATTTATGTTCGTTGAATAAATCATTAATATCACAAGAGAAAAAAAATGGTAAATGACAGAATGTACCAAATGCATTATATATTTTCTTAAATGTCTTAAAATTTAAGATAAATTACAAGTCTACCCTAAATATATAATTTAAATTTGTGTTTAGTTATAAAAATATAAACAGAATGTAGCTCTTTTGGAGAGCGCAATTTTATTTGACCTGTCTTAAACACTGGTTTGACCCGAACCCGTTTTGACTCAAACCAAAATAATCCTTTTTATGAGACTTGTTCTGGCACGACATGTTGTCCGACCTCACCTGAATGATAAGTATTATAAATAAGAAACCACTTAATTAAGTAGAAAAAATGAATACAAGGACTTTATAATACAAATATTAAATTAAAATAATTGATAAATATTAAACATTAAATATTACGAATTAAATAAAAACAAATAAAAATTATGTTAATTTCTTAATATTTAAATTTACATATAATGTTTGTATTTTTCATAACTAAATATTGTTTAAATTAACTGTTGTCTTATTTAAATCCTTAAATAAATACTAAATATTTACATGGTAACAACAACAACAACAACAACAAAATAAAATCAGTATTTAAGGCTGGGCCGGTTAAATTACGCTCTTCAAAAAAGCTACATTTATATTTTTAAAACTAATTTTATTTAAATTAAATTAAGTATTATCTTATTTAAATACTTAAGTATATAATTAGTAAACATTTAATGATAATAATAATAATAATAATAATAATAATAATAATAATAATAATAATAATAATAATAATAATAATAATAATAATAATAATAATAATAATAATAATAATAATAATAATAATAATAATAATCAAAATAACTAACAAATAATTTTTCAAAATAACTAACAAAAGGATTTTTTTTTCTCTTGTGATATTAATGATTTATATACCAAAATAAGTTTATAATCTAAATAAGTTTATAATTAACAAATTAAAAAAAATCAATGCAAGTCTAGAAAAATTATATACCTAAATAAGTTTATAATCTAAATAAGTTTATAATTAACAAATTCAAAAATTAATGCAAGTCTAGAAAAATTATATACCTAAATAAGTTTATAATTAACAAATTCAAAAAACTTGATTTTGGACTGATCTAGCAACTTGAATCAAACCTCAGGGACGAATTTAGCAGTTTTACCCATTCATTAACGGAGGTTCTAACGGTGTTAATTTATTGGACTGATATAGCAACATAAACTAGGCTCAGGGACTGTTTTAGCAAAAAAAAGTTGATTTTGGACTGATCTAGCAATTTGAGTCAAACCACATGGACGATTTTAGCAGTTTACTCTTAAAAAATACCTTTTATATACGCTGCGTATAGGCCTATACGCGGCGTATATAAATGGACAAATTCCCACATCATATCCGAGATTCTCTTAGAAATTGAAAAATGTGGCTATACGCCGCGTATAGACCTATACGTGGTGTATAAAAAGCTAGAGTTTGGTGTGCAAATGTGTACACACGAATTAATATACAGGAAATATATATTTTCTACCACCGCATGCCAATCAGCACTACAAAACAAAAGATTTTCATCGACGGTAAACCGTTAATGAAGGTGGTTCACATTTGTAATTCGTTGGAAAATACGATGTGGGTAATGTATTAACCAACAGGTTACTGATGAAATTTCCGAGTGCCAACAACTGCGTATTCAGTCATGACGGATTACCAACTACTATGTCGAACAACTATGTCAGCGTCGCACTTGAACTTCTTTTCCTTAGGGTGGTAAGGGCGCCCTTTGGTGAACCCTTTGGTGAGTTCTTTTGCCGATAGGGGAAACACCGCCGAGGGTTGTTCGGTATTCGATGAATAGGTTGCACGGTAGCTAGTCACCGAGTGAAAAATCCAACTGTTGGCAAATTATGACCGTTGGGGTAAACAAAAAAATGACCGTTGCACAATTAAAAAAATAATTGTTTTCTTTTATAAAACCCACACATTTCAATCTTCTCACACCACTCTTACTACAATCTTAAATTTCTACACACCATGGATAAACAAAACAAAGGTGAAAGTACGAAACAAGGTTCCGCTAGCCGAGGATCGAGTTCAAACCCAAGAGGACGCGTGTCGCAAACTAGACGAGGCGTTTCTAGCGGTCCGAGTGCACCGTTTCAAACCCCATGCGGATATTCAACAAACTCTCAACCTCAATCTTTTTACCCCCCAAGCTTCACAACCGACGTTTTATAACACCCAACCCCAACCTAATTTTCAGTCACAATTATTTTCACACCCACACGGTCCAACGATGGTCGCACCTGGCATGTACGAATACTCCATGGAAGCGCAAAACTCGTTTGATCCGTTTGCATTTAGGAGCCCACAAATTTAATCACCAAGAGAGAATGTCGAGCGCTCACTTCCGATCTATGATGACAATGAGGACCAAGATGTAGAGGTTGTCCCCGAAACACAACATTTGGATGAAGAAATTGGCGAAGACGAAGAAGAATATGAGGTGGAAGACGAAGATGTCGGTGAGGCAAAGGCAAGTGAGTCGAAAGAAAAGGGAGGAAAAGCGGAGCGTCAATCTTGGACGAAAAAACAAGAAGAAGCCTTAGCCAATGCATGGGTTCATTGTTCTTTAAACAAGCAAATAAGCAACCAAAAAAAGTTAGACAATTTTTGGAGAAAAGTTCTCGAGCATTACAACCCAACGGTCGGTGGAAGTACACGGACCGTCATCAAGTACGTTCAAAATGGTTCCCTATGTTGAAGAAGATAAACTACTTCAACGGCCTTTAACATCGAGCAGTATATATATATTTTTTTTTAACTTTATAGGATATTTTCTATAACATTGTTTTTGTTTTTATATTTTACTTTATATTTGTTATATAGGTCGGATCGTATTCATTGTAGCGGGTGTGGCGACGTCGATGTCATGAATAGGGCTTTAAAAGATTACCAATCAAAATTTCCGATTGGTTTTCATCATATTAAGACGTGGGAGGTTGTTAATAAACATGACAAATGGGCCCGGTTACCATTGTTGGGTGAGGATAATGGTAGTTCGGGTCAAAAAAGAAAGTCGTCGAATTCGGGTAACTATATATAATACGGGTACACCGGGAACTGAGTTCACTAGCGGTATACCGACATAAACCTAGACCCCTCACCAACAAGACCACGTAAGAAAGATAAGAGAGCCGCAACACGATCGATAGTGAAACGACTTTGACCGAGAAGCTTTCACAATACACCCTTATGAAAGAAGCAAAACAAGCACGGACGATGGAGTTGTCGAATATAAAAAAGAAACATGAGGAAGACACCATAGCGTTAGTGGCGGAATAACGCGAGGCGATGAAACAACTTTTGTATGATTGGGATATGGAGACGTTTACTAAGCCACACGACCATGCTTCACCTGAGATGTTGCCGTGTATTCCAGCCCGAAAACGGGAGATCGCGAAAAAATATAATTGGTGATGCCCCTTCTAAATTTTTAGTTTTATTGTTTTTGTTTTAATTTTCTAGTTTTAATTTTATGTAATGTGTTTTTTAATTAAACGTACTTTTATTTTGTTCAATATATGTTTTATTTATTTTTAATGCATAATTTCTAGAAATTAAAAAAATTTAAAAAAGCAATGGATTCCCATGTGTTTAACCCCCTTAGTGATTGAGTGAAAAATGCAGAGTGAAGAGGGGAGTTGACATGACATAAGGTGATTGACTAGGTGAAGATTTTAGCGACAAATTTGGATCACTGACGGACCATTTGAGTATCATCGTGTCATCAACGGAACCACCTGATCATATCCATCTCCACTAGGCTACAATGCCTATACACCAATCCTGGAAGAAACCCAATAAATCTGGGAATCGTGCAATCAACGGAACCACCCAATCATATCCATCTCCACTATGATATAATGCCTATACACCAATTCCGGGAGGAAACCCAATAAATTTGGGAAAACCCACCTTGTAGGAATCGAACCCAGGATCTAATGGTCTCTAAGTGTTATCCCACCCTAAGATGCAATTAGGCTATAATTACACGGCCAATTAATCTACTTCTAATAATAAAATGTTGGTGTGATAGATCGTCCGTGATACACGTTTTTGTGCATTAACAAGAAAGTGGCTGCATCTCACATAATAAATGCTTTCTAAAAAGGACTTCTTAAAAGTGGCTATATGATTGTATATTGCATATGCTCCAATCATCCATGAAGCACATGTAAACTTATTTGGAGCTTTTAGATTTGGCATTTAACAAAAAGGGGAATCTCGCTAGTGCTAAGAAATCAACAAAACCAAAAATGTTTGTCGCCACTAATATTGATTCAGTTCTACCACATGAACAACCAAAACCCTTTTTTATAGTGCACCAACTTAACCTCTTGATTATGTTATCTTTTAAAATCATCAAAAACACAAAACATCTTGGAACCAACAATGATCCACAAAATTAGCATTATAATTAATATATCTACACTAAGTGCCTCTAGTTTAGAGGGATTATTATTTTATATATATTATTGGTACTACCTAACTTCAAATAACAAACAACTACATTTAGTTACATATTTGGTTCTCACCCTTAATCAAGAAGGTTGAACAAGAACTCTCTCCTCAAAGAAATTACTTCTCATGATGCTTTTGAATGATGAGGAAGACATTGGTAGCTCTTCAAGTTCATCATAGAAGTCGTTTTCTTCGGTTTTCGTTGCTGAAAAGTTCATGAGATCCGGATATGAAAGAGGTTCTTCATCAAAGTATGTATTTTCAAGAGTTACCGCTAAATGAGTTTCATCTTCTAGGGTCTTAATGTAGCAAAAACCATCATCTTTGGGCGTAATAACGGGTTTTTGCTCTTCGTTCTCTTGATCAGGTTCAAGAATGGTGTTCATTTCAGGTTTTGAATCGGTTTTCGACTGTTTGGAGAGATTAGGGTTTGGATGATTATGGGTAGAGGTGTAAGTGATGATGAGCATGGTTGAATCTGTTCTACATATCTCCACTTGCTTCTTGGCTGAACAACTTTTTGATGTGCTACATTTGTAGTATCCCCTGCAAAATTATTGAAAATGGAGAGGAAAGTTGCAAGTTTGTCAGCAATAATTGATGTTTCTTTAATAAAAAGGTTGGTGAAACTGAGTGATGGCTAAATGACCTATACTTTTTGGGATTCAGATTATACATATGCATGTACACATTTAACTCATATCTCATGTAGCTACGAACCATATGTCAGTCAATCCCTAGTTAAACATATATACAAAATATGAGTATAGGGGTACTAAGATTATTACAAAATTAGTTTTGAGTAAAAAAATGAAAAAACACATAACCAAATCTCTTTTCTGAGTCCCTGTTGCCTCTATCTGATGGGTTAAAAGGTAGCCAGATACACTAGGGTTTTCACTAGCAGACAGCTACACAAGCATGATTGGACTGATTTGAGTCAAAGTAGAAGCCTAGAACAGGAACAAAAAAAACAACTAGGGAAACCTGGAATCTATCACAGTTTTGTGAAATGTTAATGATTGACACATGCTAAAAGTAGGATCAAGATACCACCCTTTCTTCCCAAAATAGATCTTTTTTGAGTATGGAATATACTGAAAATAAATCTTGATTTACTACAAGAAACCATATATTAACATAAATGTCAAAATCAAGTACCTTGGATAAGGAGACCCTTTGATAGGTTTTTGACCATATTTCCTCCAAGACCAACAATCACAAGAAGGGTTTTGATCACTCTTCTTTTTTCCTTCAAGTTTCACTTTCACCACAGTCTTCTCAGCCACCTTTCTATCTTGCAAAAAGAACCAGAAGAAATAAAAGATGAAAACTTTTGTGCTTTTAAACTCATGTAAGTTAGAAAATAAACTAAAAAACCAAGAAAATCTTGATCTTGATGAGGGTGTACTTGCCTTTTCTTGGAAGTTTGAAAATCTTCCATTTTGATCTTGTTTATATGATGAGAAAACTGAAAAAAGTGTTGTAGAATGGGTAAAAATGGAAGTAGGAAGAGGAAGAAAGCATTAAAGAAAGAGAATTGATTAAGAGAGAAAGAAAAGGAAATAAAGCAATAGGTGACAAGATCCACATCATGCACTTCACCACTTCCGTCCACCCATGTGCAAATTACTTTAATACCCTTGTCCCTATGAACAGAATTTTTTATCCAAAATTTATAAATATACAAGTGGGTATTTTTTTTATTGTTTTTATTAAGTAGTAGTTGGGTGAGGTTAAAGCCTCTAACTAACACATTGCAGGGTTCAATAATTTGAAGGCACCCACTTTTTTAGTCTATCAATCTAGCTTCTAGAATAACATGTCAGGACTCTTGATAAGTAGTTATATATGACAAATCACCTATGTACAATATTAGCTTCATAATTTCTGTTTTGTTGGTTTATCTTTTAGGGTAGGATATTCATTGTCTCATTTGTATATAAGTCTAGCGCTTGCATCATATCCTAATTGATATATATTAACAAATTACTATGTACAATATAGTAGTTTCATAATTTCAGTTTTGCTGGTTTATCACACCTTGTATATTCGTCTGGCACTCACATCATATCGTAATTAAATAATTAATATTATATCGTACAATATCATATTGTGTAGTATTATGCTTATAATAGATTTCTACAATGTCGATGAAAAGAAAACAAAATTCCCTAGGCACATGGGGCAAAATGGATGGTATTGCCACGTTAGTTAAAAATATGTCGGGCGAGTCTAGTTTGGGGTCTATGGGCCAAGGAGGTGTGGATATTCATTATGATATAAATGTTAGCAACACCAACATCAAACAATGTCTTCGAAAAGTTACAGATGGCCACTTTACTGCAATGGTGAAAGTGTTATGCCCGTCTAGTGTCGCTCCATATAATGGTGATACCATGAAGGCTTTAGAGGCTGAACACCCGCACATGCCACCTCCAGCTATGCCAATTGCCAAGAACTATGTATTCTAAGCCTCCCCTTGTAGCAACAACTGATAGTGTCATTGGTTGCACCAAATTGTTTCCTAAAGTAATTTGGTGTCGGGTGGCATAGAGGCTATATTACATAGTGCCAACAGGGGTTTGAGTGGACGTCAAGTTGATGGGTCTCTTTTTATGCTTAAAGTGGATTTTACTAACGCGTTTAATATGGTGAATAGATCAACCTTACTTCATGACGCCAGGTTCTATTTCTTTGTGGGTAGAATTCTTATATGAGTAACCATCACGACTGTGTCTTGGAGATGAGCATACATGGTCAATAGGGAGACCATTTGAGACCACTTTTTTTTTGCACCCCCGTGTGCATCAAATCAGAGATAAATGCAAGCTCTTTCTTCATTCTTAATATCTTGATGATGGGACTCTCAATGGAGATTCAGAAGAGGTGGCTAGAGTGTTGGATATCATTAAGGTGATGGGTCCATCTTTGGGTCCTATTTTATTAATAAAGAAAACTGAGTTATTTTGGCCTTCTTATGATAGTAGGAAGTTTCGTGAGGTTTTATTCTTGATAGACAACAGGAGACCGTTATTGGGGGTGAAGCTTTTGGGTGGGTGGGTGGTGGGCTTTAGGAGAGATGCATGGTTTAGTAGTGGGTTAGCAAAGAAGAGAGCTGCTAATGCTATTGATTCAATGCATCTTCTTCCAAAACTAGGTGACCCGCAGTGTGAGTTACTCTTGCTTAGATCCTGTATGGGTATTGCCAAAATTTTCTTTGGCTTGAGGATGTGCAAACCCGTACAAATGATGGAGGGAGTGTTGTTCTTTGACAAAGGACTTCACGAGGTGATTAAGGACATTGTGGTTTGTGGAGGTCCTTTCTTTGGAGATTTCCGTTGGTGACTTGCTTCCTTATCAATTAAGTTTGGGGATTTAGGGTTATATTCGTCAGTAGAGCCTTCATGCTACGTCTTTTAGCCTCGAGGTCCTAATCTTGGGTGCTTCAGGACCAAATCTTACGAGGCAGTGGTATATGTGCCATGGATTCTGATTATGGTTTTGCTTTGAATTGTCTTTTTGATATGATTCCAAGCTTTGAGTTTAGCTATTTCTCTAACAAGGACACTACTCTCAAAAGTCCAACATGCCAAAGTTCCCTTTTTAGTAAATTTACCGAGGACATGGAAGCACACTTTGACATGACCATTAGACAAAAAGCCATTTTTGAGTGTCTATGAGCACCAGCTGCCTAAGACTTTATTCTTGCTACCCCTATAGATGGGCTAGGCCAAAATATGTCACAGGTGGAGTATCGTTCTATCCTTAGGTATTGTCTCATGATTCCTCTTTTTTCGGTTGATGAGATATTCACTGTTTGTCTCAAGGTGTGTTTGGACCCATTTAGGGAGCATGCAATACATTGTAGAGAGCTAGTCGGGTTCAAGTACCAACATGATTTGGTTAGAGATCTTCTTTTTTGACATATTTATGCGTGCCGTGGTTTTTATTAAAAAAGAAGCCCCTATGAATTTCTTGACTTATCTGTTAGAAGGAAGGTCAACTCTCAAGACTAGCTGACATTTTGGTACTTGGATGGATTGGAGGGAAACATGCGTGTGTGGCTCTAACAGGGGTCTCCCCTCTTGTGAGTTTGGGGACTAATATTTTCACGGCTGGTCAGGCTGCTTCATGCAAAGTGACCAAACACGAGAAAGCATGCATTGACAACTAACACGTCTTTGTACCATTTCCATTTGATACTTTTGGTTTCCTTGCTCCTGAGGCTGTGAAGCTACTTAGTCGAGTCCATCGGGTCATGCATAGTAATGTTATGACCCTAAGATATATGAATGTAGTTTTTAAAAGACTTAGTTTTGTTACTCAAAAGGGGTAGCGGTGCAGTTTTTATCCGTTTGCCTCAGTGGCGGAACTAGAAAATTTTTTAAGGGTATCCCAAATTTTGTTTATCGTACGTCACGTCATACGATGTATTTTTTTATAGTCCATTTGTACAATCAAATACAAAATAATAACAAAAATTAGTAACTAAACCTCAACCAAAATCCAATTTCGTTCCTTTTGTGTTAGAATACCTTTACTTAGGCGGTGGCTGAACTTGAAACTTTTAACTAGGGCTCTCAATAACTTTAAACTAATAATTATTAGTTGGTTAGTGTATTCACCGATAATTTGTTTTTCTAATAATCTGTCTTTATCTCTACTTTTTTTCTTTTATAGATATCTCTACCTTTTTTTTATTATCTTATTGGTATTTAAGAATCTTAATAAAAACTTTAGTGTTTGGTACAATTCTAAAATTTATTTTTATAAATACGTCCTAATAAAACAAATTCTAAAAGATGTCAAATAATAAACGTTAATAAAAACAAATTCTAAAGATTTCAAATAATAAACGTTAACAAAATAAAACTATAAACAAAAATTCACTAGAAACAATAAATACACAATAAAATATTGCTTTGACTAACCAATGTAGTGTCAGAACTTGTTGTAATTTTTTTTAACGGTAAATTTGGATCACTGACGGTCCTTTGGAGTATCATCGTGCTACCATCGGAATCATCCGATCATATCCATCTCCATTAGGCAATAATGCCTATACACCAATTCAGGAGGAACCCAATAAATCTGGGAAAAATCCCCCCTTGTGGGAATCGAACCCATGACCTAATGGTCATAATCCTTATCCCACCACCAAAATGCCACTAGGCTATAATGTCATAGGCCATAACTTGTTGTACCAGCCTTTTAAATTCGAAAAGAGAAATATATAATTAAGAAGTTGTCGTCTTCTTTCTTCTCTTGTTAACCAGAGCTTCTTACCGGAAAAAAAAAAAAAAAACCCGATCTTGTTATCCATCGTCTTCTGGCCTCTTATCTTTCACTTTTACCATTTCGATATATTAGTTTGCTATTAGGATATTAATATAAATATTATGAATATTAAAAATAAGGGAAGATACAAAATGAAACATTAGATCTTAACTCTTATGATTAGTATACAATTACATTTGAATAGTTAAAAACATTTTCATACAACCAAAAGATTCCATGCAGTTTATAATACTTTTTGACCCATTCTCTGAATGGCTGCAATGTTATCTTCATGCAAGGTTGTTGGGGAGCTTTTAATTTCTCAGAGCTACTTCATGTGTAATTTAAATTAATTTTAAATATTTAAAAGTGCGTACATGCCATTAAATAAGTTGTCGTTATGAGTTTCTAGAAGCTAAAGTAAAATACAGGTTACCCAAAGTCGTATAAATAAGTTATGAACCTTAAAAGTTAGAATTGTTTTATCTGTTGAAAGTGATTGTTTAGAGTAGTTGTAATCAGTGGCGGATACATGAATTTTTTCATTAGGGTGTGGAAAGTTTTTAAAAATTTTAGACGTCTAGATATATACATAAAATGGTTCGAGTCGGGTCATGTAAAACAAAAGAACATCAAATTAAAATTTATATAATCATCAAAAACACGTCAAACTTTGTTACAAAGATATTTAAAATGCCGCCCCACGGGTTTTCATTTTTTGAAATCTATCCAAAACATCATTTATAGGTACTTTCTTAAGCAAGTCTTTTTTCTATATAACTTATACAACTATCATTTAAATTCTCATCCCCAATCCGATTATGCAAGTCGGTCTTCACATTCTTCATTGCCAAAAAGCATCTTTCAACGGTTGCGATTGCGACGGGTAATACGAGAACAAGCTTCAAAAAAATAAACGATATACCAATGTAAATTTTACGTGAATATTTGTTGAAATCATTAACCTTACAAGACTTGACAAACCATCCAAGTTGGCAAATCATCTTTTTTCACAAAACCAATGTAGTTTCCGAGTTAAATCGAAAGCCTTTGTTTTTCGGCTTCATCGAAATCATATGGATACTTTTCGGCTAGTTTTAGTATATTTGGAATGTCAAACGCACTAAAATTATCACACGGACTCAAACAACTCATACAAAGAAGTAGTTCCGATGTTACCTCGTTAAAACGGTTCCCAAATTCTTGAACTTGCGAGAACTTATAAAAAAATTTAACCTATCATTTTTTTCAATCTTAAAAATTTAATAATGAAATAAACAATAAATATATATTGTTTGACAACCCAAAAATACATCAAAACACATAAAATTTTAAACCTTTTAAACAAATATGTATGTTTATTATCTCTTGAAAAAAACACATAAACATGAAAATAACTAAAAACAAATCAAGGTACCTCTATAAATTCAAGAGTGCGGTACTGTTGTGGCTGGAATTTTTGCGATTTCCAGCGAGATTTGTGGTTGATCGAAGAGAGTCTGCAGGTTGTTGTTCTGTTTGTTGTTCGCTGGCAGCAGAGAGGGGAGGGCGGAAGGATATGAATGGACGATTGGATTATTTGGGTTATGTTTTGTTTAATTGATTTAGTTATTCGGGTTGGGCTTTAACATAAACTTATATAATTTGGCTTGATGTTGGGTTATAGGAATACAAATTTTATTTAAAGAAATTAGTGGGTTAACTTGTTTACATATAGGGTCGGGTTTAAATCAGTTTTCACATTTTTTTATATAAATTCCTAACATTTTTTTTCTAAGGGGTGCGGTCAGAATTTTCCAAGGGGTGCGGTCGGGGTTTTTTCGCAAAAAATAACACTAAATTATTTTTTCAAGGGGTGCGGCCGCCCACCCACGGGCTAAGATGGGTCTGCACCTGGTTGCAATATAATCGATTCATATTATTTATGTTGGGTTTAATCTTGATTAACGGGTCACGAGTTGAGAGTCAAATGGTTCGAATGGGTCATCCGGGTGGTTCCTTTCTACATGTGCTAATATTAGATAGAGGAAATATACCCATGATTTAAAATGCGCACGTTAATGTGAAATAGTCAAGTTTGACCGAGTTTCATGCAAGGGGACGTTGGAGATGAAAGTGAACGTGCAGTTTTATTTTAGCATGTGGTTTGGTTTGTTTTATTATAAATGTTGAGTTGTAGTTCATTAAAATGAAGCACCCACTTTTCATTTGAATAAAGCAAGAGTTAGAAAGCTTATTATTCTTCTTTTACGTGTGTGATCTTTGTGTTGTGATCTTGGGTTTGAACCGACATTTGGTATCAGAGAAAGGTTGTCAAGCAACGACGGCCAGTTTGAGAGTCGTGTTCGGAGAAGGGGGTGCAGCCCTCTAAACTGCAGGTCACCGGAAAGAATGAAAAAATAGGGTTTTGATAACCCTTAGAAAGAAGGATGACGAAGAAGAACGATTCGTTGGTAATAGACCGTACAGGCAGTAAAGATAGGCTGCTACAACAGCACATACCGAAGAAAGAGATCGATGTCGGAGAAGAACTGGCAAAGGACCGCTACAGTAATGTGAATTCCAGTGGGGAGGAAGAGAAGACCGTTACCGAAGAAGAAGAACCGGTGAGACTGTGAAGACCGAAGCTGTGAAAGACCGAACGGCGTGACCAAGACAGTAGGTGTGACAATGACCAGAGGTTCACACCAAGATTGACCGAGAAAGATCGTAGAAAGAAAGAAAGAAAGAAAGAAAGAAAGAAGAGGCGCCACAAGAAAGAAGAAAGTACGAAAGAGGCCGGCGTCCCTTAGCAAGAAAGAAAGGTCTCGAAAGAAAGAAACCGGTGCAGAAAGAAAGAAAGATAAAGCATCAGCTAGAAAGAAGAAAGTATGAGCGTCGATTTGAAAGAAAGAAAGAATCAACAGCCCGAAGAAAGAAAGAAAATTGGAAGTTAGCAAGATACCGGACCATTGTGGTTCGTAGCAAGATCGACTCTTTATGATTCGAGTAGCAAGTTTATAGCAAGAATGAAGTGGTGATAAGGATGTGTAGTAACAACTATGGGAAGAAGCTTGCATTGCAATGGAAGTGTGGTGAAGAACTGTACAAGAAAAAAAACAAGGGAAACATTATTTGTGTTATTTTGTTTCTTTGTTTTGGCAGGTGTGAGTAAACACAAAGAATATGTCGGAACCGAAGACGGGAGAAGGCGAAGTAATGGTACCCGTGTAGGTCCCTCGGAGGATGAGGTTCAACCTTAACCTTGTTATACTAACACACTAGCAAGTGCGGAATCCAAGCTAGTGAGCAAACCGAGTTGAAACAAGCACAAACACAACACACAAAGTTCACCGATTAACACCACTTGTATTAATACGAATGAAAGGTTCCGGTTACAAGCTCAATGTTTACAAATCAGTTTTGCAAACTCTCTAATGTGTGTGTTCTTGACAGAATGCTTTCCTATCTCTCGAGTCTATCTTTCTGTCTGTGTGCGTCTCTCTCTAAGTGAACACACTGCATGGGTATTTATACCCAAACACAGCAAGTCTGTCCGAAGGATCATGAGGACTGCTCGATAGATGATCTATCGAGCATAAAGCTATCGAAGGATACACAAGGACCTCGAAGGATGATCTATCGAGGTCAATCAATCATCCATCGAAGCATATCTTTCGAGGTCATCGAAGGATAGAAGTAATCCTTCGATGGTCCAACCTTCGACACAGACATTGTACAACCATATACTAACTGTTTGGCCAAGTCAAACCAGGAGGACGGTTGACTTGGTCAAACTTACATGACTAACAAGGACATCGTTTACATCGTGACCGAATACAGACAAAGTACAGACACAAGTGCACCAACAAACTCCCCCTTGGCTGTAGCTTTGTCTCGATCTTGATCATCTTTGATCTTCGTGTCTTCATGACTCTGATGTCCTTTTAAGTCTTCAATGTCGGAGGATCTTCAAAGTCTTCACGTCTTGAAAGCAGAGAGTGTATCAACAAACTACCCGTATCATGTAGGAAGTGTGTTGACAAACTCCCCCTTAACATAAGCTCCTCCTTGAGTTATGCTCGTGAATGACTTGATCTTTACAGCTTGAGATCCTTGTGGTGTTGACAATGGTCAGCGGCAAGTCGATCATCTTCATCTTTTGACCGCCTTCACGTTGTGTCTTCATTCCGAAGCTTGTCATCGACTATGTTCTCCTTGCCTTTAGGATCTGCACATGCAAGAAATCTAAACGCGTAATGAGAACAACTGCTTGGAATATAGTTAGCATAAACAAATGACACACGTATGACCATGTCATAATCAAACACCGTCCGACAGTTTGAAAGTTTAATAAATTTGTCAATTTTAGTCTTTAACTTTCAAAACATGCAAATTTCGACCGTTTATGAAGATTTAGTCAATTCGGTTTTCGTTCAGGTTTCAGGTAATGAAGACTCGAGCTCCAACATCGTACGATCGAAAATAAAGTAGAGATAAAATCTTTTTGGCTTTTACAAAGTTTATATTAAAACTCACCTAAAATCTTTTTGGTATTTTTGAATATTTGAAATGTAAAGACTGAAAGCAGTAAATATATACAGACATTCTTTTTGCGAGTTTCGAGGGTAAGAGAATCATATCAGTGTACGGTCATGCCAAAACACTCTTGTTGTTCAATTAGTTAACATTAAGATAAGCCTCCTATAACAATTATCGGTATTGTTGTCCACTTAAGCTCAACTTATCAGATGTAATCATGGCGAGGGGATACGTTAAGGTATGATTTATACTTACCGACCGGTGTTCATCCACATCACGACACATTCCCGTATCAAGGTATGCACGAGGGTTCATCTTACCGGTGAGTATACCGATTATCATCTGTTTGACCGTATATGATGTGAGATTCTCACTTATTTTGATTTGAAAACAAGCCCTATGTGATAGAATCACTTATTTATGAGGAACTTGATTTTCATATGCATGAGGGCACAGGAGCAAGTCCGTGAACAGGTCAGTACTTCCGTACAGCAGAGAGACGAACTTGACTCCCGGAAAAATGTGATATTTTATCACTTATTTGATTGGACATGTGATTGTTTATCACTTATTGAGGTCGAATGCAGTATGCAGTATGTAATATGTACACGTATGTGTAGTATCATGGAAGATCTAGACTTGCGTCCCTGTTATTTTTCGGTAAAAGATACAACCATGATACCCAGATGATAAGCAGCATAAAGACCGAATATCTCAGAACCTCGGCAATCAATCAAACGAAATTTCGGTACTAAGACCATATGCCAATGAATGGTTCCCACCTGGTCTTTAGTCGATTTAAGATTTATATCACCCTACACACTTTAAAATGATTGTGAGCCTACCGATACATCTTATATAGAGCTGCTTATCGTTTTTCATTTAAGGTTTAAAGAGGTTTGGATAGACCACTGATGTACTATCATTTTCTCTTTTGCTCGCCAGGAAACTCATTTTTGCTTTTCTATTGTTTTTGTGTTTTTGAAATTTTTCGATGTTTTTGGATTTTCAGATTTTGGATTTACTCCCCCTAAAATCAATAAACTAAGACAAATTTAAAACACAAAGGTATTTACAAAAATGATTTTCCGATGTTGGTTTTACTCTTGCTTGACCTTAATGCCGTTTACCAATAATAAAAAGTCAAATCTTGATTTGTCAAATGCTTTGGTAAAAAGGTCGGCACGTTGGTCATCAGTGTGGACCTTAACAACATCGATTAGCCTTTTCTCAAAGCAATCACGTATGAAGTGATATTTGATTTCGATGTGTTTGGTCTTTGAGTGCTGCACAGGATTTCTAGTGATCTGTAATGCAGCAGAATTATCAACGTAAATAGGAGTAGTTAGGAATTCAAAACCGTAGTCCCGTAATTGTTGTTGGATCCACAGAACTTGGGAGCAACAACTTGAGGCAGCAATGTATTCAGCTTCGCATGTTGATGTAGCGACACAAGTCTGCTTCTTGCACTGCCATGTGACTAGGCGATTTCCTAAAAACTGACATCCAGCCGTTGTGGATTTGCCGTCGATTTTGCATCCGCCAAAATCAGAATCACTGAAAGCTGCCAATTCAAAGTTATTATCCCTAGGGTACCATAGACCGGTGTCAGGGTAACCCTTCAAATAACGAAAAATCCTTTTTACAGCTGCAAGATGTGAGGCCTTCGGGTTGACTTGATATCTGGCAAGCAGGCACGTTGGGTACATTATGTCTGGCCTTGATGCTGTGAGGTACATAAGAGATCCGATCATTGCGCGATAGTATGAAGGACTAACAGCTTCACCCTTCAAGTCTGGAGTAATTCCGTGATTTGTTGGCAATGGGGTACCAATGGGCGTTGCCACTACGTCAAAACAGGGCTTTAGCCACACTTTTTCTAAAACAACTCTGCCACTTTTTTATTAAATGTGTGACTAAAGGTCATTCACATCATTTCAAAATACTTTTAGCCACATATTTTATTATTTAATGTGACCATTGTGTACCAGCTCAAAATCATTAGCCACACTTTTAAAAATAATGTGACATTTATTAGCCACAACTCGAAAAATGTGGTAAAATTTGACATACGGTCACATATTTTTGTTTCATGTGACAAAAACACATGTATTTGAAATTTTTAGCCACACTTTAAGAAGAAAATAGTGACATTTATTAGCCACACTAGAAAAGTGTGGCCAAATGTGATCTACGGACACAATATTTGTTTCATGTGACCAATAACACATCTATTGGAACCTTTAGCCACACTTCAAGAAAAAAATTGTGATATTTATTAGCCATGATAGAAAAGTGTGGCCAAATGTAATCTACGACCACAATATTTGTTTCAAGTGACAATTAAAACAGATGTATTCGAAACCTTTAGCCACACTTTGAGAAAAAAATAGCCACACTAGAAAAGTGTGGCCAAATGGTATCTACGACCATTGTACATGTTTGATAATGTGGCTAAAATCTAATACATATAGCCACATGTATTATTTTGTGTGACCAACGGTTAGACAATAAGCACACTTAAAATTACAATATTTTATGTGGCTTTACATAAATATTTGTCATATCATCATCACTTTTTTATTTTGTGTAACAGAATGATATAAGATGTCATGGAAAAATTGTGTGACCCAAGGTTAAACTTACTACATCTTTAAAAGTTCCCTCCAAAATATTTGATTCTAAAACATAAATTCCCCTAAAAATATATCATCCTAAAACTTCTCACTCAAATAATATTATCATTTATAAATGACATTACTTAATAAAAAAAACTTACTACATAATTAAAAATTTAAACTATTATTAAATATTATATTGTCTAAACCATTTTTGTTATTACTCATGTTTTCTAGATAATATGTTAATGAGATACGCTTATATAAATTTTTTTGTAATATATTTTAAATTTTGTAGTCAACGTTTTTTTAATAATCATATGTTTTTAAGATATTTCGATTGGTATCGTATTGCTAAAATTTCAGTACCCACCTTTTAGCATTTTCGGGATCGTAACTTACAGTTCCTCATTATGGTACTTTATCAATTTTACCTTAAAAATCGTACCGTCCCATACCGAATGTTTTTTCTATACCGCTAGTAGTACTAAATTTTGGTAATTTTCGGGATCGGTATGTTCGGTACTGGTACATTCGGTACCAAACTAATCCCTATTAGATCATATATGTCTTAATGATTCATATTAGGCCTTATTAATGGATCACAATGGACGATAGTAAATCATATTTGTCTTAATGGACCATGTTGGGTCTTAATGGACCACGATCGCCAACAGTTGATTATATATGTTTTAATGGACCATATTAGGCATTAATGGGTCACAATGGACAATAGTGGATCATATATGTCTTAATGAACCATATTGGGCATTAATGGATCACAATGACCAATAGTAGAACATATATGTCTTAATGAACCATATTAGGACTTAATGGATCACAATGAACAATAGTATATCATATATGTCTTAATGGACCATATTGGGCCTTAATGGATGACAATGAACAACAATAGATCACATATGTCTTAAATGGACCATATTAGGCATTAGTGGATCGCAATGGCCAATAGCAGATTATATAATTCTTAAAAGGCCATATTGGGCCTTAATGGATCACGATGGGCAATATTAGTTCATATATGCCTTAATGGACCATATCAGGTCTTAATAGACTACCATGGTGAATAGTTGATCATACATATCTTAGTGGACCATATTAGGCCTTAATGGGTCACAATGAACAATAATAAATCATATATGCCTTAATGGAGTCACAATGAACAATAAATGAACAAATACGTCTTAATGAACCATATTAGGCTTTAATAGAACACGATGAAACTAGCAGATTACATATTTAAAATTGGCCATATTGGATTACAACGAACATTAGTAGATCAAATATGTCTTATTGGATCATATTGGGTTTTATGGTTCACAATGGATAATAGTAGATTATACATGTCTTAGTGAACCATACTAGACCTTAATGGATCACAATAGACAATAATAGCTTATATATGTTTTAAAGGACCATGATTGACCTTAATGGATCATAACAAAGTATAGTTGATCTTATTAATGTAACATACTAGGATTAATAGTCACAATAACTCTCTATAAACCATGATAGGCTTTAGGATTTCATGTTAGATTTTAAATGGTTACGTCTTAATGTTAGTTGTTTTAATAAGTTTTTATATATGGTTCAAATTAAAATTTTGAATTTAAACATGTAATTTATATACTTTTACAAATATATATATATATATATATATATATATATATATATAGGATTAGGTTCAAACGTGAACAAATATATATATATATATATATATATATATATATATATATATATATAATTTTAATTTACTTTTTATAACTTTATATGTATTAATTTATATAAGTATAAATATATTAGTTTGCGTGACCAAAAGTTTTTTAAAAACCGGTTCAAACCGGCTAGTTGAACCGCTAGATACACCCAATTAAACTGTTTCTAAGTCAAATATTATACGATATAAAAATCGGATTTTATAGTTTACTAGGCGCTAAAATTTTCGTACTTTAAACTTTTCAAAAATAAATTTCCATTTCCCTCTTATCTCCATTCTAAACCCTAATTCCCTCGCGCCCCAACTGTAAAACACTTCATCTGCAAAAATCCACCACCAGATCTAGTGCAAAATAACCTTTGTGGACGTGGTTAAACAAACAACCTTGATGAAACAGAGAGTAGAACTGAAGGGCGCCGCGGGAAGAAGTTAGAGGCCAGACAGAGAGTAGAAAGTGGTGGTCTTCGCCGGCGGCCTGTTAGTTCGTAGGCTAGAGAGCCACCGCCACCGGTGGTGTGCGTCGGTCCAATTCCACCTCATACCGTCCTTTTACGGTAAATAACGCCGTTAGGTAACGTCAGTTCGTGGTCTTCACATCAGATACCCTAATCCAATTCCATTGCATCCTGTTCTCCGCTTCCTCTCTCTTCTCTCTGTTAAGAAATGCGCTCCATTCAATTTTGATTTCAGCCAACCCTCATCGGAATCCACGCTTGATGCTTGTCGTCTGAACTTAGGCTCTGACATCTATGTTTCAGCAATTAGGACTCAGATTTCAATTAGTTTTGGTTAAGTCTTCAACTTTGCTTCTGTAATTAGGGTTCGAATTTTAGTTAGTTCTGAGTAAATCTTTACAATTTGAGGAATGTCGATTTCTGTATTTGCATTTATGTTTTTAGATTGCATGTGCGAATCGATATGCACTTTAGGTCTCACATGGGTTGATTGTAGATTCTGCAAGTGTGTTTGCTTTTCATCTAACATTCACCTTGGCAACGGATGGGAGGTATCAAGGGTTTTCGACACTTTATTATTCACCGCTTCCTCTGAAGAAAAGGGGGTTTTCCTTCTTGCTGGTTGTACAATTTAATTGCCGGTGGGGGATATCAGGCATATGGTGGCAACGGAGATATGCTAGCCGAGGTTCAACCAGTGGTAAAAAATGAGGTGGCGGATACAATGGTTGCTTACGAAATCAAGGCAGGTTAATTACTTGAATTCTTTTGTAAGTTTTGAGAAATTGAAGTTATTTAGGATTTATAGGAGACCCTAGGGTTTCTAATTGGGTCCTTTTTTTTTCAATTTTATTTACATTCTACCATTCACCTGATGATTTTTGGCTACTTCTTAACGACTTCTTTCAACTTATTAAAAATTTCATGCTTCATTCGTATTTTGTTACTGCAGTTTCCATTCTCATGTGTCTTTCTGAGGATCGCTGAAGACTCGAAATAAAAAAGAGAGAGAGGGGTCAGTGGGTTATTCTTAGTTTTACAACTAATTATGACTTATTTGTTTATTTTGCAGCTCCTGTTGGATGAATTGTAGTATGACATAGAGTTTGTTAATTTTGCAGCTTCTATTGGACAAATTAATTAGACTACGTACTGCTAAAAACAACCACCCAGATCTGTATTTTTTTGACTTACTAGCCAGGGGTGACATGTGAATGCTTGCTATATTATCTTTTTGCAGATTGAGAATTAGCACTTTATTCTTTGACGAACAATAATTTATTATGCTTGAATGAGAATTTAAAAAGAAACAGAGTTGGGATCACTATTTCAAATGCCTACAGATTAAGAAATGATGTTTTAAAAGCTCAATGAGATATTTGGAGTAGCATTTCAAACTTCTTTATTCACTTAAATATTGGTATAAAACCTGCTGGATTAGGGAATCATGTAAAAAGTGATTGGATTTCTTACCAAGTTCTTTTTTTACTTAGATGCATATACTCAATTTACTTTTCCTTTATGTGTCACATGAGGGTGTAGACGTCGATGCTACCCATAGCGCTTCACTATTTGCACTCATAAGTGATTCTGTTTTTCAGGTTCGTATCTTTTGCTATCAACTTAAATGTTGTGTATATACAAGCTGAGTGAAGCACAATGATTTAACAGATAGTAAGTACATTAGTTACGAAGTTTGATAAAAAATGTAGATTTATGGTGACTTTCAACCGGTTTGGGATAAACGATCCGAAGATTTTCGTTTAATGAATACGTATAAAGAGAAAGGCGTCAATGATAGGCAAGGCACGGTTGATGCACATCTCAACAACACCAGCCAACCTCTAAACAACACAGTGTCTTGGCAATCCCTCCCACAACGCCTAACCCCAAGATTAACCAGACAAAACGCCTGCCAGTGGGTCACCAGATACAGATATGGGTGTTGGGACTTGGGATGGTCAAGCACCTTGGCATTTTAAAGGTAGGCTTCTTTTTACTTATCTATATTATATTACAATACAATATTTATTTATGTTATTCAACGATGTTTACATTGCCTAAGTAACGGAGATAATAAGGTTTTTACTTATTTTTGATCATTTGATAAAGCTGGGTCTTTTGTAATCTTTTTCTCATTGGTTTTGGGTGATAGTTCATATTTGAGGCTGCTTCAAAGTTTTGTGTGGACATTGCTACCCGTCAATATGGCTGATGTGTATTGCAACGATGCATCCATCACTCAACCTATGCGCATCAGGTATGCTTAATTCTAGAAAATTCTGCACATAGGCTGCTTCTAGCACAAGATTCATTTGGGTATACAAATTATGATCCCATTTGTGTTCTTTGTCATATTTCATACAGATGGTATATTCGACATGTCATATTTCATACAGATGGACGTTTTGAACCTAGCGTTTATGCTTTAGAGTATGTTATGTCTTAATTTCTAAGCCCCGGCTGCATCGTGGCGGGACTTCCATCTAGTTTTACTTAATAATCAACATTAGGTAATTTTTTGCCCTTTTGGTGGACTTAGGGATTTTGAGCTGTTAATTTTATACAAAATGGTACACCTTCGATTCTTCAAAGTGGTACTCGCTCTAAATCCCTCAAAATGGTACTCCCTCCAAATCCCTCAAAAAGGTACTCGCTCAAAATGGACTTAGGGATTTCGGCTGCTGTGATTGCTACACCTTCGATTCTTCAAAATGGTACTCGCTCTAAAATCTAAATCCATCTCGTAATTTATTGCAGTTTTCGTAATTTAAGCTAGAATTTCTTCTATTGCGTCTGACTATTTGTATGATAATTTTGCTATAAGAACTTGCAATTTGTACAGTTTAATTTCTAATTCATAGCTGCTAAAATGAACAATGTTCACTTCTATGCTATAAATGCCAGACGTATGTTTCTCGTTGAATTTGCGTTGTGCTGCAGATGATTATCTTCAATAAATGATTTTAGGTTTGAATCTGTAAATGCGCATGTATGCTTTTTTGAATTTTCTGAATTAATAAATTTGTGCGATTTGTTTGATTAGTTATGAGGACGCTATTGTTTTATAGGAATGAGCTGTAAATTGTGCACGGGTTACTCTCGGAGTACTCTGTTTGGTCCAGTGGGTGCCCCGAGAGTGCTCGGGATTAATTCTGTTGGCCGTTAAAAAAAATCGTGCACCAGCTGTTTTAAGTGAATGACTTTTCGCCTAATTTTCTTGCTAGTTTAAATTTAGGGTAGACATGATATTTTGTTAATGCACAGTTGAGTGAATGTGCACTCTTGACACTTGAGTTTAACAGGCACTTGAAGAAAAATGCATTAGGTTTTATAACGTAGAATATTGCTTCTTGCTCATAGAGGATTGGAATTTCGTATTCTGTGGTAACTTTTTGGAGTCTAGATGCTTTGCTAGTGTGAGCTACGTTTGGGAGCGCGATTTAGTGTTCGGATAGAATCTATGCAGTCATACAATGGACCGTTTGTTATGACATTACAAGCACCATGGAGCAAATGTTATGTTTTTTTAAATCATTTTTATAATAATGTACATGCTTTGTTCAGTCGACATTTTATAGTCGACATTTTATAGCTGCTTCATTGTTTTTAACAGAGTTTGCATAAGGTACTGCCAACTTTCATGTCAAACAGATGCAAAGTTTCACTTTGGCATATTTTTTCACTTTGACCAACTTTCATGGAGACGTAGGATTAAGGTTAAGGACTTATAGGGACTTAGGGAGGAGGGGGGGGGGCTCTCTTGTTTTAGGAACTTGCCTTTTATAGTTCTTTGCGGGGTGAATTTTTAAACCAAATATGTTTTTTTTGTAGACGCGTGCAGGTGTATGCTTTTTATGACTATTATATCTTGATATCTCTTTGGAGTCGCCTCTCTATCCTCTAGGATAGAGGTAAGGTGTGCCTACATCTCACCCTCCCTAGACCCTGCCAATAGCTTCTTAGCTATAGGTGGGATAAACTGGGTAAGGTTGTTGGTGGACTTAGGGAAAAAATAATGGTCATTCAGTAGTTTATTCCACATGATTTTGAGTCACAATCTGTTGAGATTTCATTTATTCTATCATTGTAAATACAAGATTCTGTTCCATGATGTTAGGTGTGCAAGCTGGTTATGTGTCGTGAAGGGACGTGGCTTGACCCATTCGAAATAAGGCTTCAAATAGAGGAGGCTTTACTTTCATGGTACTATATTTATCCGTTTAGTGTAAAAGAAGACTTTATGTGGATTGGTGACAGTAGTGCCAAAACAGAAGGATAGACTTTGGATTCATTATTAGCAAACATGAAGGAGCAAAGGATGAAGGTTTTATCTCAGCAGCAACACAACAATAATGTGGGGAGAAGAAATGGACCTGAACAACCAAGGCATATGTTTTCTTCTAAATGGCTATTGAAGACCTTGAGAGAGATTCACATGAAGTCGTAGTTGCATTATTTGTAGATAGCTTATCATCAAAAGTATATGTAATATATTATTTAAATTTAAAACTTATGTATGGATTTTGGTTTATTATTATTATTATTAATATCATTAGTTTTGTTTTTAGGTTTGTTCATGTTTATTACTTTACTCCTGTTTTAATTTTACAAAAAAAATGAAAATAAAATTGATAATTACGCAAAAATGCCACATAGAACCACAACAAATATGCGTGGCTAAAGGTTGGATAATAGCCACACTTAGAATTTACAGAATTTTGTGTGGCTATAAATAATTGTTAGCCACAACATAGTCACTTTGTTTCTTGTTTGTGTGACGGAATAATACCAAGCGTCATGGAAAAAAAGTTATGTGTGACTAAAGATTAGAAAATAGCCACACTTAAAATTACAAAATTTAGTGTGGCTATAAATAACCATTAGTCACACCATAGTCACTTTGTTTTTTTTTTGTGCGACGAAATGGTAGCAAATGTCATGGGAAAACAAATTTGTGTGACCAAATGTTATACAATAGCCACACTTACAATTACAAAAATGTTTTATGTGTCTAATAACAGTTTTTAGCCACACTTCCAATAAATTCATGTGACTATATAATAGAATCGACGACACTTATAGTAAATTAATGTGGCCATTGCTACAATTTAGCCACACTTAATAAACACAGTGCTTGATTACAACCCTTTTTGCCACACAATTTTTAACTAGTGAGGCTAAAATAGACTTTTTTTACTAAATTTATGTGACCATATAATAGAAGGCAGTCACACTTAAAGTACATTAATGTGACCGTTGCTACCATTTAGCCACACTTACGCTGGATTCCAGCAAGAAATTTTTAGTACCCTTTAGCCACACTTTTAGGTTGCAACGGCCAATAAAAAGTGAATGTGGTCGTATGATACCTACGATGACTGGACCTTTGGTCACACTTGAGTTGAAAAAAATTCGTGTGGCGAAAGACATATAGTCACACTTTTTTAGTGTGGCCGTAGCCCTTTTTTGACGTAGTGTGCATCAGACATCTGGAACCGGCTCAAGATGTCGCCAACATATTTAGTCTGATGGATGAATATCCCAGACTCAGTTTGTTGCACTTGTAGGCCCAAGAAGAAGGTCATTTCCCCCATAGCACTCATCTCGAATTTATCCTGCATAATGCGCTCGAAATTCCTACACAAGACATCATTAGTAGAACCAAAAATAATATCATCAACATATACCTGTACCAGAAGAAGATCTCCATCTTGTTCTTTGATGAAAAGAGTACAGTCGATAAGACCTCTTCGAAAACCGTTCTCCAGCAAATAGTTAGATAAGGTTGCATACCAAGCTCGTGGTGCTTGATGTAGACCATAGAGAGCTTTGTTGAGCAACCAAACCCGATCGGGATGGATAGGATCTTCAAAACCTGGAGGCTGTTCGACATACACCTCTTCTTCAACCACACCATGTAAAAATGCACTTTTGACGTCCATCTGGTAAACCTTGAATCCTTTGAATGAGGCATAAGCCAGAAAGATCCGAATAGCTTCCAGACGTGCAACAGGTGCATAGACTTCGTTGTAGTCGATCCCTTCAATCTGACGAAAACCTTGAACGACTAAACGTGCTTTGTTCCGGATAACAACTCCGCGGTCATCCTTTTTGCATTTGAAAACCCAACGGGTACCAATCTTCTTGTATCCAGCAGGTTTCTCTATGAGTTTCCAGACACCCAGCTTCTGGAATTGTTGCAGTTCTTCCTGCATTGCTTCAACCCAAGAGTTATCTTTCATGGCTTCTTTCCAAGTTCTTGGCTCTTCCTGTGAGACATAACACGCGAAAGACCAATCATTTTGTTGCCCGGATTCTCGAATAGCCGCATACAAGCCTGCATTGTTGTTGTTTCGCAACATGTTTCTTGTTTGAATGCCACTTTGCATATTTCCGATGATGTTTTGTTGAGGATGGGTATTATGAATCCTTGTTTCTGGATTATCTGGAACTGGAATATTTATACCCAGGTTGTTGAGGTTGAGATCAACAATTAAATCAATGCCCGGAATTGACGAAGAGGATGATGCAGTTGCTTCAGCTGTTCTATGGGTATCCACTGGAGGAGTACCCTCTGAAGTACCATGAACTGCTCCTGTTGGAGCTTCTTGATCTGCATCTAGAAATTCATCATCCTCTGAAGATTCGTTCAATTCAGCAGCATCGTGAAAATCCTCATTGTCGAGAGTATTATTGTTCACCGAAGATGGTTCTTGATTGACAAGAATGGGACGAACCACCGGTGAAACTGTCGCATTGTCACTCTCGAAAAACATCCTTGCCGCAGCACTTTCTTCAACGGCTTCAACATTGATCGAATTGAAAAAGTCATCGTATTCAAACATCCACGGTTGACCCGGACATTTGACTGGCAAGGTGTGCCTTTGTACTCTGACCTCAGACCACTCCTCGACCCTTTTAGTCTCTAGATTCCAGACTCGTAAGTTAGGGGTGGCATACTGTCACACCCCGATTTCCACGTGTCACCGGTGGGCCCGGTGTGGGGTACAGTGACGTAGTTGGCATCGTCATAGACAATCAACACAATATAATAATGCACAGCGGAAGCAGAATAGATACATTTCAACTTTTAAATAAAATGACATAATAACATCATAGTAGTTGAAACGGATCCACAGGCGGATCAAATAAAATAAGATAAAAAAAATAGTTCAACAGATATTTGTCGTCCGAGCTTGCGAGACTATAGTGGACGCTCTTAGGAAACAGCCAGCCTATTTTCGTATAGTACCTGCACTTAACCTTTTGGGAAAAATACGTCAGTTTACACTGGTAAATACAAGTCGACTGACTCATTTTGAAAATGATTGAAAATTGATTTAAATGCACAAGGCATAAATATTTTTATTAACTTGGGATAATTATATAATATAAACTTGTGAACGAATTACATGCACTTATATCTCTGGTGGCCCGGGATCTGCTGTCCGGGCTAGAGATTAAATGACACACCACATTAAAGAGTTATACACGTCGGGTGTACGCCTACACCCCGTGCTCTGGTCGTGGCCATCTCGTAAGATAATGCCAAGGATATCCGGGACATGGTCAGTAACCCCCCAAAGCCTTTAAGTAAGACAAGACTGTTTAAACGAAGTCGCACAAGCTATTCAAGACTGTACACCCATAAGGCGCAGGACTTGTGCGCCCGATCAAGCGGTATTTTAAATACCGTACCCAAGCCCGTATAGGGAAAATAAGTCAAAATGTATTTACCTGAGCAAGTATAAGTCACAAATGATAAGTGTTGGTAGCTTTTACCGGGCCTCCTAATCTGGAACAAAGGTTTATAATTAACCTATTAGATTCCTAACGGCCTTTTATTTAAGCTTAAGCTTTGACCGGTTAGTTTTAGGAAATGATACGGTTTACGCACGATTAAGCGAAAGACCGGATAGAATGTGATTTAGACCCGAAAAGTTTGAATACTTGTATAATATGGGTATACTAAATACATTCTGGATTTTGAAATAAAAATGATATCGTTTGACCTGTTTCGGTCAATTTACGCAAACTAGTTACGTAAACCGAACCGAACGCGAAAAGGGCGATACGGGTAGACCAATGATTCAAATGCAAGTTCCCTGAGGTAATATGCTTAAAATATGATATTATATCAGTAAGTTATGTTCTATATTGCCCGGAATACTTTTAAACTCAATTTATGCCTTAGAAGGGCATTTTGGTCATTTAAAAATAATAAAAGAGTAAAATTAGAAATCTGAGTTTCGGGTCTGATTCATACAGTAAATATACTTAATATAACATATTATATCAGTAGGGTATGACCCATATACCAAATTTATCATTTAAAACCAAACTATGCACCGTAGGGGTATTTTAGTAATTTCACAAGGGCTAAAAATGCCAAAACTGGAAATCTGAGATCATATACTTATACTTACTGTTATTATATGAAAATATGCTAAACACATCAGTAGGTATAGGTCTTATATGTTTAAAACAAGTATAACGCTTACTATGCGCTTAAAACGCTAAATATGCGAGTTAAGGGCGTTTTCGGGTTTTCAAATTAAATCTGAGATTTTTATATTTCCAGAATACTTAAAATAATTTATTCATCATATAAAATCAGTAGAAAAAGGTTTCGGGTCAAAAGGATGTGTAAAACTCATTTTATGGCTAAAACGGTCAAAACCGACATAAGCCGAAATGACTAGACGATCTAGGATCCGTTCAGCCAAAAATTAATTAAAAATCATCAAAATTCCCAGAATATTATAATACATCAGTTGGTAAAAAGTTTTATACCAAAACGTGGCCAGAAATAGGTCATATGCGAAAAGGGCCGTTTATGTAAATTTATAATATAGTTTTACGCTAATGGCCATAACTCACAATCTGGACCACCAACTGATCCGAAATTTTCGGTGCAAGTTCATATATTAGAAATAAAGATTTCTATCCTTTCACTTTTCCAAAAATCACGTTTTATATCAAAAAGGGCAAAATAGTCAACTTTATGCATAAATCGGAAACATGCATTCGAATCGGCTAAGCATAGACTTATGACATAAAATTTCCAGAAAGTTTAACTAAAATGCCAATGGTCAAAAATGCTCTAAAATACAGATCTCACACATGCATGTACGGATCCGAACCGATAGTTTACGAAAAAGTCGTCTATTAAGACTTTCGGTTCCAATCCGGGTTTACACTAAAGATCGTCGAGTTGATCGTGGTAAAATACATTCTTATATTCATAATAAAGCTTTCTATGAAGATCAAACAGATTGCATGTCATCTATATCATTATTCATGTCATTTTTCACAAAAATCGCTTCTGTTGACTTTTTAGAAATAGGTTTGACTCGACATTTAGCATGCATGTAGTGGGAATCAGAGAGTACCCTTTAGAGGGTTTGTTTCCCATAATATTACCAACATGTATCAGGTTTCAATTCGAGAAATGACTGATTGAAACCCGTTTAATCAGAAAGTCAAAGCTTATGAACACCCAGTTTGACTTTTAGCAATAATCAAAGTAATAACGGATTAGAGAACGAATTGAAAGCTTACAAAGGTCCTATAGGTGCTTAGTGAACACTAGGATCGGCCTTGATGATCAGATTAACTCCAGAAAGCCTGCCTTGAAGGTTCTTGAGAGCTCTTGAGAGAAATGTGTTCTTGTTCAAATGCAAATGTCCAAAATTTGGCCTTGTAATCTGATTTAAAGATGTAATTTCGAGGGTACTGTTTGCCTAGCCATGCATGGCTTCTTATTGGAGCAAAAGGAGGCAAGAAACAGCTGTAAGACACTCAAATTCAGACCCAAATCACCCAAATACGAATTTCCTGTCGCTGGCAGCCCCACGCGGCCCGCTTGGGTCATGCCAGGCGGGTCGCCTGACCCCTGTTCAGCCAAACAAGTTTCAGTTTTGGCAGCTTTAGTCCCTGAGCTTGCGTGCGATGTTTCGGCTGCTTAAATTGACCCGTAAACCCCCAAACTTGGTTTTTAAGAACCTTAGGACATTTACCAACATGGTAATGTCCTCGGATAACTTTGCGCTCAACCGAAAAGCCCTGAAATTCGACGTTGACGCTTTTAGTCCCTTAAGTACGGTTTTGGCCATAACTTTCTCATACGTTGACGAAACTTCATGAAATTTTAACCACATATTCTAGTGAGTATATTTTAGCTATACAAAGCTTCGGGTCTGCCAAAAGTTCACTCAGAGGTATAAATTAAACATGTTGACACTTTTGGCCCCTATAGTTTGAAATACTTCACTTTTGTGCAATTTCCGCGTCGTATGATCCATGAACCATCCGTTTAAGGTTATAAACATTATGTAGGGTTATCATAGAGCCTATTTATCCATTGTTGACACTTTGGACCCTCACGTTCCATAGTTTTCACTGTTTGTCACTTTTAGCCCCTCTAAAGTATGTTTTCACACAACGGAACCTTATGACACGTGTCAAGACATTATTGGACGAAATTTTTTCGAGGTGTTACATCCTCACCCCCTTAAAAGAAATCTCGACCCCGAGATTTATTCAAGCAAATGGGGATATTTTTCTTTCATCGTGGATTCCACTTCCCACGTGTATTCGGGACCTCTACGGGCATCCCACTTGACCTTAACAATAGGCACGTGCTTCCTTCGAAGCTTCTTTACCTGTCGATCCTCTATCGACAAAGGCTTTTCCACAAATTTTAGACTTTCGTCTATGTGTATATCTGTATGCGGTATAACCAGTGAATCGTCAGCGAAACACTTCTTCAAATTACAGATATGGAACACATTATGAATGGCGCTAAGCTCTTCCGGCAAGTTTAACTTATAAGCGACTGCCCCGACACGTTCGATTATCTCGAAAGGTCCTATGTATCTTGGGCTTAGCTTGCCTTTCTTTCCAAATCGCATTACACCTTTCCAAGGTGATACCTTAAGCAACACTTTTTCACCCACATCAAAGTGAAAATCTTTGCGCTTAGGATCCGCATAACTTTTCTGCCTATCCCTGGCAGCTTTCAAACGATCACGGATCTGAACGATCTTGTCTGTCGTCTCAAAGACGATATCTGGTCCAGACAACTGGACATCTCCAACTTCTGCCCAACAAATGGGCGATCTACACTTTCTACCGTATAGGGCCTCAAAAGGCGCAGCCTTTATGCTGGAATGGTAGCTATTGTTGTAGGAGAATTCAATCAGTGGTAAGTTCTTATCCCAACTACCACCTAAGTCGATCGCACATGCTCGAAGCATGTCTTCCAGAGTTTGAATAGTACGCTCACTCTGACCATCAGTCTGAGGATGATAAGCCGTACTAAAATTCAAACGAGTGCCCAACGACTGTTGGAAACTCTTCCAAAAATGCGACGTATATCTAGTATCTCTATCAGAGATAATAGATATAGGTATACCATGTAGCGCTACTATCTTATCGACGTATAATTGTGCTAACATATCTGAGCTATACGTCTCTTTGATGGGTAGAAAATGAGCTGACTTAGTCAGTCTGTCTACTATGACCCATATGGTATCATTTCCCTTTTTCGTCTTCGGCAACTTGGTGATAAAATCCATTGTCACCATTTCCCATTTCCATTTGGGAATTTCAGGTTGTTGAAGCAAACCTGACGGCTTCTGATGCTCGGCCTTGACTTGCGCACAAGTCAAGCATTTGGCCACATACTCGGCCACGGACTTTTTCAAACCAATCCACCAGTAGTTTGATTTCAAATCCTGGTACATCTTATCAGCTCCAGGATGAACGGAATATTTAGAGCTGTGGGCTTCCTGGAGGATAACATCCCGAAGTCCTCCATATACTGGAACCCATATTCGTCCGTTTAGTCGTAGCATCCCATCTTTGTCGTGGGATAACTGCTCCTCAGTTACTCCCAACTTTTCTGCAGGATAGTTAGCTTCCAGCACAGCTTCCTTCTGTGCAGCTAACACCCTTTCATTCAAGTTATTTCTTATTTCAATGCGCTTGGCATTGATTCTGATCGGTTTAACCCTTTCCTTTCTACTTAAGGCGTCGGCAACAACATTTGCCTTGCCTGGATGGTATCTTATCTCACAGTCATAATCATTGAGGGTTTCCATCCATCGCCTTTGACGCATGTTCAATTCCTTCTGATTGAACAGATGCTGAAGACTCTTGTGATCCGAATAAATTATGCACTTGGTTCCATACAAGTAATGTCTCCATAACTTCAAAGCAAATACAACTGCACCCAATTCCAAATCGTGGGTGGTGTAGTTCTTCTCATGCACCTTGAGTTGTCGAGAAGCGTAGGCAATGACTTTGCCTTTCTGCATGAGTACACAACCCATGCCAGTATGTGATGCATCACAATACACCACAAATTCATCTATACCATCGGGCAACGTCAATACTGGCGCATTGCTCAGCTTCTGCTTCAGAATGTCAAAGGATTCCTGCTGCTTAGGGCCCCAATCAAACTTAATCTTCTTACGGGTCAATGAGGTTAGGGGCGCAGCAATCCTTGAAAAGTTCTCGATAAATCGCCTATAATATCCTGCCAATCCGAGGAAACTGCGAATCTCGGTAGGAGTCTTCGGCTCCTGCCAGTTCATGACTGCTTCTACTTTAGCGGGATCTACTTGGATACCACGCTCGCTTACTACATGTCCAAGGAACTGGACTTCTCGAAGCCAAAATTCACACTTCGAGAATTTGGCATAAAGCTTCTCTTGATTCAGAAGTTTGAGAATACAACGAAGGTGTTTCTCATGGTCAGCTTGGCTCTTCGAGTAGATAAGAATGTCATCAATAAAGACTATGACGAACTTATCTAAATAAGGCTTGCAGACGCGATTCATGAGGTCCATGAACGCGGCTGGTGCGTTAGTGAGCCCAAACGGCATCACTAGGAACTCGTAATGTCCATAACGAGTCCTAAACGCTGTCTTGTGTACGTCTTCCTCCTTGACCTTCAACTGATGATAACCTGACCTGAGGTCAATCTTTGAGAAGTAGCTTGCTCCTTACAGTTGATCGAACAGATCGTCGATCCTGGGTAACGGATACCTATTCTTGATAGTGACCTTATTAAGCTCACGATAATCGATGCACAGGCGCATCGAACCATCCTTCTTTTTAACGAACAAGATTGGCGCTCCCCAAGGAGACGAGCTAGGTCTAATAAAACCTTTAGCTAACAAATCATCCAACTGCGTCCTCAACTCCTTCATCTCCGTTGGTGCCAATCTGTATGGTGCTCTTGCTACAGGTGCAGCGCCGGGTATGATATCTATCCGAAACTCTACTTGCCTATCTGGTGGCAAACCAGGTAGCTCTTCAGGAAATACCTCAGGATATTCCGAGATAACAGGAATATCTTCAATCTTCGGCTTCGGCTCATCAATGGTAACTTGTGCCATATAGATGACACATCCTTTCTGTATGCATCTGGATGCTTTGAGCATGGACACTTGCTCAGGCAATCCATGTTGGGTATCTCCTTGAATAGTAAGTGACTCACCGGACGGAGTCTTAACTATTACTTGCTTTCTGTTGCACAGAATCTGGGCTTGGTTACTCGACAACCAATCCATGCCTATCACTATGTCGAATCCAGCTAGCTTAAAGGGAAGCAAGGATAACGGGAAAGAATGATTCCTAATGGATATAACACATCCATCTAGAACAGTCGAGGCGGTTTCTAAGGTTCCATCGGCTAATTCCACCTCATATTTCACGCTTAAGGTATTAACAGGAAGGTTCAACAATTTACAAAACTTATCATCTACAAACGACTTATCGGCTCCTGAATCAAACAAAACTCTAGCAAAAACATCATTTACAAGAAACGTACCGGTAATGACGTTATCGTCAAGGACTGCTTCCTTAGCGTCCATTCTGAAGACTCTCGCATTAGTCTTCTTCCCATCATCTGCTTTCTTCGCATTCTTCGGGCAGTTGGGCCGAATATGCCCTTTCTCGTTGCAACCAAAACAGGTTGCATCCTTCATTTTCTTGCAATCCACAGCTTTATGATCTGTGGACTTGCAGATTCCACAACGTTTCTCGAAAGACTTGGATTTCGTCTCCAAACGACATCTCCCAAAGTAGTGCCTCCTGCAGATCTTGCATCTGGGTTTCTCACCCGACTGATGATCACTTTTCCTAGACCCCGACCCTTTCCTATGGTCGTTGTTTCCCTTGTGTCGTTTCTCAGATCTTCGTGAGGTGTCATCCTCACGTTTCCTTTTGTTCTCTTCCGAGCTCTTCATAGCTCTTAGTCTGACGACATCTTGAGTAAGGGAGAGGGATAGATCTGCTACGGATCTAAATGTTGTAGGCCTTGAAGCTTTAACACTCGCCTTTATCTCCGGTGCCAGACCCCCAATAAATCGAGCAATCCTACGCGGCTCCGGGGTCACCAGATAAGGCACTAAACGAGACAACGTGTTGAACGTAGTAAGATACGCTTGACAATCGAGGTTCTTCATAACTAAGGATACAAAATCCGATTCAATTCGCTCGACCTCGTGCTGCGGACAGAAGTTCTCCTTGATCAGTGCTACAAACTGATCCCAGTTCATGCTATATAGGGCGGCCTTACCGGCAGCTTGAAGTAGTGACTTCCACCATGCTAACGCGTCTCCCTTGAACGACTGGGATGCGTACTTCACAACATCCCTATCAGCACACCCGCTGATATCCACCACAGTATCCATTTCATCAATCCACGTCATACAATCGACGGCTCCCTTTTCCCCAGTGAAATCTCTGGGCTTGCAAGATACAAAATACTTGTACGTACAGGACCTGTTGTACGTGTCATGTTTCAGCTTAATCTCCTGCTTTGGGACGCTGCTGTGGTTGGATGAGTGATTATCATCCTCAGCTTTCTTCGGCTCACTCTTTTTAGATGGCGGCTTACTATGAGCCCCTAAATGAGTCTTAGACTTGACATGCGTCACTGTGCGGGTTCTACTCTGAGTACCACTAGATTCCTTGAACTGCCTATCCATAGCCTTGGCGACAGCATTATCTATCAGTGCTCGCAATTCTTCACCAGTGACGTGAATCCTGGTATTGTCTGGGTGCTCCCCAGAATGACTGTTGGTCTCCTCCGATTTGGCCATTGTAGCTTTAAGCTACAATAAAGGACAAGGTCTAATTTAGAACCTAACAGTATCATCGTTCTTAAACGATTTATTAACCATGGTATCAAGAACCTTAGCAGTTAATTTAATAAATTTCATTCAGGCTCTTATTAGCAATCAAGGAATGAAAATATATATATTGGCACCATAGGCCTAGTCACAAGGACAATCACTAAATTATAAATTTAGATTTTTATAGGATTATAAATTGTAATATTAAACAAATAATCCTTTACTAGACAGAGAGTCATAAACTACAACTGTCACTATATAACATAGTTATAACCCGTAGGTATCAAGTCATAAACAGACTTGTGTACAGATATAATCTGTAGATAATTCTTTTCTTGGCAGGGAGTTATAAACCACAACTGCCACTATATGACATAGTCATAACCCGTAGGTATCAAGTCATTAATAGACTTGTATACAGATAAAATCTGTAGATAATTTATTAAAAAAAAGGGTGGCTTGTGTGATTTTACAGATCACGCTTGGCCAGGAATGTTAACATGTTTTCAGATGTTAACAGGGAGTTGAATCCTTTCAACCAGGTTTTACCATCAGGGCCAGGCCTGTTAATAAGGCATTCAAGCTAGGTTATACCTTACTAAGATTCTTATAAAATGGCAAATCAAATAAAAATTGATATTTTCCATTATTTTAATATTATTCATGCATATAAATAAAATGATAAATTCAATTTAACCATTTCAAATTTCAAACAAGTACTAGTACATCTTTTGCCCTAAACGGGACTTTGAAATAATATGAATAACATGAATAACATGCCCGCGCAGGGCTAAACAAATAACAACAAAAGCAAAATAAAATAAAGCAAACCCACGCAGGGGTCAACAGAACAGCATACCCACGCAGGGGTAGAATAAGATAGATATACCCACGCAGGGGTAGAGTACAAGGATAGATGTCCACGCAGGGACATGAGTACATGAGACAAAAATCGAAGGATTCAATGATCCCTCTTGCTCTTACCCTTGAGCAAATCAAACACCTTCTTGAACATGCCACTGGTGCGACGGCGATCAGCTCGCATCTCGTGTTGAAACTCACGTCGCATGCTATCAATCCCATGCAGGATTTCCTGAACCTGCGGCGGCGACATCATAGGCGCCGGTGGCGGTGGCTGGTACTGCTGCGGCTGCGGTGGCTGGTACGGCTGCGGCTGCGGTGGCTGCTGGTAACCCGGAGGGTAACCAAAAGTAGACTGCCCAGCAGCCCAAGTGTCTCCCAATGGACCACTAGGTGGGAGTGAGCTGTAGTTCACAGCTTGCCAATAAGGGTCTCCTGTGTAATCATAACCCTGAGGGAAAACATGCTCGAACGGGTTAAACTGAGCTGCACTAGCATAAGCCGGAATCGGCTCTCCATAGTTCTGCGGCGGCAGAGGCGGGATCGGTACTGAAGTAACCTCCGATACGGGATGCTGAGACTCCCCCGTCTCGGACTCCTCGGGAAGAGGCGTGTAGCGGCTGCTACCAACATGTGGAGGGGTGCCTATGCGAATCCCTCCGCGCGTAGACATGCGCGCATTCCTCCTTGGCCTCTGAGGCGGAGGAGGTAAAACTGGTGGTGGCGGTGGTGACGGAGTGATCACGTCACGCCATAGGGCCTCAGATAGGTCCTGCGGTAGAGGCGGCTGCTGCTGAAGCTGCTGCTGCTGCGAGTGGTGCTGCGAGTGCACCGGTGAAACCTGGTGAGACTGGAGCATCGGAGAGTTGTGGCTGGGGGTGTAATACCAATCATGCTGCTTAAATCTCTCCTGAAAGCTGTCCCCACCATTGTAGGGTGATCCCCTAAATGGCGACCCATCCGATATCTCAATCCGATGGTTAGGCGTACCTGACGGTGGTAGCGAGGGGTCCGTATCCTCGTCGACGTCCATCTCGTGACCACCAGAAAAGTGGTCCTCCGATCCGAGTGGGTTATGACCCACTGGCTCATCCACAAAAGCATCAGGGTTATACAAACCCTGGTAGACTGGTGCTGGATACTGGTGCGGTGACTGATGCAAAGGTATGTAGGATCCATGCGAACCATGGGGCCCATTCTCCGAGTGGGGCCCAAACGAGTGGGGTAAAGACGGTGAAGTGCTTGCGGATACCGAGTGTCTAGCAGGCTCGGCGAAAGACCTCCAAAGGTCGTTGGCGGCTGTGTTGTGCGTGGCGGATGGAGCTCGCCTATGTGAGGGCCCTGCCTCATGGTCGTGAGACGTAGCAAATCCTCCTCGACCTCTCATTCGTGGCGGCATAATGATCCTGTCAAAAATCAAACAAGTTGCACAACAAAATATATAAGACAAAGCAAAATAATAAAAATAAATTAAACGAAATGTTGAACATTTCCTAAGTTCTTTGTCTAGACTCGAAAACCGAGGAATGTGCAATTGTGTAACTGAGATTAAACACATTAGGATAGTGTTTAATTCACTCAGCGTTGGCTCTGATACCAACCTGTCACACCCCGATTTCCACGTGTCACCGGTGGGCCCGGTGTGGGGTACAGTGACGTAGTTGGCATCGTCATAGACAATCAACACAATATAATAATGCACAGCGGAAGCAGAATAGATACATTTCAACTTTTAAATAAAATGACATAATAACATCATAGTAGTTGAAACGGATCCACAGGCGGATCAAATAAAATAAGATAAAAAAAATAGTTCAACAGATATTTGTCGTCCGAGCTTGCGAGACTATAGTGGACGCTCTTAGGAAACAGCCAGCCTATTTTCGTATAGTACCTGCACTTAACCTTTTGGGAAAAATACGTCAGTTTACACTGGTAAATACAAGTCGACTGACTCATTTTGAAAATGATTGAAAATTGATTTAAATGCACAAGGCATAAATATTTTTATTAACTTGGGATAATTATATAATATAAACTTGTGAACGAATTACATGCACTTATATCTCTGGTGGCCCGGGATCTGCTGTCCGGGCTAGAGATTAAATGACACACCACATTAAAGAGTTATACACGTCGGGTGTACGCCTACACCCCGTGCTCTGGTCGTGGCCATCTCGTAAGATAATGCCAAGGATATCCGGGACATGGTCAGTAACCCCCCAAAGCCTTTAAGTAAGACAAGACTGTTTAAACGAAGTCGCACAAGCTATTCAAGACTGTACACCCATAAGGCGCAGGACTTGTGCGCCCGATCAAGCGGTATTTTAAATACCGTACCCAAGCCCGTATAGGGAAAATAAGTCAAAATGTATTTACCTGAGCAAGTATAAGTCACAAATGATAAGTGTTGGTAGCTTTTACCGGGCCTCCTAATCTGGAACAAAGGTTTATAATTAACCTATTAGATTCCTAACGGCCTTTTATTTAAGCTTAAGCTTTGACCGGTTAGTTTTAGGAAATGATACGGTTTACGCACGATTAAGCGAAAGACCGGATAGAATGTGATTTAGACCCGACAAGTTTGAATACTTGTATAATATGGGTATACTAAATACATTCTGGATTTTGAAATAAAAATGATATCGTTTGACCTGTTTCGGTCAATTTACGCAAACTAGTTACGTAAACCGAACCGAACGCGAAAAGGGCGATACGGGTAGACCAATGATTCAAATGCAAGTTCCCTGAGGTAATATGCTTAAAATATGATATTATATCAGTAAGTTATGTTCTATATTGCCCGGAATACTTTTAAACTCAATTTATGCCTTAGAAGGGCATTTTGGTCATTTAAAAATAATAAAAGAGTAAAATTAGAAATCTGAGTTTCGGGTCTGATTCATACAGTAAATATACTTAATATAACATATTATATCAGTAGGGTATGACCCATATACCAAATTTATCATTTAAAACCAAACTATGCACCGTAGGGGTATTTTAGTAATTTCACAAGGGCTAAAAATGCCAAAACTGGAAATCTGAGATCATATACTTATACTTACTGTTATTATATGAAAATATGCTAAACACATCAGTAGGTATAGGTCTTATATGTTTAAAACAAGTATAACGCTTACTATGCGCTTAAAACGCTAAATATGCGATTTAAGGGCGTTTTCGGGTTTTCAAATTAAATCTGAGATTTTTATATTTCCAGAATACTTAAAATAATTTATTCATCATATAAAATCAGTAGAAAAAGGTTTCGGGTCAAAAGGATGTGTAAAACTCATTTTATGGCTAAGACGGTCAAAACCGACATAAGCCGAAATGACTAGACGATCTAGGATCCGTTCAGCCAAAAATTAATTAAAAATCATCAAAATTCCCAGAATATTATAATACATCAGTTGGTAAAAAGTTTTATACCAAAACGTGGCCAGAAATAGGTCATATGCGAAAAGGGCCGTTTATGTAAATTTATAATATAGTTTTACGCTAATGGCCATAACTCACAATCTGGACCACCAACTGATCCGAAATTTTCGGTGCAAGTTCATATATTAGAAATAAAGATTTCTATCCTTTCACTTTTCCAAAAATCACGTTTTATATCAAAAAGGGCAAAATAGTCAACTTTATGCATAAATCGGAAACATGCATTCGAATCGGCTAAGCATAGACTTATGACATAAAATTTCCAGAAAGTTTAACTAAAATGCCAATGGTCAAAAATGCTCTAAAATACAGATCTCACACATGCATGTACGGATCCGAACCGATAGTTTACGAAAAAGTCGTCTATTAAGACTTTCGGTTCCAATCCGGGTTTACACTAAAGATCGTCGAGTTGATCGTGGTAAAATACATTCTTATATTCATAATAAAGCTTTCTATGAAGATCAAACAGATTGCATGTCATCTATATCATTATTCATGTCATTTTTCACAAAAATCGCTTCTGTTGACTTTTTAGAAATAGGTTTGACTCGACATTTAGCATGCATGTAGTGGGAATCAGAGAGTACCCTTTAGAGGGTTTGTTTCCCATAATATTACCAACATGTATCAGGTTTCAATTCGAGAAATGACTGATTGAAACCCGTTTAATCAGAAAGTCAAAGCTTATGAACACCCAGTTTGACTTTTAGCAATAATCAAAGTAATAACGGATTAGAGAACGAATTGAAAGCTTACAAAGGTCCTATAGGTGCTTAGTGAACACTAGGATCGGCCTTGATGATCAGATTAACTCCAGAAAGCCTGCCTTGAAGGTTCTTGAGAGCTCTTGAGAGAAATGTGTTCTTGTTCAAATGCAAATGTCCAAAATTTGGCCTTGTAATCTGATTTAAAGATGTAATTTCGAGGGTACTGTTTGCCTAGCCATGCATGGCTTCTTATTGGAGCAAAAGGAGGCAAGAAACAGCTGTAAGACACTCAAATTCAGACCCAAATCACCCAAATACGAATTTCCTGTCGCTGGCAGCCCCACGCGGCCCGCTTGGGTCATGCCAGGCGGGTCGCCTGACCCCTGTTCAGCCAAACAAGTTTCAGTTTTGGCAGCTTTAGTCCCTGAGCTTGCGTGCGATGTTTCGGCTGCTTAAATTGACCCGTAAACCCCCAAACTTGGTTTTTAAGAACCTTAGGACATTTACCAACATGGTAATGTCCTCGGATAACTTTGCGCTCAACCGAAAAGCCCTGAAATTCGACGTTGACGCTTTTAGTCCCTTAAGTACGGTTTTGGCCATAACTTTCTCATACGTTGACGAAACTTCATGAAATTTTAACCACATATTCTAGTGAGTATATTTTAGCTATACAAAGCTTCGGGTCTGCCAAAAGTTCACTCAGAGGTATAAATTAAACATGTTGACACTTTTGGCCCCTATAGTTTGAAATACTTCACTTTTGTGCAATTTCCGCGTCGTATGATCCATGAACCATCCGTTTAAGGTTATAAACATTATGTAGGGTTATCATAGAGCCTATTTATCCATTGTTGACACTTTGGACCCTCACGTTCCATAGTTTTCACTGTTTGTCACTTTTAGCCCCTCTAAAGTATGTTTTCACACAACGGAACCTTATGACACGTGTCAAGACATTATTGGACGAAATTTTTTCGAGGTGTTACACATACCCAAGAAAGTATCCATCAATTGCTTTTGCCCCAAACTTTCCATTAGGATCGATGATTGTGCATGGAGCTCCAAACGGTTCAAGATAAGACAAATCTGGTTTCCGTTTTTGAAGAAGCTCAAAGCAGGTCTTATTGTGCCTTTTGACTGTAAGGACTCGGTTCAATGTGTAACATGCAGAGGCCACAGCTTCAGTCCAGAATGGAATGGGCAACTGCGACTCTACCAACATTGTCCTAGCAGTCTCGATCAATGTGCGGTTCTTACGTTCAGCGACGCCATTCTGTTGAGGAGTATAAGCTGCACTAAACTCATGAAGAATACCCTTTGAAGTGCAAAACTCCGCCATGGCATGATTTTTAAATTCAGTATCATTGTCGCTACGTATCCGCCTAACCTTCAACTTATACAAATTCTCAATCTGAATGATCAAGTTTTTGATAATGCCAAAGGTTTCACTCTTGTGTGCCATGAACGCCACCCAAGAAAATCTTGAATAATCATCAGTAATCACGAGGCAGTATTGATCACCTCGAATACTCTTGTGCTTGACAGGACCGAACAAATCCATGTGCAAACGTTCAAGAGGAACTGCCACCGTGTTGATCTTCTTAGTAGGGTGCTTCTTCTTTGTTTGCTTTCCTTTCTGGCACGAAACACAGACGTCTTGAAGATGGAAAGTTTTGAGGGGAACACCATTCACCAATTCATTTGAAACCAAATGATTCATTTTGCGTAAGTGAATGTGACCCATTCGTCTGTGCCAAGAGATAGTGTCTTTTTCTGTGGCTTTGGAAACGAAACAAGTTGCTTGTGCAGACGTAGTAATAGCTTGGCTCATATCAAGGACGTACAAATCATTTATCCTTGGAGCTGACAAGAGAATCCATTCTTTTGGAATTTTGAAGCCGGGTTTCAGCACATAACATCCATTAGCATCAAAGTGTACTGAGAATTGCTTGTCACAAATTTGAGAAACACTAAGAAGATTGTGATCAAGTTGTTGCACAAAGTTGATCTTGTCAAAGCTGACAATCCCGTTGGATATCATTCCTTCACCCATAATATATCCACCTTTATCTCCATCAAAAGCAACATAACCTCCTCTAATAGATTTGACATCGTAGAGAAGCTTCATGTCGCCCGTCATGTGCCTGGATGCCCCACTATCAACAATCCAATGACTACTGATAGTTCCTCCTGGAACACCCTGCACATGAACTCAATCAATTAGTTGGAGATGGGGACCCAAGCCATTGTGGTCTTGGGTCTTCCATTTTCATCAATGACAATAACTTCTTGTCTTTGATGATTGGTGAATTGTGATGTTCCCCCTGATTCAGTAACCGTTTTTGGTTTTCAGGTCTGTTTTGTTTTACCAGTGTTATCTTTTAAAATTTTAACTTCATGATTGTCTGAAGTTTTTGAATTGTCTGGTTTTACAGAAACAGCTGTGTTGTTAACCACATCGGTTTTAATCGCCTTTTCAATTTTCTTGACCTGTTGGCGTTTCTGTTCCTTTTCCCTTTCTTTTACAAGGCGGGGCTCTTGTTTTGCAGAAACAGATCGCTTACGGTCATTTTGGTCACGGGGAACATCAACTTTTTCTTTTTGTTTATGAAGGTATGGACAGTTTCGAATTATATGTCCAATTGTTCCACATTCAAAACATGATCTTCGTTCAACAAACCCCGAAGTATCATGTGATCGTTTAGCCTATGATGTTGAACTTTGTGAATCCGAGGTACTAGGCTTTGAACTGTTTTGTTCATTTCTTTTTAGAACTGTAGCTTTCTTGACAAAATCTAAGTTAGATTTATTTTCAAACGTTTCAATTTTGTCCGTTCCCGTCGATTTCACAAAGTTTACAATCTTGTTTTTCTTCTGATTCGGCTTCTTTTGAGTTTGAGCCGGTGATTTTGCTTTTGGCTTGGTGTGATTTTGCTGTTTCTCCACTGTTGGTAATTTCTTGTTGCCAAATTGTTTTCGAATTTCGGCCTTTGGAATAGGAGGACACTGTATAACTGTAACACGTGGTCCATTCTTTCCCAAAAACTTACTCGTCGAATTCTCAAAGACTTTACTGATTAAGGATTTATTAACATTCTTAATAGGAAAATCTTTGTCAGAGTAGATTTTATCATCACCAACAAGAGTGTACAGCAAGTTCACACTCTCCGACTCTTCGGCAGATGAGGACTTGATTGCAACAGTCTTAGCAGGTTTTGCAGGAGGATCACATAGAATATGATTCTCAAGAGGTATGTCCTCATTTTTAACTACCGCATCAGACTTTGCTGAATCAGTATCATCAGATTCATCATCAGAAGAATCAGCATCCTCAATCACAACTGGAGGATCCTGATTCTGTTCAGCAGTTACAAATGTATCTGCTGACACATCTGAATCTGAGGATACTTCTTTCTGGTATCCGAGTCCTGCTGCAAACTCTTTCACATCTAGAGGCACAGATGGTTCAAAGAACACTCTGTCCTCCTCATCCGGCATGGCATCATAATTATGTCTCACTGGTGGTGGACAATTCTTATAGCCTATGCACGTGACATCCCTTTTCTCCTTTTGGACATCAATGATGTGATCCAACACATAGCTAGAACTCAAATAACTATCTAACTTGAGTTGGATTGCCTCACTTTCCGTTTTTACACAAGCCATTTCTTTTTGCATTGTTTCAAGATGAGATATATACAAATTAATGTCAGTTTGTTTTCTGGAAACCATTTTAGTTAACTCGGTTTTATCTTTCTTTAACTTTTCGATTACCGATTTAAACTCCTTTTCATGATTTTCATAAAACATATTGGCTTCTGTGCATTTGGAAAGGTCCACAGTCAATTTCTGATTGTGAATAAAAGTCACATCATACTTTTCTTGCAAAGCTTCATGCTTACTTTGCAAGTCACACAAATTCTCATTCACTGTAGTATGTTTGTCTTGCAAGTCAAACAAACTAGCTTGTAAAGCATCATGTTTTCCTTGCAACTCAGACATACTTTTCTCTATATCAGCACATCTAGCACGCAGACTATCACAATTATCACAGTTAATAGCAGTGGGTTCATCGACACATACCTGACTTGATGAACCGTCGACATTAGCCATAAAGGCTGAATGGAGAGAAGACGAAGAATAAGCAGCTTGATCCACCAAGATAGATCTTCTTTGAGTTTCTGCTGCAGCTTCCCCCAAAAGTTCATCAATATCTGCATCAACCGAAGCACTAGATGTCTCACCCACATGATCATCGCCTGAACTGGATGATTCTTCATCAACACTCCTGCTGTACCCAGAAGAATCTCCATCTTCAGAAGATTCACCACCATTGGCGGAAGATTCTCCACCACTGGTGTGAACTAACTCCTTCACAACTTGAGCAAAACATGCTGTTCCATCTGGAGCATCACCACCCAACTGGATTGACCAGTCACAACCTTCATCCACCTGAACCGCAAGTGCCCGGTTGGTTTGGTTGTTGACATGCACCAATGTACGCTCATTGTTTCTGTTCTGGTTCTGCTGGTTGCCTTGGTTTCTGAAGGGGTTTTGGTTCCCGTGCTGTGCTGGCTTTGTACATTCCCTTTTAAAGTGACCCCGTTCACCACAGTTGAAGCACTTTACAGCCTGTTTATCGAACCCATACTTGGTGTCTCTCTTACTCCCCAAGCTGGTTCTGCCAGTACTTTCCATCCAATCCTTTGCCCTTCTCACAGCACTAGCAAAGGCCCACTTGATATCCATCAAGTCCATCTCTTCCTTATCAATCTGCCGATAGTCTTCTTGTGTCAGATTAATGTTGCCAATCTGACCTTCTATTAACCCACAGTACGCGCTCACTACAGTGTTAAGCAGCTCCATGTGTTCCTTAGCTACTTCTACACTGACTTTAGAGAAGCTTGAAGTGTCGAGCTGTACTGTACTTGGCTTTGATTGCTGACCAGCAGATGATGTTCCTCCATAACACGCACGTTGTTGTTGAGCAGGAGGAGGAGGAGGTGGTTGTATTGGATTTCCATACATGTCTGTGGTGGGAGGTGGCTTAACAGGAACTTGCACTGGATTGCCATACATATCCGTGCTTGTGACAAACGCCGTTTGTAGTGGAGCATGTGGACCGGTTCTTGCAGACGAAGTACTGGAAGTTCCATAATACATTTCTGGATTTTGTGGCAATGGAACTCTCTTCACCTTTAATGTTTCCTCCTGATCCTTGTTTTCCAAAAGCTGCACGAAGTCGTTGATATTTGTAGTTCTCAACACTCCGTTATACTTCAGGATTTCCAAGAAACTACTCCATTGGGGAGGCAAAGCATCAGCAAACTTCTTCACCACTTCTGCTTGAGTTGTCGCTACACCAAAATTATTCAACTCAGTAAGCAAATGATAAAACCAGCTTGTCATGTCTCCCAAAGACTCCTTATCCATGCACGTGAAACAGTCGAATTCTTTCTTGAGAAGATCATGACGCAATTGGCGTGTTGCTTCATTCCCTACTCCTCTGGTTTTCAACCCGTCCCACAACTTCTTAGTTGTCTTGAAACTGACAAACTGGTGGTAGATATCCTTGCTCAACGCCTGAGTGAGAATGGCGTATGCTTTCTTTTCCAGATCATACGTTTTCTTTTGATCTTCAGGAAGATCGGCAAACGTAGCAGTATCTAAAGCAGCAACTTCTATAGCTTGATCGAAATCTGTGGTGAAACGTATCCACAGTTCGGTGTTTTGACCAAGAACGTATGTACGGAATCTATCAACCCAGCCCGGATATTCGTTTAAGTGCATCAACTTTGGAGGTCGATTCAAACTTCCGGTTTCGCTTTCGCTCAATAAGATACTTTGAATGCTCGGAGTTTGATTCGATACTAATGCCCATTGACTTGATGATATGGCATTTGCTTGTGAAGATGTTGATACCGGAGACTCGGCCCATGAAGGTGATAGACTAGTACACGTGTACTTTCCTGTGTCTGGAGCCGGTGTACCCCACCATGAGGGAGTTGAACCCGAACTTGTATATTTTCCACTGTCTGGAGCTGGAGTTCCCCACCAACTCGGATTCATGTTTTATAAATTGAATTCCTGAAAATAACACTCAAAACAACTAAAAGATTATAAGTGACCAGCCGAAAGATCCAAGCTCGAAAGACAGAAACTTGTTGAACTAAAACAGACCACAATCGAAGGATCAATACTTGTTCGAAGGATCAACAGTGTTCGAAAGATCACTGTTGAATTTCGAACAGTGATTTCGAAAGATTCACAAACTCGAAAGATTCACAATTTGAAAGATCCTTATCTTTCGAATATATATCCTTATCTTTCGACTATCTATCCTTCGAATAGATTCCCTGGATCGAAAGATATATCTCAGACTTCGAAAGACTGTTCGAAAGATGCTTATCTATCGAACTGTCTTTGATCAAAAGATGATCTTTCGATGTCGAAGGATATCCTTCGAACACGACTGACACAACTGACAGGTTGGTGAAAAGGTGATGGGTTGGTAGAGTCAACTTTCGGCAAAAGAGTATGATCAGACTGTACTTTCTCTACCAACTCAGATTTTCAAATAAAATATGCCCAAAATGGCAAATCTTATCCAGAAAGTCCGGTCACCGGAACACACCAGAATTTGGCCGGAAATCACTAGATTTCTTAAAAACAAGTTTTAAGTTACCCAACCCGCTCTTGAACACACCCGGTTAGTTTAGAACACGTTTTAATGTTTAAAGAAGCAAGAAAACCACCAAAAACGGGTACTAAACCAAGTGACCAAACACACCAAGACTTGAACAAACCCGGTTTTTTAACAAGGTAAAGAGCCACGGCTCTGATACCACTTGTAGGTCCCTCGGAGGATGAGGTTCAACCTTAACCTTGTTATACTAACACACTAGCAAGTGCGGAATCCAAGCTAGTGAGCAAACCGAGTTGAAATAAGCACAAACACAACACACAAAGTTCACCGATTAACACCACTTGTATTAATACGAATGAAAGGTTCCGGTTACAAGCTTAATGTTTACAAATCAGTTTTGCAAACTCTCTAATGTGTGTGTTCTTGACAGAATGCTTTCCTATCTCTTGAGTCTATCTTTCTGTCTGTGTGCGTCTCTCTCTAAGTGAACACACTGCATGGGTATTTATACCCAAACACAGCAAGTCTGTCCGAAGGATCATGAGGACTGCTCGATAGATGATCTATCGAGCATAAAGCTATCGAAGGATACACAAGGACCTCGAAGGATGATCTATCGAGGTCCATCAATCATCCATCAAAGCATATCTTTCAAGGTCATCGAAGGATAGAAGCAATCCTTCGATGGTCCAACCTTCGACACAGACATTGTACAACCATATACTAACTGTTTGGCCAAGTCAAACCAGGAGGACGGTTGACTTGGTCAAACTTACATGACTAACAAGGACATCGTTTACATCGTGACCGAATACAGACAAAGTACAGACACAAGTGCACCAACAACCCGTGAGTAGCATGGTTCGCAAGAAGCAATATTCTGTGTGATTTTAAATGCAAGATAGCAAGTGCGGTTCGTTTAGCATGAAGCAAGTTATCTAGCAAGAGCAAGTCAGATCGGATCTGTGCTAACCAATCAAGCAAGATAAGCAAGAAACCGAACGCAAGCATGAAAGAAGCAAGAAAGAACCGAATCAAGATTAATGGGGTGAATGTTGGGTTTAATCTTGATTAACGGGTCACGAGTTGACAGTCAAATGGTTCGAATGGGTCATCCGGGTTGTTCCTTTCTACATGTGCTAATATTAGATAAAGGAAATATACCCATGATTTAAAATGCGCACGTTAATGTGAAATGGTCAAGTTTGACCGAGTTTCATGCAAGGGGACGTTGGAGATGAAAGTAAACGTGCAGTTTTATTTAAGCATGTGTTTTGGTTTGTTTTATTATAAATATTGAGTTGTAGTTCATTAAAATGAAGCACCCACTTTTCATTTGAATAAAGCAAGAGTTAGAAAGCTTATTATTCTTCTTTTACGTGTGTGATCTTTGTGTTGTGATCTTGGGTCTGAACCAACAATTTACACTATAAACAGATTGATGGATGAATATATATGTTGAAACATCGTCAGTGAAGGTGGGTCCCGTCGGTAATCCTCCATCAAAAATAAGACATGAGTGATACATTCACTGACAAAATTAACCAAGGGATCACAAGAAATAGTTTAAGCAATGGATCTGCGACGAATATTAGTGGTTGTTGCCATGGCATAATTACCAACGACATTTACCAAACGTGTTACCGACAAAATATTTGATTGTTAAGTAATTTGAAATTATTTAGAGAAAATAAGCACATAAATAAAAAGGTACCAGTCCTGTTAAATATAAATAAAAGAGTTAACTGTCATTTTCGTTTCTATGGTTTGATGGAAAATGTCACTTCAATCCAAAAAGATAACGTCCGTTAAAAAAATCTGTTGAAACTAAGGGCATTATTATTTTTAACTAATAAGGACTATTATGTAAATTTGTTAATATAAAGGACCATTTAAGTAAATACTATCTTCTCTCTCTAAACTCTCCGCCACCTGCACCACCGGTCCCCACCACCGCAACCATAGCCACTGCCATCACCTCCACCACAGCTCCGGTCACCACCATTCACCTCCATCATAGAATCCCCACTGGTCACCACCGTTCACATTCAGCCTCAGCCTTGTACTAGTAGAACCCTTTGACCCTTTGGCATTTAATATATCTTCTTAACTTCAACCAAAAACTATTCGGTGTTATATCGGAGCTGTGGTGGAGGTGGTGGTGGTGGTGGGGACCGGTGGTGGAGAGTTTAGAGAGAGAAGATAGTATTTACTTAAATGGTCCTTTATATTAACAAATTTACATAATAGTCCTTATTAGTTAAAAATAAGAATGACCTTGGTTAACAAATTTTTTTAACGGGCGTTATCTTTTTGGACTGAAATGACACGTTTCAAAAATGTTGAGAACTGAACTGGCACAAATTATTTTTTTGGACTGAAGTGACATTTTCCACTAAACCACAGAGATGAAAATGACAGTTAACTCTAAATAAAACATAGAAATAATAAAAAAAAAATATCGTAAACCAAAAGAATCTCATTAGAATAAACATTAAATACAAAATATTTATATAAATTATATACAAAACAAAGGAAACTAAGCAAAGTAGGGTTAGGGTCGTGGAATGGTGTTGTCCTAAATCCTTTTAGCACAACACTTCCTTTTTGTGTCTTGAAGCAGTGGTGAACCCAGAAAATATTTTCATGGAGTGCGAACGAGGTGTTTAACCAAATTTTTAAGGGGTGTGATCGGAATTTTACCCTATAAAATACACTAATTTTTTTTCAAATGGTGCGCCCGTCCATCCAATCCTCTACCTAAGTCCGCACCTGCCTAAAGCAGTTGCATTCTCGATATCTCAACCTTCGTCATTTGCACCTATGAATTAAGGGCCTCCACCGCCTCATCTTTTTCTTTTTTAAGGCAACAATGTGTGTGTATATTAAACAAATGATTTACTTCTTTGTTGACGATACCACAACTACACAATATTAAAAGAATTGCATATCTCATCCATGAGGATGAGTAGAGTGTGTTCTTATGATGCTGGAAGTATCTAGATCACTGGTCATGGTATAATGGAAGTACCTATGGTTTAACAAAACAAATTATAAAAGTGTTTAGTTTATGAAAAGAGTTAATTACTGAGATAGTTTTTGTGGTTTACTAAAGTTAACACCTTTGAGTATTAAGGCTCTTTTTATCACAAGTTCAGGTTCTACGGTTTCATTTTCTTTTGAGTATTAAAGCTAACTGCCGTTGAAAATTCTGTTAAGTTTGGGTAAAATAACAAAAGTACCCTTTTAAAACCAAAAGGGACCATTTGTGTAAACAATTGAAACAAATAAAAACAGAAGTATCCTCTTGGAATCAGATTGCTGGTCACCTTCTTTGCTGCTCTAGCGCCTTTTCCAGCCGGCCGCCTTGGACTTTCGTCGTACAAAAAACACCTTCGTCACCATACCGACCACCAGATCCACCTCTTGGACATCCGATATTGGAATATCTGGTAGATAATTCTTTGAGTGGACTAATCATGTTTGTTCTATCAAATCAAGTGTTTTCTTTGAATCAAAAGATGACCCATATTTTAACAATTTCATAATTCACAATACTTGGGACCACATATTAAAACAAACAACTTATAATAAAAATGATGGCACTTATTTTGCATGTGCAGAGAACAAAACACCACATCAACCGATTTTTTTCAATTTGTTTTTTTGGTGATTTTGGTTGTAGACTTGTAGTGATTGGAAGAACATTAGATGATTAACTTTCTTTAAGAAAAGTTTAAGACTTCCAAATTTGGACCAAAGAAATACAATTTACAATTTTGTGAAAACATCGATTTGAAAACAGACTTTGATAAGATGTTTGATGGTCCAAAGATTTAGTGAACAAATACCACAAGGAAAATGGTTAAAAAAATCCCGATTGAAAAAATATACCACAATAAAATGGTTCAAAAAATCTTAGAGATGAATTAGTATGGCCAAATTTAAAGCTGATTTACGAATTTAGGGAAGACAGATGAATGTTGTCCGATTTTTGATAAGTTATTTCTTTTAGTAATAGTAATTACCCTATTACTTAAAGTACAAAGTCTGTGGCAAAGGCACCTAACCCAACTTAAATTTATAAATTTGTCTTTTTATGTAATTTCTATTTTGGCTCTCTCAAAATTTTCCATTTTGGCTCCCTCATTTTTTTAACTAATTTGTTTTCCTGCTAAAACTTACACAATAACAAATCTATCATCTAAATTTCTAACTTTTACTTTTACTTCCTTGGTTTTTAATATTTTTTCTTTTTTTCCCTTTGTGTTTTTAGTTTATATCATGTTTATATGTTGCTATAAATTCGAAACGGGTAGTTGGTTCGTCACAATTTAATACATTTCGTTTAATCGTACCGTATCTTTATATGTTTCTTTCGTGTGCTTAAACACGTTAATGTCACCGTGTCAACGCGCTTAACGAACGATGATGTGCCCTTAAATGTCACGCCACAACGCGCAAGCACCTTATTTTCATTTTTTAACTTAAAAAATTTTTATTTCCTCACGTGCTTATTTTTATGGACATTTCGGTACATATTCATGTATCGGCATTGGACGTAAACAGTACACATTTACGTTTCGACCTAAAGTTTTCCTAAAAATAAGTCGGGTCTAATATAATACGTTTTATACCTATTTTTATGTATGTTTTAGGTTGTTATACGTTTTGATGTAAACACTTTATTTTCTCACATGCTCATTTTTATACGTACATGTCAATATAAATTCATGTTAATGAACATGATCAAATATAATATGTTTTCGTGCTTATTTTTATGTACGTTTTTAGTTAGTTTATGATTTGACGTACGAGTCACTATGCGTATTGATGCCACTAAGTCTTAATGAAAATGTAAGGGTTGTGTAGTAATTAGGTGGAACCCCACTAAATGAACCAACCCGGTTTGGATTTTTTTTATTTGATTTAAATGCTTATATAAGTTATATTGATTTATCGGATACGTCAAAACAAACGTTTTTATATGGTTGACACATTACATAACACTTGCACTAATTTATTTGATGTTTGCAATGTATCCGCGCCACAACGCGCGTGACCTTCTAACTAGTTTATATAAATAGCCCATGTATTTAAAATATAGTTATTTACATATATGGTCCTTATGGTTATTAAAGGATAAAACTGTTACCCAAATCTGATGGAAATTTTAACTCTAGTTGCCTTAATACCCCAAAGTATTACAAAATTGAAACTAGAGAATCGGAACCTATTAAAAAAAAAAGGAAAGAACTTTAATATTCAAAAGTGTTACTTTTGGCAAACTATAAGTACTATCTGTATATTTAACTCTTATGAAAATTCAAAAACACAACTGCTACATTAATATAATATTTCCATGATAGATGTGTTAACAAGTATCTTAATATCAACCCAAAAGTGACAACATGTTACCACAAAACAGGAAGTAATGATATAAAGGATATTGTCGCTTTTGATTAAAAAACGTAACATCACCTAACCCGACTTTAGAAAAACGAAGTTCGATGTAGGTGACGACTCCCCCATTTGTTTCTTTGCGTGCCTCCTCTCAAAAAGCTTGGTAATAGTGAGCTCGCATTTGTTCTCCACTCTCTACAATAACATGTTAGATTGTATTTAATTAAAACGGGTATAAATGTAAGAGAAAGTTACAATAAGAAAAAAACTTGCAAACTTCTTCTGATGGTGTGTCACACTTCAGTACACCTGGATGATACACCATCAAACTCGTTGCTAAGATTCAAGCTAGTGGTCTTCGCCCTTGCTATTCCAACAGTCAGTTTCCCAAGCTTTTCACATAAAAACGACTCATAAAAAGTAATACATACGCACCCAATCATCTTTTGCCAATCCGTCACTGATATCCATTATGGAGGGTATGGCATGACGATGTTAAAGATAAGGTGTTGTCAAAATCATTGATATGATACAAATACAATAGAAAAAAAGGTTAAATGTGTACTTACATGAAAGCACTCTTACATTACTCGACGGTCTGACTCAATGACGTCCTTCAAATAACACCGAGGACCATTGAAGCAAGACTCAATGACGTATATAAATTAGGTAAGACAAATATGTCAAACATATAGATTAGTAATACAACACAAAAGATGCAAAATAGGTACTAACATATATAAATTAAGTCAGACGATTATTTTTACGACGAATTTTATCTTGTAAAATTTTTTAAAAAGAGTGTACTTAATTACTAAGGAAAGCTAATATGACTTGCAATTTATAGTTTTAGGTGAATTGCCCTTAATGGATAACTAGATGAGCAAGTCTTGGGTTGGGAAGTCAAGTTCACTCTTTTGAGAAAACATCTTAGGTGGTGTTTGGGAGTGTTTATTTTAATGATTTATTAGCTTACTATCTTTTTAAAAGTTAAAAAGTGTTTGGATGATACTATTTTGTGAGGAGAAAAGTCAATAAGTCATTCCATTGTGACTTATTAACTTTTCCGAAAAGTTATAAGTTGTTTTGAAAAGCTAAGCCAAACATGGCCTTAATACATCTCGATCTTTGGTATCAAACAAATTAGAATTATTACTAAGTTGTTTAAATGATAAAACATATTTTAGAACAATTCTAAACTCATATCGCAATTATTTCAAAAACTGACCCGTTGACTTTTTAAAATAATATTATGTTGACTCGTCAATTGACCAAGCAAACGTGATCCTTAGGAGGTGCCTTTTTGAGGGATTAACACCTACCTAATTACGATCACATAGCCATGTTCGTTGCGAACAATGGCTTGACCGTTTAAGGTCTAACTAAAAGTCAAAGCGTTTATCGTAAACGCTTTACTTTTCGGCTTTAAAAGCCAAATAAAAGAACTAGTCACGAAAGGAACACTCAGAAGTGGTCCTAGGGACTAAAGAGAACTCAAAGGATGCTCCCAATATGCTCAGGAACTTCTAGATTTGAGAGAGTAGAAAGAATTGAATGAAGGTGCAAGTTTGAACAAGAACTTCACACCTATTTATAGTTTTCAAGAATCTCTAGGATCTTGCCAAGTGTTTAGGGGATTTCTTAGGATTATAACATGTGTTATAGCAGGTGTTTGAATCAGTATACAAGCCCCTAGATTGGTTAAAAATGGTTTTGAGTATTGTGTGGAGAACAAGGAAACAATAAAACAAACAAAACAGAAAAAATAAGTTGTTGTACTGTTTTGGGGCTGGCGGCCCGCGAGGGTGTCCGGCCCAACTTCATAAGTTTGCTGCTTTGGCAGTAGTGGCCCTTTTAACTTTTTGTTCATATTTCAATTTTCAAGATTGACACTTTTGGCACATGTTCTAAACTTTCAATAAATATTAATATAATTTACAAAACCCTTAGTGGCCCATATTAGGCACACCCGGGAGTACGACCAAGCATCACGGAGTTCCCGGTTTGTTTAAAAGGTCACTCAAAGGCGTAGTTTCGCACGTTGACACTTTTGGCCCTTTTTAACGCACAACTTGCGCGTATTATCGTTTAATGCTATCAAAGCCCTACATAGCCCATATTAGGCATTCTAGAGAGTAAGATCGAACATCACGATGCTCTGGGTTCATTAAAAGGTCAATCAGAGGTAGGAATTAACATATTGACACTTTTAGCCCTTTTAATGCACAAACTTGTGCGTATTATCGTTTAACGGCATCAAAGCCCTAAACGGCCAATACTATGTATTCCCAAGAGTATGATCAAACATCATAACACTCCGGGTTCGTTAGAAGGTCACTCATAGGTAAGAATTAACATGTTGATGCTTTAACCCTTCGTTACACAAACTTTTGAATTTATTACAAACGATTTCGTTTATCCAACAAGTGGCTAAATATGAGAATACGAATACCGTGTAAGGTCATTCAGAGGCTTAGTTTAAGCATGTTGGCACTTTTAGTCCCTCCACATTCAAAGTTTTTGATTTTTCGCAAAATTAGTCCCTCATAGTCAACGTTTGACTTCATTAGGGTTTAGTACACGTGTCAACACATCAGTGGACACGATTTTACGAGGTGTTACACCCTTGAAGTCCCATAACCTTCTGTAACATTTCGTAATGTTCCTACCCAGGCTATTCTAATGAGATACCCACAATTCCTTTCCGTTTCCAACTCAAAATATAAACATTGAACTTTCAAGATACTTACTTGCATTGCGCCTCGGAATGAACACACATTTGCACGAGCTTTCGGTTTGAGTTTAAGTACTCTAGCTTTGATACTTGAATCCCTCAAACCTGGGCTCTGATACCAACTTGTAATGTCTAAAGTTTCTTATTCGTAACATAAGAGTTTAAGCTTGACAACGAAACGAGTCAAACATAAAACTCATAAAATTGACCACAAAATTTCGACAAACATAACCCAAGTTAACTACATAAAAAGTTTACATCCAAAATCTAAGTTAACCACTGTACACTTATCCGGCTAAGTTCCGGAAATACTTAAAGATAGGGTATTATGCGACATAGTTAGACCACATGGTATAGAGTGGCTTGAAGATGGGGTATTATGCGACATGTGGACTACGCGTCAGAACGTGTCGTGGTGCTAAAACGGACGGCGTGAAGATGTGGTGTTTTTCCGACACATGACACACACCTTTTAAATTAAAATAAAAACCAGTCAAATTTAAATAATTAAAACAAATAACGTAATATAACTTAAAAAATAAAAAAAATAACATTACATAAGTTATTAAGACGAGGGTAGACACAGTTGACAAATCCATGTGTTTGTTAGAATGACAATAATGAAAACAGATAAGTTATTTAAATATGCAAGTTTATCAGATATAAAAAGTTTGTATAATTATAAAGATCCATTATTAAGCATCAATACACAACGTTTACAGTTATCCTAATTAACAAATATAAAAAAGAGAACGTAACTAAAGTTGATTGTGATATCATTGAGAACAATGATGAAGTTTGAAAATTTTCACCGGGGGTTGAAAGTCATCGGACCTAATATTTGGGGGTCGAAAACATATATACCTGAAATGATTTTTGTGAAACATACATACATAACACTACTGAGCGAAAAGTTCGAGGGCCCCCCGGCCCCTTGAAAGCTGCGCGCCTGATCCAGAACTTGATTTTAGTGTTCGAATTCGATGAAAATGGTATTGAATGATTAGAAACAAGCTGATAAGCATAGCATATGAATATATGATCATATCTATGTGCCATGGTGATTTTTTCGATTATTTTAAACTATGAGCATATATCTATGAGCCAATGTGATTATTTTTGAATCCCAGGTTTTAGAAAAGGAATTGTGAACTATTTTATTTTAAACTGATAGCTTCGAACTCCTTAATTGTGAATCCATCCTTCTATTCTTTTCAACATATGCTATAGTTGTATACATTAATTTGTATATTTTGATATTTAAACTGCTTTCAACGTATGGATATAAATTTTGTCAGATAATGAGATGTTTTTAAAATGAAGTATATTTTGTCGCACTACATCAAAATACTCTTTATACGGTAGAACTCAATTTTTGATAAAAAATTATATGATATTTTTTAGAAAAAATGTGCACGAAAATATTTTATGGTTAAGTATAATATTGTCGAGGACATGGTTCTACTTGGGCAGAACCGTTCGGGTTCACGGGAACTAATCAACTTTTGAATTTTTAATAGAGGCTGTATATAAAAAAAAATTTGAGTGAACCCTTAAATATATATTAAGGGAACCCATATATCAAACTGTAACTTGGTTCTAGCTGGTAGAGCCTGTAAAATTGATATGAACAACACAAAAACAAGACAAAAGCAACAACACCAGATGTAGTGACAAAACGTGACGTAAAATTTTTATTAGTTAACCAACCTTAAAAACTCCCAACCTCTCAAGATCTTACAAACTGTAAGATCTATAACAACAATACTAGAAGATGTAATCAACTGATGATAATCAGATGATTAATCAGAACGATACAACCAAAATATGATGATCCACAGGATCAACAACAATACAGAAGATACAATGAGACAAGATCAGCAATAGATCTTCAACAAATCTTCAACGGAGCGTAAGAACAATCAGAGAGAATGTGAGAGCCTGATGCGTAACAACAGGGGCGACTCTTTAGGTGTGCGGGAGGACTTCCGCACAAGGCTCGTTTTTTCGAGGGGCACAAGATTTTTAAAAAAAATTAGTTATATATATATATGTTATTTAAAAAAAATTGTACACATAACAAATCCAATATAGAGGCCCATTATCAAAACATTTGTATTCTTTATAATTACCCAACTTAAAAAATAGGTTTATTGGGCCCAGTCCAATCCAATACTAATAGTCTAATATGATTAAAAAAAAAAGAATTACGCAACACAGAAACTGAAAGGTCGAACATCACCAGGAACTGAACGCCGGCGATTCTGGAGTAGGAAACATTAGCAGGAATATTGAAACTTTGATTTTCCGATTGAAATTTTGAATTTCAGATCGAACTTTGATATATTGAATTGAAACTTTGATTCTAAATTTTTTGATAATCTGCTGATCGAACTTTGATAATCGGATCGAACTTTTTGATATATTGAAACTTTGATTCTGAATTTCTGATAATCTGATCGAATTTGATATATTGAAAGTTCAAAAGTTTGATTTTGAACATCAAAACCCATCATCATCATCATATTCATATTTATAATTCATCACGTCAGGTCTGTAAGTCTGTTCGTTTAATTGTTGATGTTGAACATCAAATATTATTTTGTTGAGCATCAGAATCCGTATCGTATATTGTCGTATTGATTAAGTGTTGTCGTATTTTTAGGTGTTAATGGCTCCTAAACAACCTTTCGGATGGCAAAAACGTCAAAAAAGGAAATGTTTTGGTCAAAAATTACTGAAGCAATTAAGTGATCAAATTAGTTAAGTGAGGTAGTATGCTAAGAATGTGTATCGAAAATATGCTAATCTAGTTGTTAGTAAAAACAGTTTTCAGGATACGGCTCAGGATGTCGAGTTGTATCTACAATCAAGCAATGAGCAAAAAGGTAAAGGGTGACACGGGATTGATGTGCACAAAATGCAACATATAAATTACATCAATTGTGGCATAAAACTAACCCTTTTTTTAGTACTAATGTTGGAAAAAGTGTGCTTTTGTCTTCCTTGTGTATTTTTAGGATTAAATGAGCTCAAATAGACAAAAGAAGCAAAAAGGCATCTAAATCTAACATAAATACAAGAAAAGGAACAAACGTGGCATGCCCGACCTCCCGACATCATCTTCCCAAGCAAAACAAGAAGACAGAAGACTGAACACGCCCCGTGCTCAATGAGCACGGGGGCGTGCCCAAGTGTCAGCAGAAAAGACAAAGTGGTAGAAGCTTCCATCGCCCACCACGGGGCCGTGCTCAGCGGACACGAGGCCGTGGTTAACTATAAGATTCGCGGAATCCAGGCAAATCTTGATAGTACAGATATGCTTCTACACACGGGGTCGTGCACAACGGACACGGGGGCGTGGTCAACTAATGCAGACAAACTGCATTTAATGAAGAAAGAGAGGAGGATGGACACGGGGCCGTGTCCAGCGGACACGGGGCCGTGCCCGAGCTTCTATTCAGCCTATAAATAGGAGTGCTTGGAGCTCTTACAAATCATCCCTTGGCACACCACCTCTCTCACACTTCACCCACCACCCACCACCCACCACCATCACAACACCATCATCCACCACCATCATCCATTGTCCATCATAGAGTGTGTGAGTCGTCTCGGGATCCAAGATTGATCGTAAGAGTTCTTAACAATCAAAGGCCATGTTTGCCTAAGTCTCTTACATCACTTGGTGAAGACAAGTGTTTAGTGTAATACTTTTTATTTTTAATCTTTTGCACTTTTTAATTAGTTTTGTATTAATGACTTTAATTACTAGTTTCTTATGTTGAAGGTGATTCTTCCTTATCGTTTGTCTGTGGTGTCTTGGCATTATTTTACTGTCTATATAAAATAAAAGATTTTCACCATTCATATCTCCACGGTCTATATGGAGGTATGTTGGCTACCTGGTCGGGGGTTAAGGGAACGGTTTGGTAAGAGTCTTGGCATTGTTCAGTGTATAGATCCTACAAAGGACCTGGGTCAAATTTAGTAGGACCTCCTTCAATACCCAACGGTATTGGATGGCGGGGGTCCAAACTCTTTGATCCCCTCATAAGTTAAACTACTATTAAAATTTTATTCCGGCTACTTAGGACTGTATCCTTGCTGACTCAGACTACTTAGCCGAGGGTAACGTCGCCTTCAAAAGAGGGGCCTACCACATTATGCATTAATAACTTAATTAATTATCTTTCAATAATCTGACCCTTTAGCATTGTATCCTTGCTGACTCAAACTACTGGGTTGAGGGTAACGTCGCCTTCAAAAGAGGGGCCTATTACAATAACTAAGATAATCTCTTAAACAAGTGCAAAAGTGCGAAAATAATCAAAGGTTACACTACACACGAGTCGGATCCAAGTGATTCATCTTGTCTATCTGTTTTTACTTTTATTTTACTTTTCAGCATTTTAGTTAGTTTTATTTTTCTCGTTTAAAAAACCTTTTTCTAACATTTTGATTTGATTAGACGTTGAGGATAAACCGGTACTATAAGCTCTTGTGTCCTTGAACGACCTCGGTATCTTACCAACACTATACTACGTCTACGATGGGTGCACTTGCCCATATGTGTGTTTAGTGTTAGTGAATATCGCGTTTATAAATTTAAAACTTGGCTAAAAAGTGTAAAAAGGCTTAAAATATACACCTAATATATATAACACTTCACACGCATCTAGTTTTTGGCGCCGTTGCCGGGGACACAAGGATTTTAAGAAAGTTAGGAATCAGCGGCCTAATCATTTTTTTTTCTATTTTATTATTTTTTTTAGGATTTTCTTAATTTTTCAGCTTCTGAAGAACTCAGCACGGCTCGTGCCCGCTGAACACGCCCCGTGCCCAATCATTGGAACTGGCAATCCTGTTTTAAGTCAGACAGTACGCTGAACACGGGGCCATGCCCACTCAACACGCCCCCGTTCCCAAGATTCAGTTACTGAAAACAGAACCGTAAGATCTCGACGGTTGGTAATTTCTGACACAAACATGAGTGATAATGAAATTTTTTACTTTCGGCACTCTTATGGTACGTGGTGTCAATTATGTGGTGGCGGTCATAAAGAATTAGAATGCTATTTTCTAAACTATAAGCCCCACTATATAGACCCATCGTTTTCCTGTAGCCTTAAGAGGGGCGAAAGTAAAAATAATCCTTATCTCTCCCTCGAATGCACCCAACCGGATATTTTAGGAGAAATGCTTCTTGATGAACTATTTCAACTAGAAGATCTAGTTCTTAATTGGTTAAAAGAACTTAAGATGGATTTCCTTAATTCATCTCAAGACGATAACCAAGAAGAATTGTTGGGGTCGCATTCAAATGAAAACAACTTCGTTGTTCCTGACATCACCTTCAACTCTAGCGAAGACTTGGACGATAGTCGTCCCTGTGCCGATTGTGCCGTGAAGGACTCTCCATTGACTTCGTTCGATGCATACATAGACCTGAGCGATTCGGCATACACCTTCTTTATCGAGAGCCCGGGAAAGGTTTGGACTTGTCCACCTACATTTAGCATATGAATCACCCTCACCGACAACCTCTAGCGTTCTCGTCTTAACCTAGAACAATTAAGGTATCTTAGGCACTTTGGGGTTGTTCCATCCAGTAAGGAACCGCCCGATCCGGATAAGTTCCTTGAAAATAGGCAAACTCCATAAGACAACTTCCAGACACGGGGCCGTGCCCAGGTCAACACGCCCCCATGTCCGCCAAAAGTTTCTTTTCTGATTTCATCAGAATACGGACAAAATGTGTCAGGATTCTGTCTGCACATGGGGCCGTGTCCAGCCAACACGGGGCCGTGTCCAGCGTGCTGTCGTTTTCTATTAATGCAGCAAGATTCCTGCTCATTTGGACTACTCCAAAAGACAGAGATTTCTAGGATCTTCACTCATACCATCCTAGGTATGTTCTTAAAGAAGGTTCTCAAGAACCATCTTGTCTTTTCCACTTTTGTTCATTGCCTTCTTCTTCAATTTCCAATCACTACCTCCATTAAAGCTTGGGAGCTTCATGATCCCAACCTTTATTGTGATGTTTGTAAGGTCATTATTCAAGGAATCCTGCTTAAAATAAGTTATACAACTTTGTTTTGAATTATTTATGCTTAAAATTAACCTATAAACCAAGAAAATAATTTAAAACTCCAAGATTCCTTGCTTTAAAAATCTGCAGACAACTGGACACGGGGCCGTGTTCATTGAACACGGGTCCGTGTCCGAGGTACTGCTTCATATAAATTGAGCTCTTTTCGGTCTGTTTTCCCAGAATTGCGAGCAGAACAAGCGGAACATCTTCATCGCACTCAAGGAACAACCGACAGGGGAGGGGGTCATCAACAGCGGAAGAATCTCTTGTAAACTATGTTTACGCTTTAAGAGAGGCTATTGATGAAATGACGGGGGTGGAAGAAGCATTGGTCGACCGTATCAATCACCTTACGGTGGGACTGGAAGGGTGTCTCCGGGAGGTCAACCTCTTGCACCAGAGGTTGAACGTTCTCGCCTCTCCTCCTTTGGTGCCTATAGTAACCCAAAGGGCATGGAACGTGGTGCCTGAAGTCATCATACCAGCCGAGTGGTACACCATACACCCGGGACCTCCTCACGACATATTACAAGGGGTCCCGGTTGGTGTTTCTCTTCCTCCACAAGATGTTGAGGAAAATGAAGCCGCCTTCTTCCTCCCAAGAGAGATAGAAGAATGGCTTTAGCAACATCTAGGAAAATAACCCTCGGCCAAGAGTCCTACTACACTTCTCAATACCGGAAAACTATTTCCGGGATTTTGGTGCCTAATGAAAAAGTAGAACTCCTTATGATAATTTTATGTACCACTTGACCTATCTAGTTTAGGACTTTTAACTTTTATTTTTCTTCTTTGTTTTTAATTTTCTAGGAAGGTTATGTAATTCTCTCTATGGTTTTAATGAAATGATGGTTTTAGTGTTTGGATGATGTTATAATGAATAAAACACACTCTGGATGGTGAAGGATAACAAGGGAAACGAGAAACATCACCCCATGCATGAAAACATGGCCATCCAACAAAAATTTCTTCATTACAGCAAGTTCGGCATGGCCCGTCTCCACCCGGCACGGCCCCGTGCTGCACAATTTGCAGAAAACACCCAGTTCAGGTAACTGGACACGGGCCGTGTTCACTGAACACGCCCCCGTGTCCAGGCTTCTGTTTCTTTTTACAAACTTTTGTTACTGGCACTTGAACACGGGGCCGTGCCCGGTCACCACGGGGCCGTGTCCAGATTACCACTAACATAAAATTTTGCTTTTAACACTCTTTTACACATTCAATCAACCTAAAAACTTATTTTTGGGACACATTGAGGACAATGTGTAATTTAAGTGGGGGTGGGGGTGCTAAAACTTTGAATCGTGCAAGTCCTAATTAACAAGCCTTACACAAAACTCTATTGGAACCGCTAATCACCCCAAATTTGTTCAAAAAATTTTATGTTCTTTTTACTTGTCTAGGTTTAAGTTGGGAATTTCAAGTTCTAACAAGGTTATATTTTTACAAATTTACAACCGATAGTGTCGTGATAAAAAGAATCAACATAAGAAAATTACAAAACGACATGAGAAGCTTAGTTAAAATTTGATTATATATACTTGATCACATAAAAACCCGTTCCCACAAAAGTGAGTTTTGAGCCTTTATTGAGCATACAAATACATATCTTTACACTAAATGCTCATTTTTCGTTTCTTGTGTGAATAGCCGCTTGGTTCTTACGACTCTAGAACTTGCCACGACAATACATTCCCGGTCCATACCAACTTAAACCCGAGTAAGAAAATGATGGAGTCATTAGGACTAACCCTTTTTCTTTCTACACCATTATTTTTCATTTTTTTTACCACCAACCCAAAATCCCCCTAGTTAACCCCTTTGAACCTAAACCTTTTCATTTCTTAACCCAAAAACAAACACCCTTTTTACCCACCAAAACCCTTTTTTATTTTAACCCTTTCTTTTAGTAACAAAACTCGGTTTTTCTTATGACTTGAAAAAAAAAAAATTTTGATGATGAAACCAAATAAACAAACAAGTTCATAAAAAATAATTTTGTTTGAAAGATATGGTTCATCAAAATAAAAATAAAAAATTCTTCCAAAAACCGATGCTTTTTACGCTTTTCGCCCTTTTACTAACCACTAACCCAACCACCCACCTTTAGCCTAAGTCTAACCCTTCACCCAAAAAGTCCTCTTGATATTTACAAAGGTATATAGTTAAAAAGGAGGAGGATTGATTGCTTGGCAAGCTTATGGTAGGAGTAAGTTCCATGCCGCTCTCGAGAGATTCACTAAAAATACACCTTCGGCCGAGTGATGAGTGATCCCCCGTGAGGTATGTGAACTTGTATATAAATAGAATTTTAAAAAGGCATATTATGCCCTAATAAGTAATTTATCTTATGAAACGTTTTTAATAAATCATGAGGAATAGGATTGTAAATAAATAAAAATAGAATTTAAATAAAGAATCTTGGAAATCCCGGCACTCTATGACAAGCCCAAAAACCTTCTCTTTTACCCATTCCATTTGGGAGTGAAAAAGCCACATTATAAAGATTTTTGCTTGAAGACAAGCAAAGATTCAAGTGTGGGGATATTTGATGTGCACAAAATGCAACATATAAATTACATCAATTGTGGCAGAAAACTAACCCCTTTTTAGTACTAATGTTGGAAAAAGTGTGCTTTTGTCTTCGTTTTGTATTTTCAGGATTAAATGAGCTCAAATAGACAAAAGAAGCAAAAAGACAGCTAAATCTAACATAAATACAAGAAAAGGAACAAACGTGGCATGGTCGACCTCCTGACAGTATCTTCCCAAGCAAAACAAGAAGACAGAAGACTGAACACGCCCCGTGCTCGGTGAGCACGGGGGCGTGCCCAAGTGTCAGCAGAAAAGACAAAGTGGTAGAAGCTTCCATCGCCCACCACGGGGCCATGCTCAGCGGACAAGGGGCCGTGGTGAACTATAAGATTCGCGGAATCCAGGTAAATCTTGATAGTACAGATATGCTTCTGCACATGGGGTCATGCTCAGCGGACACGGGGGCGTGGTCAACTAATGCAGACAAACTGCATTTAATGAAGAAAGGGAGGAGGATGGACACGGGGCCGTGCCCGAGCTTCTGTTCAGCCTATAAATAGGAGTGCTTGGAGCTCTTACAACTCATCCCTTGGCACACCACCTCTCTCACACTTCAACCACCACCCACCACCATCACAACACCATCATCCACCACCATCATCCATTGTCCATCATAGAGTGTGTGAGTCGTCTCGGGATCCAAGATTGATCGTAAGAGTTCTTGACAATCAAAGGCCATGTTTGCCTAAGTCTCTTACATCACTTGGTGAAGACAAGTGTTTAGTGTAATACTTTTTATTTTTAATCTTTTGCACTTTTTAATTGGTTTTGTATTAATGACTTTAATTACTAGTTTCTTATGTTGAAGGTGATTCTTCCTTATTGTTTGTCCATGGTGTCTTGGCATTATTTTACTGTCTATATAAAATAAAAGATTTTCACCATTCATATCTCCATGGTCTATATGGAGGTATGTTGGCTACCTGGTCGGGGGTTAAGGGAACGGTTTGGTAAGAGTCTTGCCATTGTTCAATGTATAGATCCTGCAAAGGACCTGGGTCAAATTTAGTAGGACCTCTTTCAATACCCAATGGTATTGGATGGCGGGGGTCCAAACTCTTTGATCCCCTCATAAGTTAAACTACTATTAAAACTTTAACCCGGCTACTTAGGACTGTATCCATGCTGACTCAGACTACTTAGCCGAGGGTAACGTCGCCTTCAAAAGAGGGGCCTACCACATTATGCATTAATAACTTAATTAATAATCTTTCAATAATCCGACCCTTTAGGATTGTATCCTTGCTGACTCAAACTACTGGGTTGAGGGTAACGTCGCCTTCAAAAGAGGGGCCTACTACAATAACTAAGATAATCTCTTAAACAAGTGCAAAAGTGCGAAAATAATCAAAGGTTACACTACACATGAGTCGGATCCAAGTGATTCATCTTGTTTATCTGTTTTTACTTTTATTTTACTTTTCAGCATTTTAGTTAGTTTTATTTTTCTAGTTTAAAAAACCTTTTTCTAACATTTTGATTTGATTAGACGTTGAGGATAAACCGGTACTAAAAGCTCTTGTGTCCTTGGACGACCTCGGTATCTTACCAACACTATACTACGTCTACGATGGGTGCACTTGCCCATATGTGTGTTTAGTGTTAGTAAATATCGTGTTTATAAATTTAAAACTTGGCTAAAAAGTGTAGAAAGGGCTTAAAATATACACCTAATATATATAACACTTCACACGCATCAGGATGTATGAGGAAAGCCCTTGATCAATCTTGATCGCCGGCACAAAACCTCGGGAGCTGACAATCGCAGTTGCCTTGTTCTTCTTATTACTTCAAATACCAGGATACAGTGTAGGATATGATGCGGATCAACTAAGTGTTACAATTCGATTTGAATACAAGTGTAAGTGTGTTGTGAGTGTTTTCAGCTAGAGAGCAAGAAAGTTCGAGAGATTGTGTGTCCTTATCTGATCCGATCAATCCTATTTATAGTAAAACAAAACTAACTAACTAGCCTACAAATATGGGATATAACGAATATACCCTTTGTGAATGCTGTAGTCCACGTCTTCCGGCTTCAACATTCATATTCCAACAGATTTGCCCGAGTCTTTGGGAGAAGAAGTCCACTTGAACGTTATAGACTTGCACCATCAATATGCACGTGAATCAATTAGTCAATACCAGGATACTGTATCAGGATGTTACCAATATCCTGATCCGATATCCTGATCATAACAAAAGAAACATAGTCAGAATATTATTCAGGATATTTGAGCAGAAAACCACCCATAACAATTGTCCCCAAAATATATCTGTTGGTATACCAATTCCAACGGATATATTTTAAAGCTTATCTCGTGCATCAAGGTTATTAAGTTGAAACAATGGTTGAAGTGACACGCTACAACTCCCCATGCGATATTTACTCAATATCCCCTATATCCAACCTATATTTAGCCAGACTATTCTGCATTATGATCATCACACTTCAAGCAATTTTTCAGGTATTCTCCCTCTTTCTTTTGTCTGTTTTTCTTTGTTTAAATCTCTCATTTCTTAGTTGAAATCTTCCATGGCCTCACGAACAAGATCACGCACAAACGAGCCAACCCCAACCCTTGAAATTCAAAATCTTCTTCGCGAACCCAAAAAGGAGATTTGCTCTTTTAACAACGCCGACATTGCCGCCTTAAAAGATTTCGGTGCCTTTCCTGCCGGGGTGATCATTCGTCCCTTCGACCGGGAGGTCCGTTCAGACGCAGTATCAAACGAATGGGTGTGTTTCTTAGCCTATCCTTTCTCCTTGGGACTCCGGTATCCTTTTCCAGCCTTCATTTCCCGATTTTTCGAACTCATCGGCCTCAATTATGCTCAGACCATGCCAATGGTTTGGAGAGTTTTAATGGTGTTAGACCAAATTAAATCTCGTCATGTCCCTGATCTTTGTGTTGAAGATCTCCCTATAGCATATCGACTGAGGTCCCATGGAAATAGCCATTTTCTCCTCTTCTCCTCTTCTAAGAACCCCCTAATCCTCAAGGCCACTAAGAACGGAGATCAGTGGTAAAGAAAGTTCTTTTTCGTAAAAAGGGATTCTATCATCAAGGGTTTTGACCTGCCAGTTGAATGGTTGACTTCGGGTAGGATTTAGGGTTTTAGGAATATCCCCAAATATATCTTAAAACTATATCCTTAACTGACATCTTCATTTCTTGTGTAGCGAATTTCAAAGATCTAGCCCCTCCAAGTGCAGAATCGGAGCTCAGGATCAAAAAGATCTATCGACTTCCTGATAGTGAAAGAACCTTCTCCCTGTCTTTCATAAGTTCAAGTCAAAAATCAAGTTCAGAAATGTCTGGTAAGTATGTTATTAGACTAATTACAAAATATGAGTATTAAGAGTTAAATATTTCTCCCTTCTTTTCACTGCCGGTTATCAATCTTGAAGGCTTATAGCTTGATGAGTTGGACAGTTACTTTGGCCTCATTCCGGTTAAGCAAGAAACCAACCCTAAGCCAGCAGTCACGTCAAAGCCTACCGGTTCAAAAACTGCTACTTCACCCAAAGCTCCCCCAGCATCCAAGTCTCGAGCCTCCAGCTCTCGTTAGAGGAAGGAAGCAAATTCTCCAGCCTCATCCGACAGGTTCCCCTTTGAGAATCATGGGTTTACCGAGTCTAGCAAATTCATGACCGGCTTCCTTAATCAGGTTAATATTCTTATCCTATATCCTGCACACACATACTCAATATACATATCTATATATTGATACCTGTCCCTTTGATCGCAGGGTCTAGAACGCCTAGTGTTCCTATATGAAGACACATGTTGTTTAAACTTGATGCTAGAGAGCAAGTTGAAAAAGGCTGAAGCCACCATTACGGACCAAGCAGCGATTGCCACCGCCAAATCAGAGCACTACGAAGCCAAGTACAAGGCAATGACCCAAGAGCATCAGTCTGCCATCAAGAAGATCACCCACGAGGCCCAAGCCAAGTCCGATGCTGCCTAGGTTCAACACGAGCAAGATATGGCTTCATACCGGGTGTTGGTGCTTCATTCATAAGAAAACCTGTTGTTTGAAATCATTTCAGAGAATTACATGGCTTCATCATTGAAAAACATGTCCACGGCGATGTCTGCAGTCACCTCATCTCAGAACACTCTGCCTCCCCCACCGGCAGGATCCCAGAAGAATGCTGAGAAGAGACAAACTCCTACTAACTCTAAACCTCTATCTTCTTCTGCTATGAATTCTTATATTCCCAGTACTAGTGATGTATTTACTTTGATTTTGCAGATGAAGGATCGTATGCAGCGGCAGGATGAAACTAATGATAGGATCCTCAGGGAAATTGGAGATCTCAAAAGACAAAAGAGAACGGCAGAGGATCATTCCCCACTGATGCCCAAATCCTTGAGCTTTGATACTCCAATGATCAGTTCTCAGCCATCGGGAATTCCAGACGTGCAAATTATGGGAGAATCAAGAGGATTGCACCTCGGATCGACAGCAATGACTCAGGCATCAGGCTCACACTTTCAGCCGGCAGGATCCTATCCCCAGCATATGGGATCCTTCATGAATTCGGGAGCCTATCCGGGAGCACAGCAGTTTCAAGGATCCTACTTTGTTCCAGGATCATCCCAGCGTCAAGGATCCTCCTTTGTTCCAGGATCATTCCAGGTTCAAGGATCCTCCTTCGTTCCAGGATCATCCCAGATACCAGGATCCTTCCGGATACCAGGATCCTTCCAGATGCCAGGATCCCTAAAAAGTTTGCAAACAGGAAATCTAGATGTCCATCAAGGGGACTTCATTCCAATGCAGACCATTGCTTCCACTGGTCCCTCCGTTATTCCAGAATCCCAGCAATATGGATTCACTAACTTGAACCCAATAGGAGGTAACACTTTAAATAATTATCTTACCACTAACCATGGATTCATGCAGGATACAGGTATCAATCATGCTATGGCCATGGAATTGCAGAAGCTAAAAGATATGATCTCAAGTGTTCCAGGGGTAGTCAAGCCTATCCCTGAGATTGCAGATGGAAGCCACAAGGTATCTCGCTTTGCACCACCAATTTGTGATGCAGAGGTACCCAAAAGGTTCCATATCCCTACTATGAAGCTGTATGATGGTACAACGGATCCAGAGGAACACATAGCACAATACAGGGAGAGGATGGAGATCAATCCTATCCCAGAAAAGTTGAAGGAAGCATGCCTATGTAAAGGATTTGGATCCACTCTCACTGGATCAGCTCTTAAGTGGCTGCTAAGTCTTCCCCCTTACTCTATTACTTCATTTGCTAATTTAGTTAATTTATTCAATAACCAATTCTCTTGTAGTAGAAAATTTGAAAGATTAACCAGTGATTTATATAGGGTAACTCAAGGTCATAATGAATCATTAAGGGATTATATAACTAAATTTAGTAAAGAATCCTTGGACATTCCCAACATGGATATGGCTACGGCTGTTGAAGCCTTCAAAATGGGACTGCTTAAGGATTCATTATTCTATGATGATCTTGTTATGACACCATGCAGGAATCTAGATGAAGTAAGGACTCGGGCACTCAGGTTCATCCGGCTAGAGGATGACAAGAGGATCCAGGAGAGACAAGTAGGATCCTCAAAACAGGAGAAGCAAGGATCCTCCTTCAAGAACAACAAATTCAAATCCTACCATAGAAATGAGAACCAGAATGTGCATGCTGTTGACCAGGAAGAGGATGAGGAAGATTATCCTCCAATCTCAGAATATTGTTTTTCCGTTGATAATCATGAACTGATCCTTGCAATGCAGAATCTAGGTGAAAAAGCTAGGCGGCCCAGGAAGAATGATAAACCATCCGGGACTAAAGACAAGTCAAAATGGTGTGCATACCATGAGGATTTCGGGCATCTAACTAAAGAATGCATAGCTTTAAGAAAAGAGATTGGATATCTGCTAAGCAAGGGGCACCTAAAAGAATTATTGGGAAGAAAAAAGCAAAGGACTCAGGATTCTGAAAGGATCCCTGAAAAGGCTCCAGCACCTCCGGCAAACGCACAAGTGATCAACTTTATTTCCGGAGGATCAGACATCTGTGGTACATCCTTCTCGGCGGCCAAAAGGCATGCAAAGGAGTCAAAAATGGATAATGGAGAAAGACCTATTAGGACATCAAGTGTCTCAGAGGGGAAGAGGATAACGTTTGATGAGGAGGATCGCATTAACATTCAGGATCCTCATCATGATAGTTTGGTTATTACTCTCTTTATCTCTAACCATTTTGTGTGCAGGATCCTTATCGATGGAGGAAGCTCAGTGAACATTATCCAGCTTGATGTTCTGAAGAAAATGGGTATTCCAGAATCAGACATCACACCAAGATCCTCCGTGCTTGTAGGATTCAGTGGAGAAACGAAGAAAACTCTGGGGGACATCAAACTCCCAATCTACGTGGAAGGATTACATAATTATCAAAAATTTTGTGTTATTGACTGTTTATCTTGTTGCAATGTTATCCTTGGCAGGCCCTGGATACATGATATGAAAGCAGTCCCATCCACCTATCATCAATGTGTGAAACTCCCTAGCCCATGGGGAATAATCAAGATCGACAGTGATCAGCAGGAGGCTAAGGATTGTTATACATCATCCATGAAGCCAACCTCGAAGCCAAGGGAGCAATAGCAATTACAGTATCCTCCGAGGAATGTCTTGGAGGCAAGGGAACAAGATGTGGACGAAATCCTCTTGGATCCTAGTGATCCTGAATCAAAAATCTATATCGGATCAGGGATCCTTGGCAGGATGAAAGAAGACTTAATATCCTTCCTCAAAAGAAGAAAATCTACCTTTGCTTGGAAACATGAAGATATGACAGGTATATCTAAGGATATTATTACTCACAAACTTGGCATTGACAGGTCTATCAAACCAATCCATCAAAAAAGGAGGAAGTTTGCACCAGAAAGGAATGCCATTATCCAAGAAGAAGTAGAGAGACTACTTCGAGCAGGTATGATCAGAGAGGTAAAGTATCCAAAATGGTTAGCCAATGTGGTCGTTGTCCAAAAGAAAAACGGAAAGTGGAGGGTATGTGTCGATTTCACTGATCTGAATAAGGCATGTCCCAAGGATCCTTTCCCATTACCCCACATTGACTCCATGGTGGATGCAACAGCGGGGCATGAACTGTTGACCTTTATGGATGCATCATCTGGATTCCAACAAATTCAGATGGAACCGTCTGACCAAGAAGATACAGCCTTTATGACCCCAACAGGTTTGTATTGTTATATTGCCATGCCTTTTGGATTAAGAAATGCAGGTGCAACATATCAAAGGCTGGTGAATATGATGTTCAAAGATCAAATTGGACAAACTATGGAAGTATACATAGATGATATGGTAGTCAAATCAAAGAAAGCTGAGGATCACCTAAGGGATTTGGAGGAAGCATTTGATATCCTTGATAATTATAACATGAAGCTTAATCCTTCGAAGTGCCACTTTGGTGTTAAGGCAGGTAAATTCCTAGGATATATGGTAACTCAGAGAGGTATTGAAGCAAGTCCGGAGCAAATTAAAGCACTAGTGAACATCAAGTCCCCTGCCAATGCTAAGGATGTGCAAAGGCTAACAGGCAGGATAGCAGCTCTGAACAGGTTCATATCAAAATCCTCAGAAAAATGTAGAGAATTTTACGATATCCTAAGGAAGAACAAGAAGTTTGAATGGACTGAGAAACATGAGAATGCTTTACAAGCCCTTAAACAATATATGTCCTCAGCACCAGCATTATCAAAGCCCGAAAAAGGAGATGTGTTATCCTTATATTTGGCGGTATCCTCAACCGCTGTAAGTGCTGTCCTTGTTAAGGATCATGAAGGTACACAATATCCTATCTACTACGTAAGTAAGAGTTTACTTGATGCCGAATCCAGGTACTCACACCTCGAAAAGCTTATTCTTGCATTAATCATGGCATCAACTAAGTTAAGGCATTATTTTGAAACCCATACTATTGTTGTTAGAACTAACTTTCCAATTAAGAATGTCCTCAGGAAACCAGAGATGTCAGGAAGAATGGCTAAGTGGGCAGTAAAGCTTAGTGCCCATGATATAAGATACGAGCCAAGAACAGCCATTAAATCCCAAGCATTAGCTGACTTTGTGGCTGATTTCAGTAGTGATCTACAAAAAGAAGCAGAATTGGAAGTCCAGCAGCTGGATGAAACCAAGGATCCTTGGATACTACACACCGATGGATCCTCAAATGTCAAGGGCACAGGGCTCGGGATACTACTAAAATCGCCACAGGGGGACATAATACCCCACTCCATAGCCTGTGAGTTCCAAGCAACTAACAATGAGGCTGAATACGAAGCCTTAATCGCTGGCTTGCAAATTGCTAAGGATATGGGGGTGAAATATCTTAAAGTATATGTAGATTCATTATTGATCACCAATCACTTTAATGGATCCTATGCTGTTAAAGGTGAAAAACTAACCAAATATTTAGAGATAGTCAAAAAATTGGCACTCTCTTTTGTTTCTTTCAGCTTAACACAGGTACCAAGGGAGGATAACATGGAAGCTGATGCATTGGCCAACTTAGGATCATCCTTAAAAATTCCAGAAGACATAAGTATCCCTATCATCCATATCCTGGCTCCTGCTATTGAAAATCAAGTGGCCATGGAAATAGAAGAGGATACTGCAGTAATCCCTAGTGAAGAAGCTCAATCTTATGCAGGATCATGGGTCTCACCAATCATGAAATACTTGCAACACGGGGAGATTCCGATGGGAGAAAATCCTAGAGCTTTCAGGATTAAGGTATCTCAATTTACAATCTTAAATAATGTGCTATATAAACGATCTCTTGCAGGACCATATTTAAGATGTATTGAGGATCCTGAAATTGAAGAAGTGTTGAGAGACTTCCATGAAGGAGATTGTGGAAACCACACTGGGGGCAGGGCATTATTCTCAAGGATCCTAAGAACAGGATACTACTGGCCAACCATGAAAAGGGATGCTGTAGAATATGCTAGGAAATGTGATCCTTGCCAAAGACACAGCAATATCCTTCATCAACCAGTTGAATTGCTACAGCCTATACCATCCTCTTGGCCATTCATGAGATGGGGAATGGATATAGTTGGCAAGCTCCCTAAAGCACCTGGTGGAAAAGTATTTATGCTTGCCATGACTGACTACTTCTCTAAGTGGATAGAAGCTGAAGCTTTTGCTCAAGTCAGAGAAAAAGAAGTTATATCCTTTATCAAAAGAAACATTATAACTAGATTTGGCATTCCCTCTGAAATTGTATGTGATAATGGTTCCCAATTCATTGGAAGCAGAACTACTAACTTTTGTGACAGTTGGGGAATCAAGATGATAACATCAACACCAGTTCATCCACAGGCCAATGGCCAAGCAGAATCATCCAACAAGATCATCATCAACAATCTGAAGAAGAAGCTAGGATCCAAAAAGGGAAAATGGGCAGAGGAGTTACCTTACGTGCTATGGGCTGATAGAACAACTCCCAAGAATGCCACTGGTCAAACACCTTTTTCTTTAGTATTTGGGGCAGAAGCAGTGATCCCAACAGAGATGGTGATCCCAACTGCTAGAACAAGTGTTCGTGATCCTGAAGAAAATGCTGCAATCCTGGCTCAGGATTTGGATACTATTGAGGAAATCAGGGATCTGGCTAGGATAAGGATGGCAAGCTACCAACAAAGAATGGCTGGTGCTTACAACAAAAATGTTAGGATAAGGAAGTTCCAAGTCGGAGATATGGTGTTGAGAAAAACATTCCAAAACACTATTAATCCTGCTGACGGGAAATTAGCACCAAAGTGGGAAGGCCCTTACTTGATTGAAGCTGAAGCAGGAAAGGGGGCATACAGATTGCTAACTATGGAAGGAAACTTGTTACCAAGAGCCTGGAATGCTGTTCACTTAAAGAGATACTTTATGTGAACATGATCCTTCAAGCATGTGATCCTTACACTGAAGTATCCTCGAAGGATCCCGGTGATGTCAGTGATCCTTACTCTGGTAATATCCTTCTCTTAAAACATTTACGTTTCCTTACTTTTTACCAAAGGATAAGGATCATGTATCCTTCATCCTCTTCTCACGAACCATTTGAGTTATGATAGTTCAGGTATCTACAGCATATCGTCAAAGATCTTCAAAAGCAACGCAGATCCTTGGGCTTGTCCCCAGTTATCCTTGGGATTATCCCCAGTTTCCGCCAGAAGCGCACGATGATCCTGATATAGTTCCCGTCTTTGGGACCAGTACCCACTTCCGGGGCTGACAACCTCATCGTACTGGCTATACCCAGGATCCTACGTATAATGGTAGACGTACCATACATCCCTTCATAAGGTTTCTAACGTTTTCACGTTAGCTAAGGTTTTGACATTTTCATGTCACTAAGTTTGGATAGTCGCCAGTAAGGGCCATACTCCAGTTTACATACGATCCTTTGGGCTTGTCCCCAGTTATCCTTTGGGCTTGTCCCCAGTGATCCTTTGGGATCATCCTCAGTGATCCTATGGGCTTGTCCCCAGTTACTAACTTATCTTTTATATTGGCTTAGTCCCAAGTTATATTCCATTTTTCAGGTTCTCGAAGTCAAACATTTAAGGATCCTTAATCCTTATTATCCATTAAAGTTTTACTTATGGTTATCCCGATTAAAGGTTAGGATCCTAACTTGGATCCTCAGGTATGATCCTTAACTATTTTCAATTTCATTATTCATTTGAATACCCTTTAGACCTTGACAACTGAACCTATGATCCTTAAAATAAACTACCTTGAAAATTTTCGATTATAGGATATTTGATCCAGGATCATATCCTAAACTTCTTAAACATAATTTGCTCAACTTTTCTTACTCAAACAAACATGTGCCCAAAACAATTGAAAATAAAAAGGATAATAACACAAGATAAGCGACAAAAGTTTAAGATTTTATTTATTAACGAAAGGATTAACCCTTCAAAAGTTGTCAAAATTGCCAACCCACATTTCTACCAGCAAAACGTGGCCCGTCCACATGGGTTAGCAAAGGGTGTCCATTGTCTTTGCGGTCTTAGCAGGTACAGGAAATTAAAGGCGGCAGGATCACAAAGGCTTCATCCCCCAAACAGAGGATCCCTCCACCTTTTGCAATCCTACCTATTGTCCAAAGGATCCAGGATCCTTAACCCTAAGAGCTATTGTTCAAATTACAGACCATAATTGTTCCAAATACCACTACCACAAACCACTACCATACTAAAAAAAAAAAAATTGGGCTCCGGCCTAGTCACAAATATCCATCATCGCCCAATCATGCAGCTTACACCTTTGCTGCTCCATCACCACCAGCTTCTCCGCCCTGATCCTTGTCAGCATCACCACCCTCCAGCATTGGGATATCCTCAGCTTCATCCTCGTCTTCCAGTTCCGCCAGCCTTGCCTTCCAATCTTCAACATCCCATGTGCTCTTATCTAAGGAAGGATCCTGAGCCTCCGCAGCCATCTGAAGTTGTATCTTGTACATGGCAATTGCCGCAGAGACCTTGGCATCCTGGATGATCTCCTGCTTCTCGCTATCCATATCAGTCAATCTTTGAGCAGCCTCATCCTTCGTAGCCCGGAGTTCCTTCTCAAGATCTGCTATCTTGAGATCCTTCAATACGCCCATTTGTTGAAGATCGGCAATTTGGCTTTCTTGATCCTCGACATGGCCAAGATAGGTCTCGATCTCAGCAAGTTTCTGCAGAAGAGGTATAAGGAAGATTCAGGATCAGGCGATCCAAAAGGAAGCAGGATATTCAAGCAGGATACTTAAGAAGGATAACCAACAGGGGCAGTGATCCTTACCTCATTAACATAGTCGAGAAACTGTTGGCGAAGCAGAGGAAATCCCTGGAGATCTTCAGAAGTCTTTCTCTTTTTTCCCTTACCCCGAATGGGTGCTTTAAGGGCTGAAGTAGAGGGACTGGCAGCAGAAGTCTTCCTCCTCGAAGACTTGACGTTGGCAAGATCACTTATCCCAAACTTGGAAGCAGACTTGGCAGATTTGGCAGACTTTCCAGCGCCTACACAATCAGAAACAAGATAAGTTCCCTTATTAATCAAACAATCTCACATATAACTTACTTTTTACAAGGATACTTACTTGACATAGTGGCAGATGCGGAGGATACTTCCTGTGAATCTTGGACGGTGACTTGGAAACTTCTGACCTCAGGATTAAGCTTTTTAAAAGCTAAGACTCTTTCTCTTGCAGCAGGGGTTAACTTAAGATAAGCAATGGATATAGCTGCACAAAAAATAAAAAGACGTTAGTGATCCTCATCGTATGAGACAAGTCTGATAGTGATCCTTCCAGGATCCTCTACCCTACCATGAGTGGCCCATTCCTTGGGCAGATCCTTCCCATCTGGGATGGTATCCCTTCTAACAAAGAAAAAGCGACGCTTCCAGTTTGTGTCATTCTTAGTAACCTTGAAGACAGGGTGATCCTCCCCAGCTTTCCGTTTTAGCAGATATCGGCAAGAACCGAACGTGGTAAGATCATAAAGTGCGGCCAACTCTGCCATCCCCAAATCAATTCCCTTCTGCTCGATGATCCTCTCGAAGGTATACAGGACCCTCCAGATCATCGGCATAGCTTGGATATAAGATATGCCGGTTAAAGAAAAGAAGGATTGGGTGAAGGCTGGAAAAGGATACGAATACCCTATGGTGAACGGAGTAGCAGGAAAGGCCACCCAGACGTCTGAAACAAAGTCGCTCAAAGCAGTAGGTGTGAAGGATTTGAAAACAGCATTCGCCGGAAAGCAATGACGAATCCTGTCTACATGAGCATCAGTAAAGCAACATCTCTCCGTAGGAGAGTCCTTGATGATCCCTTGGCTTTTTAGGGGACTGCTCTTCTTGGAATCCTTATGTGGAGAATTTCGAAGCAACATACTCGTGGTGGAACAGAAACAGAGTAAAAGCAGAAAAAACAGAGCAAGAGAAGGAAGAAAGGAAAGAGAGAAGAAGAGAATACCTGGTCAATCTTCGGTGGAGATTATAAAGGGAGTATATCCTGAATTTAAATGCAGAGTGATCCCAACCCTATCTCCTATTTAAAATCATGATTTGCAGGGATTGTCACATCTATGACGTAATGATCACAACGGCTAGTTCGCTGATAACGGCTAGTTATCCGAGTAGTCCGTTGAAGATAAGATCAGAGCAAAATATAACTCATTAATTTACAATAAACTCCTTATATTTTGGGGGCAATTGTTAGGGCTGGATTTTTATTATACGTGATCCTTATACGTGATCCTAACCAGTGATCCTTGTTTCTTTGGCAGACAGTGATCCTCAGCAGGACTTCAGGATCAGGATCATGGACCATCAAAGGATCCTCATGCTAACAGTTACCTTCGTTTAAAACAATGTTATTTTGCAGGAACATCTAGCAGGATACGCTCTTAGCATCATAATCAAGGGACGCGTCTTCACAATTATAGCATAAGCTTAATCGAAGATAGACGTTGCAAAGGATATGGAAACTTAGCTTGATTTATGGGCGGCAATTTAGGCTAGATTGTCTTTTATTTCTAAAGGGGTAATGAGCTGATTATTAGTCTTTTTACCTAAAATAGGTCACCTACACTTGTATAAATACCACTCTTCCTCATTTGGAAGAACACACGACGACACACAACACAATTCTCACACGCTTAGACACTCGAAACTATAGTGATCCTTGTACTCAGCTCATTATCATCCAAAGTTGTAACTATATTTTTCTTATATTGAAGTTGGTGATCGGTAGTTGCCATCACCCGAGGTTTTTTATGCCGGAGATCATACATTGATCAAGGGCTTTTTCCTCGTATAAATCATTGTGTCTTTGCATATTTCTCATAAAAGTGATCCTTTACTTTTGTAATTAACCAAGCATCATACCCCGTTTACACAAAGTTTGGTTACATTATCCTTGTGTGATTTTTGACCAAAACACCGGGAAGGCCTCAAGAACTCTGTCGTCATCTCCCTCCTCCAGGCTAGATTGAAAATGGCCTATGAGGCTAAGGCCCTGGGCTTCGAATGCCCTTCATGGAACGTTGAGGCTTGTGAGGTGAAGTTGAAAGATCTTGGTGGTAACCCCATGGAGCCTCCTGTGAAGTCTGTTGTGGAGGAGCCTGCTAAGGTGGTCGAGAAGATGGGTGATGCTGATGCTACAAAGGATGCTGGTGGCGATGCTGGGAAGGATGCTGGCGCTGATGAAGCCATGGTGGAAGAGGGTGCTGCCCCTTGAAAGCAGCAAAATTGGTGATGATGGATGTTGATGCCGAGGCCGGAGCCCATTTTTTAAAATTTGATGGTTGTAGTTGTTTGAAAAATTTTGTTTCCTGTCCTTTAAACACTTTACTTTCCTGCACTAAAACACTAAAACATCAGTTAGTATGGTTTGTTTTGAACAATATAATAGTTGGAGGTGGATGGGTCTCGGTTTGTGATGAAACCTTCAACTGTTAAGTAAATATGGTTAGAAACTAATTGTGCTTTTGGTGGATGGATCTCAGTTTGAGATGAAACCAAAAGCACAACTTTTGCTATGTTAATAATGTAACCTTCTTTTGGCCTTATTTATTGTTGTTCATTTTTATTTTTACAAAGCTTGTTTTGATAACAGTTGTTTGACTCGAATACAGTTTTAATTTTTAATCCAAGTATCATGTCCCAAACATTCCAACCAAATATCATTAATTATATACTAAAAATATATTTTGAGAATATATCCTGAGAACATATCCTAATCAGGATACTCATAAATGTTATAATCAAGCTTTTGTTAAACAAAGTTTCAAAAATTTATACGACTTAGATAAGGTTTTTAAAGGAAAGATCATACCAGAGGTAGAGTACAACCCTATTCTCAAACTTTAATCCTTTTACAATCTTTCCAACGAAGATGTCCCCAGTCTGGGACACTTAGTGTACTAGGTCCAAGCTTGATCCTTTGAGCTTTGCACAATTGCCTCAGTAGGAATGTCCCCTGTGCATTATGTCTTTGAATATTTAGAAATTTTCTGGACATCAATTGCAACCGTTTGTATAATTTTTGTATTACAGGGGATAAACCCTAAAATATCCTGGAGATAAATCCTTAGTGTTCTAGGGATAAACCCATAGGTATTCTGGGGAAAATCCCAAGTTTTCATGCGCTACAGGCGGTAGTGTTTAAACTCCAAGACTAAGAAAGGTGAAAACCTTTAAACCTTAGAGAGTATGAAAATACCCTTTCACGAGAGAGGGTGATCAATCCTCATATACCTTTAGGATCCAGGATATAGCCAACAATAACGAAATTGTCAGCCACTTTTACATGGATTGGTCCCACTATCTTGAACAATTCCTGGATGGCTTACGCTCCAGGCGGGGCGTTTAAACCCAATTCGAGAGAAAGGTGAATACCTTTAAACCTGTGAAGGGATCAGGATTCCTTAAACGTGAGAGAGGGGGCCAATCCTCTAATCCTTCGAATTATCCTGAGTGTATATCCTGGAGCTATATCCCAAAACATATTTTGCAAAACAACTGTAAACTAAGGTGGGTGTTAGCCTGACTAACACCCTTCCGATGCTTACGTCAGTATTGGGTTGAAAAGAATAATTAATATCAAATATATTAAAAGAGATAGAATTCATACCATCCCGAGTTAGAAATTAAATTCTAAACTCACTTGAAATAGAGCTTTAGGTGTATAGCATTCCAAGATCTTGGTAGCATATCCCCTTCCATATTTTTGAGTGGGTATACTCCTTTCCCGGATTCTGATTCAACCTCATATGGTCCTTCCCACTTTGGAGCTAACTTTCCATCGGCAGGATTAGTAGTATTCTGAAAAGCTTTTCTTAACACTAAATCTCCAACTCGAAACCTTCTAGTCCTTATATTCTTGTTATATGCTCTGGATATCCTCTGTTGATATGCTGCCATCCTTAGCTTTGCCGCATCTCTTATTTCATCCACAGTATCCAATTCCTGACATAGGGATTCAGGATTCTTCTCAGGATCCTTGAGACTGGATCTTGCTGTAGGTATCACCATTTCTGTCGGGATTACTGCCTCCGCTCCAAATACTAAGGAAAGTGGGGTTTGCCCAGTTGCACTTTTTACTGTCATTCTATCAGCCCATAAAACAAAGGGTAATTCTTCTGCCCATCTTCCTTTATTAGCTCCAAGTCTTTTCTTCAAATTGTTGACTATTATCTTGTTCGGGGATTCTACTTGTCCATTTGCTTGAGGATGTACTGGTGTGGATGTGATCATTTTAATTCCCTAACTCTTGCAAAAGTCAGTAGTCCTCTTTCTTATAAACTGAGAACCATTGTCACAAATTATCTCAGCTGGTACTCCAAATCTAGTCAGGATATTCCTTTTTATGAAGGATACTACTTCTTGGTCTCTGACTTGAACAAATGCTTCAGCTTCAACCCATTTAGAGAAATAATCAGTCATTGCCAGTGTTTTGGTCAAAAATCACACAAGGATAATGCAACCAAACTCTAAGTAAACGGGGAATGATGCTTGGTTTGTTGAAAAAGTAAAGGATCACTTTAGTGAGAAATATGCAAGTGACACAAGGATTTATACGAGGAAAAAGCCCTTGATCAATGAATGATCTCCGGCATAAAAAACCTCGGGTGATGGCAACTACCGATCACCAAACTTCAATATAACAAAAAATGGTTACAACTTCGGATGATAATGAGCTGAGTACAAGGATCACTATAGTATCGAGTGTCTAAGCGTGTGAGAAATGTGTTGTGTGTCTTCCGAATGGGGAAGAGTGTTATATATACAAGTGTGAGTGACCTATTTTAAGTAAATAGACTAACAATCAGCTCATTACCCCTTTAGAAATAAAAGTAAATCTAGCCTAAATTATCGCCCTTAAATCATGCCGAGTTTCCATATCCTCTACAACGTTCATCTCTGATTAAGCATATGCCAAAGTTGTAAAGACGCGTCCCTTGTTTGCGATGCTAAGAGCGGATCCTGCTAGACATTCCTGCAAGATAACATTAAATTCAATGAAAACAACTGTTAGCATGAGGATCCCTATGATGGTCCGTGATCCTGATCCTGGAACTCTTCTGAGGATCACTATCTGCCAAAGAAACAAGGATCACTGGTTAGGATCACATGTAAGGATCATGTGTTATAAAAATCCAGCCCTAACAATTGCCCTGATAAAGACTTTTCCCCCTGGAGCCTTTGAAAATTTTACTACTATATACATTCCCCACTTCATGAATGGCCAAAGGGAAGCAATAGGATACAGTGCTTCAGTAGGCTGATGTAATATATTACTGTGCCTTTGACATGCATCACATCTTTGAGAATATTCTGCAGCATCTTTCCTCATCATTGGCCAATAGTATCCTGTTCTTAATACCTTTGAGAATAGTGATCTGCCCCCAGTATTGTCACACCCCAACCGATGGCGGAAACATCGGGATGAGACGAAGTGTGTATAGATTGCTAGAGACTTCATAACACTATGTGACAATATTTAATTAAATTCAAATTTCATTGCAAGTGCTAAATTGTCATACAATATTCAAAACAAAATACAACATTGTTTCAACAAATAACATAACATTAAAAGATAAATAGATTAAAGGTGTGTATCTAGTCCACCCTAAACTTGTTTCATCATTCATCCATACTTCAATAATCAACCTGCAACATGTATTAAAATAGAGTTTCAATGCAAAAGCATGAGCGAGTATACAAGTTTGTTTACATAGCATAATAGAATAAAAAGGCTCAAATCCAACATGATTCATAATATGTGAATTACTAGTATGCAATTTTGGCGTACACTATGATCAAACCCAAGAATCCAACGCATAAAATAACCTAATCCCAATTGATAGCGAGATGGTAAATGTTTAACTTAACAATACCCCAAGTTTAACGGGCGGTGCGTAAATCCTATAGCGCTATAATTGTTAAGGTGGGCTAGCAAAGTTAATGAGCATATACGTTCCAAATCGTTCAAATAGAGCATACAAGAATCATAAGTAAAGCACATTAGTTTCATGTTTGTACAAGGATTGAGTATGTTTAGTTTAGTTTAAAGATGTTTGCATAATTATACATGTTGCATCCCAAAGTGTAAAGGGGAAAAAGGGATCGAGTATACTCACGGTGGTTGCAAGCTTTCCCACTTGAAATCCCGCGAGCGAGTTTGGTGGATGGATTAAGTTGGAGCACCTAGTCCTTCTACACAAGGAAACGTAGGTTTGTGAGTTTGGCGTTCAACGGAAGATTATAAATTTGGAGTTTAACATAACATAAAGTATGATATCAAAATAATCATCTTTAACTTACACTCTTATATGACACTACGTAACCACTAGGGTTATATTGTATTTCATGGGAAGTATGCCCATTAGAATCATACTTGGAGTGTTAAGTCTTAGATGGTATTCTACTACCTTAACATATAAACACAAGTTTAATATTAAAGGTTCGAATGAGTATATATATATATTTAAGTTAAGTATTACATATTATTAAGTTCAATAATTCAAGTAGGAGGTAGAAGATTAAGATCTTCGTTTAGGCACCTCGAGTTATTCATGAATGTCATGTATGGGGTAGGAAGAACATGCTTCCATTTAGGGACCCCTTGAATGTTCACCACTTCACTTGATGTAAAGACAACCAAGGAGGGTCAAGAACTAGGACTAATACAAGGATGTAAATAATCTAAACTAAAAGAAATCATCAAATCATTTGAGGATTTTATGTTGGAACAACCCAAGTTGTTCCACAATCACTCATTCATCAAAGTCTAAGCTTGACATGACTTGTGGGTTAATTACCCTAACAAAACAGAAAGTTTATGAGGTTCAATCCTCTGATTCAAGTGTCTCAACCATGTTTTTAAGCTTAACCAACCATAAGAGAGATTGTAAGCATTAGGACATTGGTGTGAGATGTGTTAGACACAAGTTGGATGAAGTTTAAACAAGTATGTAACAAAACAGAAAGTTTTTGGACCATTTCAGAGAAATTCCAGGTCTGATTTCTCCAAGGAGAAGTCAAGGAATCAAACTCCATGATTATTCAAGCAAGTAGGAAGAAGAACCAAGTAATTTCTTTAAGAAATGAGCAAGTTATACTCACTTTAGTGCAAGGGTATGAATCTGTCCGAAAATGCAGATTCTTGCTGGAACTTGAGAGTGTTTAGGAGAGGTTTGAGTGTGTTGAAAGTGTCCAAGTGCTTGGAGGACCTTGGGTACTTATAGGAGAGTGATTAGGGTTGATTTGGGGGGATAACTAAGGCTAAAACTCGGTTTAAACCAAGAAATCCCGCTCAAAAAACGAAGCTAGTCGCGACTGTCCAACTTTTCTGCAGACATGAGGTCCATGCGGCCCGCCTGAGGTATCAGGGTAAGTCCACGCGGGCCGCGCGGGCTTGCTTATTCGGGATAAGTTTCAAAATGTTACAATTTAGCCCCCAGACTTGTTATTTTGGTGATTTTGGGGCATTTAAGGACTATATTTGCCACAAAAACATAGTTTAAGATGAATCCAAGAATAAGTAATATATCCCAAGTATAATTACGCGTATGAGTATCAAAACCAAGTGTCGTTCACGTTCAAAACATGCTTTAAGCATATGTTTAGATTAATTACAAGTTTAGCACATAGTTTCCAAGAATAACGTTCAAGCACAATTTTGATTAACTAATCGAACATACGAGCATAATTAGAGTGCGTACAACATAAATGTAACAAAATACAAGTTTCATTAATGATCCAAGTCTCGGTTTGATAATGATTACAAAGAATGGAACGATTACAAGAACACAAAGTTTCCAAAAATAGAAATACGAACAAAACTTTCTATAAATGGAAAGTACAAAAGAGCCGGGCGTTACAGTCTCCCCTCCTTTAGGAAATTTCGTCCCGAAATTTAGGAAGACATAGGGAAAAGATGAGGATACTTTGATTTCATATCCTTTTTGAGTTCCCAAGTAAATTCGGCGCCACGTTTTCCTTCCCATCTAACCTTGACGATAGGAATTTTACTGCGCCTTAATAACTTGACTTCTTGTTCTACGATTTCCACCAGCTTTTCCACAAAATGCATAGTATCGTTGATTTGAAGATCTTCGAGAGGAACTTGAAGTCCTTCATCAGCGAGACATTTCTTTAGGTTAGAGACGTGGAACGTTGGATGAAAGTTGTTGAGCTCTTGAGGTAAATCGAGTCGATAAGCCACTTTACCAATCCTTTCGAGTATCTTGAAAGGACCAACATAGCGAGGGGCAAGTTTTCCCTTTTTACCAAAACGAACCACTCCTTTCCAAGGGGACACTTTGAGTAGGACAAGGTCCCCAACGTTGAATTCCATAGGTTTGCGTCCCTTGTCAGCGTAGCTCTTTTGACGACTTCGAGCCTTGAGTAGATTGTCACGGATTTGGAGAATCTTATCCGTTGCCTCTTGTATGATCTAAGGGCCAGTAAAATGCTTGTCACCAATCTCGTGCCAGCTTAAAGGAGATCGGCATTTGCGACCATACAATGCCTCGAAAGGAGCCATTTGAATACTGGAGTGGTAGCTACTATTGTACGAGAACTCGATCAAAGGTAAATGCACATCCCAACTACCACCAAAGTCGATGACACAAGAACGGAGCATGTCCTCTAGGGTTTGAATAGTACGTTCAGTCTGTCCATCCGATTGAGGATGAAAGGCCGTACTGAGATTTAAATGAGTACCCATAGCGGACTGAAAGGTTTGCCAGAGACGCGAAGTGAATCGACCATCACGATCAGAAATGATGTCGAGAGGAACACCATGATGGCGTATGACTTCATTGGTATAGATACGAGCGAGTCGTTCAACCTTGAAATCTTCGCGAATAGGAATGAATTGAGCGGACTTAGTCAAGCGATCAATGACCACCCAAATGCTATCGTAACCAGAAGGTGTACGAGGGAGCTTAGTTATGAAGTCCATCGCAATGCTATCCCATTTCCACACGGGGATTTCAGGTTGTTCGAGTAGACCAGAAGGTCGTTGATGCTCGGCTTTGACTTTCGAACAGGTAAGACACTTGGAAACGTACACAGCAATGTCTCTCTTCATACCGGGCCACCAATAGGATATACGTAGATTATGGTACATCTTGTCAGCGCCAGGATGAATTGAGTACCTAGATTTGTGTGCTTCGTTCATGATAAGGTCACGAAGATTGTCGCGATCCGGAATCCAGACGCGATCACAACAATAGAGGAGACCATTAGGTTTTGAAACGAGTTGACTTTCAGATGCTCCACGTATTTCTACAGCCATGGAACCTTCATTGATAGATGAGTACTGCGCTTCACGAATGCGATCGTGAAGATCGCTCGAGATATGAAAACAACGAATGACATCTACATGAGCCTTACGACTAAGTGCATCGGCCACGACATTCGCCTTACCAGGGTGGTAGCGAATCTCACAGTCGTAGTCGTTGAGCAACTCCACCAAAACGTCGCTGTCGCATATTGAGTTCTTTTTGGTCAAAGATGTGTTGTAGGCTCTTATGGTCAGTGAAAACCACACACTTAGTACCATATAGGTAGTGTCGCCAAATCTTTAACGCAAAAACAATTGCGCCAAGCTCGAGGTCGTGGGTAGTATAATTCTTCTCATGTATTTTGAGTTGGCGAGAGGCGTAAGCGATGACTTTGTCTCGTTGCATGAACACACAACCAAGACCACGATTTGATGCATCACAATACACCACGAAATCATCATTCCCATCAGGGAGTGCGAGGATAGGAGCGTTGCAAAGTAAGTCCTTGAGAGTTTGAAAAGATTCCTCTTGCTCAGGACCCCAAGCAAAAGGTTTCTCTTTTTGAGTCAACGAAGTGAGAGGAATGGCGATTTTTGAAAAGTTCGAGATGAATCGACGGTAATAACCCGCCAATCCTAAGAAGGAACGGATTTTAGAAGGAGATTTAGGCGCCGTCCAATTCTTCACGGCTTCGATTTTTGAAGGGTCGACATGGATTCCTTTTTCACTAACAACGTGCCCAAGGAATTGAACTTCTTTGATCCAAAACTCACATTTAGAGAACTTAGTGTATAAACGTTCAGTGCGCAAGAGTTCGAGTATAAGGCGGAGATGACGCTCATGATCGGCTCGAGATTTAGAATAAATGAGAATATCATCAATGAAGACGATCACGAAGCGATCCAAGTATGGCTTACAAATACGATTCATGAGATCCATGAACACAGCGGGTGCGTTGGTCAAGCCAAAAGGCATAACCACGAACTCGTAATGTCCATAGTGAGTGCGAAAAGCGGTTTTGGGAACGTCCTCTTCGAGGACTCGAAGTTGGTGATAACCAGAACGAAGATCGATTTTGGAGAAACAGGTAGCGCCATGAAGTTGATCAAAGAGGTCGTCGATACGCGGAAGAGGATAGCGATTCTTGATGGTGAGTTTATTGAGCTCACGATAGTCGATACACATGCGGAAAGAACCATCTTTCTTTTTAATGAAAAGCACAGGAGCACCCCAAGGAGAGGTACTTGGACGAATAAAACCCTTATCGAGGAGTTCTTGAAGTTGAGAAGACAATTCTTGCATCTCAGAAGGTGCAAGATGATAAGGAGCCTTGGCAACAGGAGTCGCACCAGGTACGAGGTCAATACGAAAATCAACAGATCGAGGAGGAGGAGGACCGGGTAGATCTTCAGGAAAGACGTCAGGGAAGTCGCGCACCACTGGAACATCACTTAAACTTTTTCCCTTGCCCTTTTCTTCCACAACGTGGGCTAAAAAGGCAAAGTACTGTTTGCGTAAGTACTTGTTCGCTTGTGTGCAGGACATCAACTTTAGTCCCTTTGAAGGTCGGTCTCCATAAACGTGCAAAACGTCACCGGATGGAATAGGTAAGCGAACGAATTTCTCGTGACAAGCGATTTCAGCATGATTCTTTTGAAGCCAATCCATGCCTATGATGACGTCGAAACTACCCAATTGCATGGGTATAAGATCGATAGAGAAAGCATGCTCGTTAAGAGTAAGACGACAATCGAGGAGAATGGAATCGACTAAGATAGACTTGCCATTGGCGACTTCAACGGAGAATGACTTAGGTAGCTTAGAGCGTGTGCAATTTAACAATGATTCGAATTCTAAGGACACAAAGCTTTTGTCCGCACCAGTATCAAATAGTATCGAAGCATAAAGATGGTTGACAAGAAACGTACCGTTAACGACATCATTGTCGTTGCGCGCTTGATTCGCGTTCAGGTTGAATGCGCATCCACAAGGAGGTTGCTGCTGCTCTTGATTCCATTGTGGGCATTGAGGACGAAGATGATTAGCATCCCCACATTTGAAACAAGCTCTAGCGGGTCTTGCGTTTTGAGGAGCAGGTAGGGCTTGCTGAGCTGGTGGTGCTTGTTGTTGTTGATAGCGACAAAAGTTGATAGTATGTCCATAACGGTTGCAATTGTCACAACGACGGCACCTAGCATTGACTGGATGATGGTAGTTACAAGTGGCACACTTGGGGTGAATCCCAGTGTACGACTTTTGGGTGTTATCAGGAGCAACAGGGTTCGGGTTAACAGGCGGCACAATCGCGTTACAAACGGGGTTGGATTGCTTTCGCTTCTTTCCCCTATTGTTATTCGATTGTTGGGTGATTTGATGGGCTGGCTTCGAAGGAACGGGGTTTGCGGCTTGCTTATCGTGAACACAGTTGTTGTTCAAGGACGCGGCCAAACGGTAAATGGCTTCGATGCTATCGAGTTTGGCTGCCTCGATCGTATCACGCATGCTAGGGGGTAAACCATTGATATACTTTCTTTTCTTGCGATCAGGGGTCGAGACAAGGTGAGGGACAATGAAACAGAGTTGTTTGAAACGGGTGGTGTAGGCTAGGTTGTCGTCACCAATCTGCTTTAAAACCCAAAATTCTTCCTCCAACTTTTGTTGCTCATGCGGAGGACAAAACTCATCCATCATCAGAGCCTTAGTTTCTTCCCATGTCAATGCATATGCCAGCTCGTTCGAAGGATGTTTCTTTCATTCGTCCACCACTCGAGAGCTCGGGCTTGGAATACCCAGTCGCGCTGCGCGTCTTGAGCTCTTCGAGGCATTCGCTATTGATGAATGTGACCTCTATGCTGTCAAACCACTCGAGCATGGCGGTCACCCCATCATTGCCAGTGAATGGATTTGGATTGCACGATGAAAAGTGCTTGAAGTTGAACGAGACGGGCTTGCGTGTTTCAACCTTAGAGTCGACGGAAGAGTGAGGAGTTTCAGAGGCTCGAATCTCGGAAATGACCTTTGGGACGACGCGAGCAAATTGATCGGCCATGAAAGCCATCATCTTCTTTGTGGAGCGAGACTTTGACTTCTTAGACGCGTTGGAGTGACGAGAAGACATCTAAGATTCAAAAGGACGAATAGGTGAGACTTGGTCATAATGTTTGTTTAAGAAAAAAAAATGAAATTGATCACATAGCATAAAGGGTCACATAGCATAAAGGTTCAAGTTGATTTGTATAGCATAAAAGTTTAAACGTTTCATATAGCATAGTCATGAATTCCACATAGCATAACATGAATAAACGAAAGCATTGTAAATTTAGTTTGTTCACGAGGGATTATTATTGTTTGTGATTGCGATAACGTGCGAAATGATTAAAACGACATTTGGAAATGAATGAACGTTCAAGTATAAAAATCACATATAAATTGAGATACATAAAAGAGAGGCTCAATAAAACATTGGATTGTTTCGGGTAGAGAAACGTCGACTATTCCAAAGTGGGTCGAAAGTTCTTTCGAATTAGAGATATTGCGCTTTGGCCTATAAGTAAGATACTCTCGTCGAGAAGCGATTAACGGTATCTTACCCTTCCGGTTACTACACATCTCTAAATGATTGAATCATTCGGGACTTTGGCGAGAATAAAAATCGAGGAGTGGTACTTAATCGAAGAGATGCGGGTTTCACCCCTAACTTGACGATTTCGTACCCTAAATGTGGTTGGTACTCGTCGATCAAAATAAAATTTTGACACTTTGACGAGGGTCCACCAGAGTTGAAATGGAAATTACCATTAAGTTGTGGATGTCACTCCTAGCTTAATGGTGAAATTTCGTGCAAAAATAGATTAAAGGTAGAATGAGAGTCGTTTACCAAATTGTGGGTTTCACGCCTATTTTGGTAAAGTTGTCTCGTTGATGTCACAAGAGTATAAAAAAAAGCATAAGTGTGTTCGTGTTAGCCTTAGGAAAGGCATATAAATTTAATCAACAAGAAGTATAGCTAGGAAGCATGCATGGTAGAGTACAAAAGTTTTAAACAACAAATAAGAGGCAAAATTCCTAGAACTATAGATTAGGGCAAAAGCATGGCAATTTTTCCTAATTCCCTACAGTTATGGCTCTGATACCAATCTGTCACACCCCAACCGATGGCGGAAACATCGGGATGAGACGAAGTGTGTATAGATTGCTAGAGACTTCATAACACTATGTGACAATATTTAATTAAATTCAAATTTCATTGCAAGTGCTAAATTGTCATACAATATTCAAAACAAAATACAACATTGTTTCAACAAATAACATAACATTAAAAGATAAATAGATTAAAGGTGTGTATCTAGTCCACCCTAAACTTGTTTCATCATTCATCCATACTTCAATAATCAACCTGCAACATGTATTAAAATAGAGTTTCAATGCAAAAGCATGAGCGAGTATACAAGTTTGTTTACATAGCATAATAGAATAAAAAGGCTCAAATCCAACATGATTCATAATATGTGAATTACTAGTATGCAATTTTGGCGTACACTATGATCAAACCCAAGAATCCAACGCATAAAATAACCTAATCCCAATTGATAGCGGGATGGTAAATGCTTAACTTAACAATACCCCAAGTTTAACGGGCGGTGCATAAATCCTATAGCGCTATAATTGTTAAGGTGGGCTAGCAAAGTTAATGAGCATATACGTTCCAAATTGTTCAAATAGAGCATACAAGAATCATAAGTAAAGCACATTAGTTTCATGTTTGTACAAGGATTGAGTATGTTTAGTTTAGTTTAAAGATGTTTGCATAATTATACATGTTGCATCCCAAAGTGTAAAGGGGAAAAAGGGATCGAGTATACTCACGGTGGTTGCAAGCTTTCCCACTTGAAATCCCGCGAGCGAGTTTGGTGGATGGATTAAGTTGGAGCACATAGTCCTTCTACACAAGGAAACGTAGGTGTGTGAGTTTGGCGTTCAACGGAAGATTATAAATTTGGAGTTTAACATAACATAAAGTATGATATCAAAATAATCATCTTTAACTTACACTCTTATATGACACTACGTAACCACTAGGGTTATATTGTATTTCATGGGTAGTATGCCCATTAGAATCATACTTGGAGTGTTAAGTCTTAGATGGTATTCTACTACCTTAACATATAAACACAAGTTTAATATTAAAGGTTCGAATGAGTATATATATATATATATATATATATATATATATATATATATATATATTTAAGTTAAGTATTACATATTATTAAGTTCAATAATTCAAGTAGGAGGTAGAAGATTAAGATCTTCGTTTAGGCACCTCGAGTTATTCATGAATGTCATGTATGGGGTAAGAAGAACATGCTTCCATTTAGGGACCCCTTGAATGTTTACCACTTCACTTGATGTAAAGACAACCAAGGAGGGTCAAGAACTAGGACTAATACAAGGATGTAAATAATCTAAACTAAAAGAAATCATCAAATCATGTGAGGATTTTATGTTGGAACAACCCAAGTTGTTCCACAATCACTCATTCATCAAAGTCTAAGCTTGACATGACTTGTGGGTTAATTACCCTAACAAAACAGAAAGTTTATGACCATGTTTTTAAGCTTAACCAACCATAAGAGAGATTGTAAGCATTAGGACATTGGTGTGAGATGTGTTAGACACAAGTTGGATGAAGTTTAAACAAGTATGTAACAAAACAGAAAGTTTTTCGACCATTTCAGAGCAATTCCAAGTCTGATTTCTCCAAGGAGAAGTCAAGGAATCAAACTCCATGATTATCCAAGCAAGTAGGAAGAAGAACCAAGTAATTTCGTTAAGAAATGAGCAAGTTATACTCACTTTAGTGCAAGGGTATGAATCTGTCCGAAAATGCAGATTCTTGCTGGAACTTGAGAGTGTTTAGGAGAGGTTTGAGTGTGTTAAAAGTGTCCAAGTGCTTGGAGGACCTTGGGTACTTATAGGAGAGTGATTAGGGTTGATTTGGGGGGATAACTAAGGCTAAAACTCGGTTTAAACCAAGAAATCCCGCTCAAAAACGAAGCTGGTCGCGACTGTCCAACTTTTCTGCAGACATGAGGTCCATGCGGCCCGCCTGAGGTATCAGGGTAAGTCCACGCGGGCCGCGCGGGCTTGCTTATTCGGGATAAGTTTCAAAATGTTACAATTTAGCCCCTAGACTTGTTATTTTGGTGATTTTGGGGCATTTAAGGACTATATTTGCCACAAAAACATAGTTTAAGATGAATCCAAGTATAAGGAATATATCCCAAGTATAATTACGCGTATGAGTATCAAAACCAAGTGTCATTCACATTCAAAACATGCATTAAGCATATGTTTAGATTAATTACAAGTTTAGCACATAGTTTCCAAGAATAACGTTCAAGCACAATTTTGATTCACTAATCGAACATACGAGCATAATTAGAGTGCGTACAACATAAATGTAACAAAATACAAGTTTCATTAATGATCCAAGTCTCGGTTTGATAATGATTACAAAGAATGGAACGATTACAAGAACACAAAGTTTCCAAAAATAGAAATACGAACAAAACTTTCTATAAATGGAAAGTACAAAAGAGCCGGGCGTTACAAGTATGGTTACCACAATCCCCTTCGTATATATTCTGAATCACTTCTTTAGTTTCGGGATCCTCCAAGCACCTCAGATATGGTCCTGCAAGAGATTTCTTATACAAAACATTATTTATAACAGTGAATCATGATACCTTCATTCTAAAGGCCTTGGGGTTCTCATCCTTTGGGATGTGTCCTTCCTTGAGATATCTCATGATTGGAGCTGTCCATGACTTAGGATCCTCCTCAGGATTTTCATCATCAGGATCCTGGATACTTACTATTTCCTTATCCCGAGATTGGAGAGGATCCACCGCAGGATACAGGATATGTAGTATTGGTATTTGGGTTCCCTCCGGTATCCTGACTGATGATCCTAGATTTACCAAGGCATCTCCTTCAGCATTATCCTCTCTTGGTACCTGTTCAAGTGTAAAAACATCGAAATATCCTGCTATTTTTTTGAGAATTTCGAGATACTCGATTAACTTCTCACCTTTAACTGCATAGGTCTCATTAAAATGATTAGTAATTAACAAGGAATCAACAAATACTTGTAAACTTTTAACATTCATATTTCTGGCTAACTCTAATCCTGCAATCAAAGCTTCATATTCTGCTTCATTATTAGTGGCAGGAAATTCACACCTAATAGCCTAGGGTAATATGTCCCCCTGTGGTGATTTTAGTAGTATACCCAATCCTACACCTCTCACGTTAGATGCACCATCAGTATATAATGTCCAAGATTCTAAGTTTTCTTCTAGCTGTTGTACTTCTAGGTCTACTTCATTTTGAATATAACAACTGAAATCAGCCACAAAGTCAGCTAGAGCCTGAGACTTTATGGCATTTCTAGGTTCATATACTAGATCAAAGGCATTTAATTTTACTGACCACTTAGCCATCGTGCCTGACATCTCGGGTTTCCTAAGCACGTTTTTAACAGGCTAATTAGTATTAACATGAATCCTATGTGTCTCAAAATAATGTCTAAGCTTTGTCGATATCATAACTAAGGCCAATATAAATTTTTCTAAATGACAATATCTAGTTTCAGCATCTAATAAACTTTTGCTAACATAATAGACAGGATATTGCTGACCTTCGTGATCCTTTACCAAGACAACACTTACCGCATTCCCTGCTACTACAAGATACAGGGATAATGGTTCACCATACTCGGGCTTCATCAATAGGGGTGCAGTCGAGAGATACTGCTTTAGTTCCTACAAGGCTACTTCATGCTTCTCTCCCCACTCGAATTTCTTATTCTTCTTCAGGATATCGAAGAATTCCTTGCATTTTTCCGAGGATCTTGATATAAACCTGTTTAATGCTGCCACTCGCCCTGTTAATCTTTGTACATCTTTCATGTTTTAAGGTGACTTGATATCCAATATAGCTTTAATCTGTTCTGGGCTTGCTTCGATCCCCCTTTTAGTCACCATGTATCCTAGAAACTTTCCTGCCCCCACTCCAAAATGGCATTTGGCAGGATTTAGTTTCATGTTGTACTGGTCTAGGATATCGAATGCTCCTTCAATATCCCTGAGATGATCCTCAGCCTTCTTAGATTTTACCACCATATCATCAATGTATACCTCCATGGTGTCCCCCGGTTTGTCTTTAAAGATCATTGTTAGGGGTGGATTCATCAATGATCAGCGATCCTCATTTTCTGTTGGGTCTAGTGATCCTTGCTTCTGCTTCAGCTAGTGATCCTCAGAAGTGTTGCAGGATCAGGATCATGGATCATAGTAAGGATCCTTATTATAACGATTGTCTACTTTAAATATGATGTTGTTTTGCAGGAGTACGAGCTTGGACTTGGTCTTGGCGAAATTCCTGGAGCATATTCCTTATTTATTCGGCACATGCTTGACCAATATGGACGTTGTGGAGTTCGTGGGAGACTTGCATGAAATGCGGATAGTCAGTCAGCTTAGATATTTTCCATTTTTAAAAGGGGATAGCGAGCTAATTTAGAACACTTGGCTAATTTTGGCTAAACACGCACTAGTAACTGCTCTCACCAGCTCGTAACCATTCACTTGGCGATTACACACTTTTATACACATTGCACTATAGTGATCCTTGTAACTAGCTCGCTATCATCCGAAGTTGTAATACATTTCTTGTTTAATTTGAGTTGGTGATCGGTAGTTTCCATCACCCGAGGTTTTTTATGCCGGAGATCATTCATTGATCAAGGGCTTTTTCCTCGTATAAATCTCTGTGTCATTTGTTCATTGCATTTCAGACTAATCCTTTATATTGTTCAATAATTCAAGCATCATACCCCGTAACAGAGAGTTTGGTGGCATTGTCATTGCTTGATTTTTGACCAAAACAGTTTGGCGCCCACCGTGGGGCAATTGGTGCTTCATTCCTAAGAAATTCTTGTTTTTGTGATCATTTTGGTTCGTTGCATCTGAGCAGATGGCTTCATCATCAAAGAACACTTCAAGTGAGATGTCTGCAGTTAATTCATCCCAGGGCATTCCACCTTTGCCTCCACCACCTTCTGGACCTCAGAAAAATGCCGAAAAGAAACCGACTCCCATTTTCTCAAAACCTCCAACTTCTTCTGCTTCTTATACTCCTACTACTAGTTGTTAGGGCTGGATTTTTACAATACATGATCCTCACATGTGATCCTAACCAGTGATCCTTGTTTCTTTGACAGATAGTGATCCTTAGCAGAGTCCCAGGATCAGGATCACGGACCATCATAGGATCCACATACTAACAGTTGCTTTCGTTGAATTTAATGTTGTTTTGCAGGACATCTAGCAGGATCCGCTCTCAAGCATCACAATTAAAGGACACGTCTTTACAACTATGGCATGTGCTAAATCGGAGATGGACGTTGTGAAGGATATGGAAACATGGCATGATTTAAGGGCGATAATTTAGGCTAGATTTACTTTTATTTCTAAAGGGGTAATGAGCTGATTATTAGTCTTTTTACCTAAAATAGGTCACCTACACTTGTATATATAACACTCTTCCTCATTCGGAAGAACACACAACACAATTCTCACACGCTTAGACATTCGAAACTATAGTGATCCTTGTACTCAGCTCATTATCATCCAAAGTTGTAACTATTTTTCTTATATTGAAGTTTGGTGATCGGTAGTTGCCATCACCCGAGGTTTTTTATGCCGGAGATCATACGTTGATCAAGGGCTTTTTCCTCGTATAAATCATTGTGTCTTTGCATATTTCACATTGAAGTGATCCTATATTTTTTCTACAAACCAAGCATCATACCCCATTTACATAAAGTTTGGTTGCATTATCCTTGTGTGATTTTTGACCAAAACAGTTTGGCGCCCACCGTGGGGCAATTGGTGCTTCATTCATAAGAAAACTTTCTGTTCGAAATCATTTCAAAGAATTACATGGCTTCATCATTGAAAAACATGTCCACGGCAATGTCTGCAGTCACCTCGTCTCAGAACACTCTGCCTCCTCCACCGGCAGGATCCCAGAAGAATGCTGAGAAGAGACAAACTCCTACTAACTCTAAAACTCCATCTCCTTCTGCTATGAATTCTTATATTCCCAGTACTAGTGACGTATTTACTTTGATTTTGCAGATGAAGGATCGTATGCAGCGGCAGGATGAAACTAATGAAAGGATCCTCAGGGAAATTGGAGATCTCAAAAGACAAAAGAAAACGGCAGAGGATCATTCCCCACTGATGCCCAAATCCTTGAGCTTTGATACTCCAATGATCACTTCTTAGCCATCGGGAATTCCAGACGTGCAAATTATGGGAGAATCAAGAGGATTGCACCTCGGATCGACAGCAATGACTCAGGCATCAGGCCCACACTTTCAGCCGGCAGGATCCTATCCCCAGCATATGGGATCCTTCATGAATTCGGGAGCCTATCGGGAGCACAACAGTTTCAAGGATCCTCCTTCGTTCCAGGATCATCCCAGGTTCAAGGATCCTCCTTCGTTCCAGGATCATCCCAGATACCAGGACCCTTCCAAATACCAGGATCCTTCCAGATGCCAGGATCCCTAAAAAGTTTGCAAACAGGAAGTCTAGATGTCCATCAAGGGGACTTCATTCCAATGCAGACCATTGCTTCCACTGGTCCCTCCATTATCCCAGAATCCCAGCAATATGGATTCACTAACTTGAACTCAATGGGAGGTAACACTTTAAATAATCATCTTACCACTAACCATGGATTCATGCAGGATACAGGTGTCAATCATGCTGTGGCCAGGGAATTGCAGAAACTAAAAGATATGATCTCAAGTGTTCCAGGGGTAGTCAAGCCTATCCCAGAGATTGCAGATGGAAGCCATAAGGTATCTCGCTTTGCACCGCCAATTTGTGATGCAGAGGTACCCAAAAGGTTCCATATCCCTACTATGAAGCTGTATGATGGTACAACGGATCCAGAGGAGCACATAGCACAATACAGGGAGAGGATGGAGATCAACCCTATCCCAGAAAAGTTGAAGGAAGCATGCCTATGTAAAGGATTTGGATCCACTCTTACTGGATCAGCTCTTAAATGGCTGCTAAGTCTTCCCCCTTACTCTATTACTTCATTTGCTAATTTAGTTAATTTATTCAATAACCAATTCTCTTGTAGTAGAAAATTTGAAAGATTAACTAGTGATTTGTACAGGATAACTCAAAATCATAATGAATCATTAAGGGATTATATAACTAAATTTAGTAAAGAATCCTTGGACATTCCCAACTTGGATATGGCTACGGCTGTTGAAGCCTTCAAAATGGGACTGCTTAAGGATTCATTGTTTTATGATGATCTTGTTATGACACCATGCAGGAACCTAGATGAAGTAAGAACTCGGGCACTCAGGTTCATCCGGCTAGAGGATGACAAGAGGATCCAGGAGAGACAAGTAGGATCCTCAAAACAGGAGAAGCAAGGATCCTCCTTCAAGAGCAATAAGTTCAAATCCTACCATAGAAACGACAACCAGAATGTGCATGCTGTTGACCAAGAAGAGGATGATGAAGATTATCCTCCAATCTCAGAATATTGTTTTTCCGTTGATAATCATGAGCTAATCCTTGCAATGCAGAATCTAGGAGAAAAAGCTAGGTGGCCCAGGAAGAATGATAAACCATCCGGGACTAAAGACAAGTCAAAATGGTGTGCATACCATGAAGATTTCGGGCATCTAATTGAAGAATGCATAGCTTTAAGAAAATAGATTGGATATCTGTTAAGAAAGGGGCACCTAAAAGAATTATTGGGAAGAAAAAAGCAAAGGACTCAGGATCCTGAAAGGATCCCTGAGAAGGCTCCAGCACCTCCGGCAAATGCACAAGTGATCAACTTTATTTCCGGAGGATCAGACATCTGTGGTACATCCTTCTCGGCGGCCAAAAGGCATGCAAAGGAGTCAAAAATGGATAATGGAGAAAGGCCTATTAGAACATCAAGTGTCTCAGAAGGGAAGATGATAACGTTTGATGAGGATGATCGCATTAATATTCAGGATCCTCATCATGATAGTTTAGTTATTACTCTCTTTATCTCTAACCATTTTGTCCGCAGGATCCTTATCGATGGAAGAAGCTCAGTGAACATTATCCAGCTTGATGTTCTGAAGAAAATGGGTATCCTAGAATCAGACATCACACCAAGATCCTCCGTGCTTGTAGGATTCAGTGGAGAAACGAAGAAAACTCTGGGGGACATCAAACTCCCAATCTACGTGGAAGGATTACATAATTATCAGAAATTTTGTGTTATTGACTGTTTGTCTTGTTGCAATGTTATCCTTGGCAGGCCTTGGATACATGATATGAAAGCAGTCCCATCCACCTACCATCAATGTGTGAAGCTCCCTAGCCCATGGGGAATAATCAAGATCGACAGTGATCAGCAGGAGGCTAAGGATTGTTATACCTCATCCATGAAGCCAACCTCGAAGCCAAGGGAGCAATAGCAATTACAGTATCCTCCGAGGAATGTCTTGGAGGCAAGGGAACAAGATGTGGACGAAATCCTCTTGGATCCTAGTGATCCTGAATCAAAAATCTATATCGGATCAGGGATCCTTGGCAAGATGAAAGAAGACTTAATATCCTTCCTCAAAAGAAGAAAATCTACCTTTGCTTGGAAACATGAAGATATGACAGGTATATCTAAGGATATTATTACTCACAAACTTGGCATTGACAGGTCTATCAAACCAATCCATCAAAAAAGGAGGAAGTTTGCACCAGAAAGGAATGCCATTATCCAAGAAGAAGTAGAGAGACTACTTCGAGCAGGTATGATCAGAGAGGTAAAGTATCCAAAATGGTTAGCCAATGTGGTCGTTGTCCAAAAGAAAAATGGAAAGTGGAGGGTATGTGTCGACTTCACCGATCTGAATAAGGCATGTCCCAAGGATCCTTTCCCATTACCCCACATTGACTCCATGGTGGATGCAACAGCGGGCCATGAACTGTTGACCTTTATGGATGCATTATCTGGATTCCAACAAATTCAGATGGAACCATCTGACCAAGAGGATACAGCCTTTATGACCCCAACAGGTTTGTATTGTTATATTGCCATGCCTTTTGGATTAAGGAATGCAGGTGCAACATATCAAAGGCTGGTAAATATGATGTTCAAAGATCAAATTGGACAAACTATGGAAGTATACATAGATGATATGGTAGTCAAATCAAAGAAAGCTGAGGATCACCTAAGGGATTTGGAAGAAGCATTTGATATCCTTGATAATTATAACATGAAGCTTAATCCTTCAAAATGCCACTTTGGCGTTAAGGCAGGTAAATTCCTAGGATATATGGTAACTCAGAGAGGTATTGAAGCAAGTCCGGAGCAAATTAAAGCACTAGTGAACATCAAGTCCCCTGCCAACGCTAAGGATGTGCAAAGGCTAACAGGCAGGATAGCAGCTCTGAACAGATTCATATCAAAATCCTCAGAAAAGTGTAAAGAATTTTACGATATCCTAAGGAAGAACAAGAAGTTTGAATGGACTGAGAAACATGAGAATGCTTTACAAGCCCTTAAAGAATATATGTCCTCAGCACCAGCATTAACAAAGCCTGAAAAAGGAGATGTGTTATCCTTATATTTGGCGGTATCCTCAACCGCTGTAAGTGCTGTCCTTGTTAAGGATCATGAAGGTACACAATATCCTATCTACTATGTAAGTAAGAGTTTACTTGATGCCGAATCCAGGTACTCACACCTCGAAAAGCTTATTCTTGCATTAATCATGGCATCAACTAAGTTAAGGCATTATTTTGAAACCCATACTATTGTTGTTAGAACTAACTTTCCAATTAAGAATGTCCTCAGGAAACCAGAGATGTCAGGAAGAATGGCTAAGTGGGCAGTAAAGCTTAGTGCCCATGATATAAGATATGAGCCAAGAACAGCCATTAAATCCCAAGCATTAGCTGACTTTGTGGCTGATTTCAGTAGTGATCTACAAAAAGAAGCAGAATTGGAAGTCCAGCAGCTGGATGAGACCAAGGATCCTTGGATACTACACACCGATGGATCCTCAAATGTCAAGGGCACAGGGCTCGGGATACTACTAAAATCGCCACAGGGGGACATAATACCCCACTCCATAGCCTGTGAGTTCCAAGCAACTAACAATGAGGCTGAATATGAAGCCTTAATTGCTGGCTTACAAATTGCTAAGGATATGGGGGTAAAGTATCTTAAAGTATATGTAGACTCATTATTGATCACCAATCACTTTAATGGATCCTATGCTGTTAAAGGTGAAAAACTAACCAAATATTTAGAAATAGTCAAGGAATTGGCACTCTCTTTTGTCTCTTTCAGCTTAACACAGGTACCAAGGGAGGATAACACGGAAGCTGATGCATTGGCCAACTTAGGATCATCCTTAAAGATTCCAGAAGATATAAGTATCCCTATCATCCATATCCTGGCTCCTGCTATTGAAAATCAGGTAGCCATGGAAATAGAAGAGGATACTGCAGTAATCCCTAGTGAGGAAGCTCAATCTTATGCAGGATCATGGATCTCACCAATCATAAGATACTTGCAATACGGGGAGATTCCGATGGGAGAAAATCCTAGAGCCTTCAGGATTAAGGTATCTCAATTCACAATCTTAAATAATGTGCTATATAAACGATCTCTTGTAGGACCATATTTGAGATGTATCGAGGATCCTGAAATTGAAGAAGTATTGAGAGACTTCCATGAAGGAGATTGTGGAAACCACACTGGGGGCAGGGCATTGTTCTCAAGGATCCTTAGAACAAGATACTACTGGCCAACCATGAAAAGGGATGCTGTAGAATATGCTAGGAAATGTGATCCTTGTCAAAGATACAACAATATCCTTCATCAACCAGCTGAATTGCTACACCCCATACCATCCTCTTGGCCATTCATGAGATGGGGGATGGATATAGTTGGCAAGCTCCCTAAAGCACCTGGTGGAAAAGTATTTATGCTTGCCATGACTGACTACTTCTCTAAGTGGATAGAAGCTGAAGCTTTTGCTCAAGTCAGAGAAAAAGAAGTTATATCCTTTATCAAAAGAAACATTATAACTAGATTTGGCATTCCCTCTGAAATTGTATCTGATAATGGTTCCCAATTCATTGGAAGCAGAACTACTAACTTTTGTGACAGTTGGGGAATAAAGATGATAACATCAACACCGGTTCATCCACAAGCCAATGGCCAAGCAGAATCATCCAACAAGATCATCATCAACAATCTGAAGAAGAAGAAGCTAGGATCCAAGAAGGGAAAGTGGGCAGAGGAGTTACCTTATGTGCTATGGGCTGATAGAACGACTCCCAAGAATGCCACTGGTCAAACACCTTTTTCTTTAGTATTTGGGGCAGAAGCAGTGATCCCAACAGAGATGGTGATCCCAACTGCTAGAACAAGTGCTCGTGATCCTGAAGAAAATGCTACAATCCTGGCTCAGGATTTGGATACTATTGAGGAAATCAGGGATCTGGCTAGGATAAGGATGGCAAGCTACCAACAAAGAATGGCTGGTGCTTACAACAAAAATGTTAGGATAAGGAAGTTCCAAGTCGGAGATATGGTGTTGAGAAAAACATTCCAAAACACTATTAATCCTGCTGACGGGAAGTTAGCACCAAAGTGGGAAGGCCCTTACTTGATTGAAGCTGAAGCAGGAAAGGGGGCATACAGATTGCTAACTATGGAAGGAAACTTGTTACCAAGAGCCTGGAATGCTGTTCACTTAAAGAGATACTTTATGTGAACATGATCCTTCAAGCATGTGATCCTTACACTAAAGTATCCTTGAAAGACCCCGGTGATGTCAGTGATCCTTACTCTGGTAATGTCCTTATCTTAAAACATTTACATTTCCTTACTTTTTACCAAAGGATAAGGATCCTATATCCTTCATCCTCTTCTCACGAACCATTTGATATATGATAGTTCAGGTATCTACAGCATATCGTCAAAGATCTTCAAAAGCAACGCAGATCCTTGGGTCCAACCCCAGTTATCCTTGGGATTATCCCCAGTTTCCGCCAGCAGCGCACGATGATCCTGATATAGTTCACGTCTTTGGGACCAGTACCCACTTCCGGGGCTGACAACCTCATCGTACTGGCTATACCCAGGATCCTACGTATAATGGTAGACGTACCATACATCCGTTCATAAGGTTTCTAACGTTTTCACGTTAGCTAAGGTTTTGACATTTTCATGTCACTAAGTTTGGATAGTCGCCAGTAAGGTCCATACTCCAGTTTACATACGATCCTTTGGGCTTGTCCCCAGTTATCCCTCGGGCTTGTCCCCAGTTATCCCTCGGGCTTGTCCCCAGTTATCCTTTGGGCTTGTCCCCAGTGATCCTTTGGGATCATCCCCAGTTATCCTTTGGGCATGTCCCCAGCTACTAATTTATCTTTTACATTGGCTTAGTCCCAAGATATGTTCCATTTTTCAGGTTCTCGAAGTTAAACAAATAAGGATCCTTAATCCTTATCATCCATTAAAATTTCACTTATGGTTATCTTGATTAAAGGTTAGGATCCTAACTTGGATCCTCAGGTATGATCCTTGACTATTTTGATTATACTAAACAACCCCTACACTTTGACAACTAAAACTATGATCCTTGAAAATTTTCAATGATAGGATATTTGATCTAGGATCATATCCTAAATTTATTAAACATGGTTTGCTCAACTCTTGTTACTCTAACAAATATGTTTCTAAAAACTGGAAAATAAGAAGATAAATAAAGGATAACAACACGAGATAAGCCAGAAAGATTAAAGTTATATTATTAACAAAAGAATCTTAAACCCTTTCAAAAAGTTGTCAAAATTGCCAACCCACATTTCTACCAGCAAAACGTGGCCCGTCCACATGGGTTGGCAAAGGGTGTCCATTGTCTATGCGGTCTTAGCAGGTGCAGGAAATTAAAGGCGGCAGGATCACAAAGGCTTCATCCCCCAAACAGAGGATCCCTCCACCATTTGCGATCCTACCTATTGTTCAAAGGATCCATGATCCTTAACCCTAAAAACTATTGTTCAAAGATTACAAACCATAATTGTTTCAAACATCAACAACCACAAACAAACCACTACCAAACTCAAAAAATTGGGCTCCGGCCTAGTCTCGAAATATCCATCATCGCCCAATCCAGCAGCTCACACCTTTGCTGCTCCATCACCACCAGCTTCTCCACCCTGATCCTTGTCAGCATCACCGCCCTCCAGCATTGGGATCTCCTCAGCCTCGTCCTCGTCCTCCAGCTCTGCCAATCTTGCCTTCCAACCCTCCACGTCCCATGAGCTTTTGTCAAAGGCAGGATCCTGAGCCTCCGCAGCCATTTGTAGCTGTATCTTGTACATAGCAGTTGCGGCAGAGACCTTGGCATCTTGGATGATCTCCTGTTTCTCGCCATCCATGTCAATCAGCCTTTGAGCAGCCTCATCCTTTGTAGCCCGGAGTTCCTTCTCAAGATCGGCTATCTTGAGATCCTTTAACACGCCCATTTGTTGGAGGTCGGCGATTTGGCTTTCCTGATCCTCGACATGGCCAAGATAGGTCTCAATCTCAGCAAGTTTCTGCAAAAGAGAAAAAAAAGGGTAAATTCAGGATCAGGTGATCCTCAAAGAAGCAGGATATAGAAGCAGGATATACAAGCGGAATACACAAGCAGGATACTCGTGAAGGATAACCAACAGGGGCAATGATCCTTACCTCATTGACATAGTCGAGAAACTGTTGGCGGATCAGGGGAAATCCTTGGAGATCCTCAGAAGTCTTCCTCTTCTTCCCCTTACCTCTAACAGGTGCTTTAGGAGCCGAAGCAGAGGGACTGGCAATAGAAGCCTTCTTTCTTGAAGACTTGACATTGGCAAGTTCATCAATCCCGAACTTGGAGGCAGACTTGGCAGACTTAGCAGGTTTCCCAGCGCCTACACAATCAAAACAATTTAAGTTCCCTTACTAATTAAATAGTCTCACATATAACTTACTTTCTAATAAGAATACTTACTTGACATAGTGGCAGATGCGGAGGATACTTCTTGAGAATCTTGGACGGTGACTTGAAAACTTCTGATTTCAGGATCAAGCTTCTTGAAAGCAAGAACCCTCTCTCTGGCAGCAGGGGTTAACTTGAGATGAGCAATGGAGATAGCTGCACAATAAACAAAAAACAAGACATTAGTGATCCTCATCATAAGAGACAAGTCTGATGGTGATCCTTCCAGGATCCTCTATCCTACCATGGGTGGCCCACTCCTTGGGCAGATCATTCCCATCAGGGAGGGAATCCCTTCTCACAAAGAAGAAACGACGCTTCCAGTTTGTGTCATTTTTGGTAACCTTTAAAATAGGGTGATCCTCCCCGGCCTTTCGTTTCAGCAAATATCGATGAGAACCAAACGTTGTAAGATCATAAAGCTCGGCCAGCTCTGCCATCCCTAAATCAATCCCCTCCTGCTCGATGATCCTCTCGAAGGTATACAAGACCCTCCAGATCATCGGCATAGCTTGGATATAAGATATGCCGGTCAAAGAAAAGAAAGATTGGGTGAAGGCCGGAAAAGGATACGAATATCCTATGGTAAACGGAGTTGCAGGAAAGATCACCCAGGCGTCTGAAACAAAGTCGCTCAAAGCAGTGGATGTGAAGGATTTGAAAACAGCATCCGCCGGAAAGCAATGACGAATCCTATCTACATGAGCATCGGTAAAGCAACATCTCTCCGTAGGAGAGTCCTTAATGATCCCTTGGCTTTTCAGGGGACTGCTCTTCTCGTGATCCTTATGGGGAGAGTTTCGGAGCAACATACTTGTAGCGGAGCAGAAACAGAGCAAAAGCAGAAAAAACAGAGCAGGAAAAGGAAGAAAGAAAGGAAGAGAATACCTGATCAATCTTCGGTGGAGGTTATAAAGGGAGTATATCCTGAATTTAAATGCAAATCGATCCTTACCCTATCTCCTATTTATAATCATGATTTGCAGGGATGTCACTTCAATGACGTAATGATCACAATGGCTAGTCCGGTTATAACGGCTAGTTACCCGAGTTGTCCGTTGAAGATAAGATCAGAACAAAATATAACTCATTTATTTACAAAATCACTCCTTATATTTTGGGGGCAATTGTTAGGGCTGGATTTTTACAATACATGATCCTCACATGTGATCCTAACCAGTGATCCTTGTTTCTTTGACAGATAGTGATCCTCAGCAGAGTCCCAGGATCAGGATCACGGACCATCATAGGATCCACATACTAACAGTTGCTTTCGTTGAATTTAATGTTGTTTTGCAGGACATCTAGCAGGATCCGCTCTCAAGCATCACAATTAAAGGACACGTCTTTACAACTATGGCATGTGCTAAATCGGAGATGGACGTTGTGAAGGATATGGAAACATGGCATGATTTAAGGGCGATAATTTAGGCTAGATTTACTTTTATTTCTAAAGGGGTAATGAGCTGATTATTAGTCTTTTTACCTAAAATAGGTCACCTACACTTGTATATATAACACTCTTCCTCATTCGGAAGAACACACAACACAATTCTCACACGCTTAGACATTCGAAACTATAGTGATCCTTGTACTCAGCTCATTATCATCCAAAGTTGTAACTATTTTTCTTATATTGAAGTTTGGTGATCGGTAGTTGCCATCACCCGAGGTTTTTTATGCCGGAGATCATACGTTGATCAAGGGCTTTTTCCTCGTATAAATCATTGTGTCTTTGCATATTTCACATTGAAGTGATCCTATATTTTTTCTACAAACCAAGCATCATACCCCATTTACATAAAGTTTGGTTGCATTATCCTTGTGTGATTTTTGACCAAAACACTAGTGACTTGTTTACTTTAATTTTGCAGATGAAGGAGCACATACAGTAGCAGGATAAGACCAATGAAAGGATTCTCAGAGAAATTGGAGATATCAAGAAACATAAGAGATCGGCTGAGGATCATTCCCCATTGATGCCCAGATCTTTGAATTTCGATACTCCGGTCATAACCTCTCAGCCTTTAGTAGTTCCAGATGTTCAATACGTGGGAGGACCGAGAGGAGTGCACTATGGATCATCAGCAATGACTCAGGCTTCAGGATCATACTTTCAACCAGCAGGATCCCTCCCTCAGCATATAGGATCCTTCACTAGCTCAGGGGGATACTTGGGGGCGCAGCAGATTCAAGGATTCTGGCCGGTTCAAGGATCCTCTCAGGTTCAAGGATCCTCTCAAGTTCAAGGATCCTTGCAGGTTCAAGGATCCTCTCAGGTTCTAGGATCCTCTCGGGTTCAAGGATCCTCTCAGGTTCAAGGATCCTCTCAGATTCAAGGATCCTCGCAGGTCCAAGGATCCTCGCAGGTTCAAGGATCCTCTCAGTTTCATGGATCCTTTCAGGTTCCTGGATCCTTAAGGAGTTTGCAACCAGGGAATTCAGATATCCATCAAGGAGATTTCATTCCGATGCAAACCATTGCTTCTACTGGTCCTTCAATCATTCCAGAATCTCAGCAATATAGATTCACATCCGGCATCCCAAATTTGAATCCAATGGGAGGTAACACTTTTAATAATTCTTATACCACTAACCATGGCCTTATGCAGGATACAGGTATCAACCATGCTATGGCTAGGGAATTGCAAAAGCTAAAGTATATGATATCAAGTGTTCCAGGAGTAGTCAAGCCTATCCCGGAAATTGCAGATGGGAGCCATAAGATATCTCATTTTGCACCACCCATCTGTGATGCTGAGATACCCAAGAGGTTCCACGTACCGACAACAAATTTATATGATGGCTCAACGGATCCTGAAGAACACATAGCACAATACAGGGAAAGGATGGAGATCAATCTCATCCTAGAAAGGTTAAAGGAAGCATGTCTGTGCAAGGGATTTGGATCCACACTTACTGGATCGACTCTTAAATGGCTGCTAAGTCTTCCCCCTTATTCTATTACCTCATTTGCTAATCTAGTAATAATGAATCATTGAGAGATTTATATAGGATAACCCAAGGTCATAATGAATCATTGAGAGATTATATCACTAAGTTTAGTAAAGAATCCTTGGATATCCCTAACCTGGATATAGCAACGGCTGTAAAAGCCTTTAAAATGGGATTGCTTAGGGATTCATTATTCTATGATGATCTTGTTTTGACACCTTGCAGGAATCTAGATGAGGTAAGAACTAGGGCCCTTAGGTTCATCCGGTTAGAGGATGACAAAAGGATCCAGGAGAGGTTAGTAGGATCCTCAAAGCAAGAGAAGCAAGGATCCTCATTCAAGAACAACAAGTTCAGATCCTACAACAAGTCTGATAACCAGAATGTGCATGCAGTAGAACAAGAAGAGGATGATGAGGATTATCCTCCAATTTCTGAATACTGTTTTTCTGTTGATAACAATGAGCTAATTCTTGCGATGCAGAATCTAGGTGATAAAGCCAGGTGGCCGAGAAAAAGTGACAAACCAGCTTCCACTAAAGACAAATCAAAATGGTGTGCATATCACGAAGATTTTGGGCATCTCACAGAAGAGTGCATCACATTGAGAAAAGAAATTGGATATTTGTTGAGCAAGGGGCACTTGAAAGAATTATTGGGGAGAAAGAAATCAAGAACTCAGGATCCTGAAAGGATCCCAGAGAAAGCTCCAGCCCCTCCAGCAGACGCACAAGTTATAAACTTTATATCTGGGGGATCAGACATTTGTGGAACTTCCTTTTCAACAGCTAAAGGACGTGCAAAGGAAACCAAGATGGATAATGGAGATAGACCCATTTGAACATCCAGTGTCACCAAAGGAAAAATCATAACTTTTGATGAGGATGATCGTGTTGACATTCAGGATCCTCATGACGATGGTTTGATTATCACTCTTTTTATTTCTAACCACTTTGTTCGCAGGATCCTTATAGACGGAGGGAGCTCTGTGAATATCATCCAGCTTGATGTTCTTAAGAAGATGAATATTCCTGAATCCGATATCATACCAAGATCCTCAGTGCTTGTGGGATTCAGTGGCGAGACTAAGAATACTCTGGGGGACATCAAACTCCCAATCTATGTTGAAGGGCTACATTCTTACCAAAAATTTTGTGTTATTGATTGTTTATCTTGTTGTAATGTTATCCTTGGCAGGCCTTGGATACACGACATGAAGGCAGTCCCATCCACTTATCATCAATGTGTGAAGCTTCCTAGCCCATGGGGGTGGTGAAAATTGATAGTGATCAGCAGGAGGCTAAGAACAGCACCTCCTCAATGAAACCAGCCACAAAGTTGTTTTGGTCAAAAATCACTTAAAGATAATGCAACCAAACTTTATGTAAACGGGGAATGATGCTTGGTATGATGAACAAAGTGAAGGATCACTCAAATGTAAAACGCACAAGTGACACAAGGATTTATACGAGGAAAAAGCCCTTGATCAATGATCTCCGGCATAAAAAACCTCGGGTGATGGAAACTACCGATCACCAAACTTCAATATAACAAATAATGGTTACAACTTCGGATGGTAACGAGCTAGGTACAAGGATCACTATAGTATCGTATGCTAAGGTGTGTGAGAAATGTGTCGTGTCTTCCGAATGTTGAAGAGTGCTACTTATACAAGTGTGTGTGGTTGTATTTTAGGTAAATAACCTAACTATTAGCTCGTTACCCCTTCAAGAATAGAAGTAATTTTAGCCTAAATAATCGCCCTTGAATTGTGCTGAGTTTCCATATTCTTCATAACGTCCATCTTTGATTATGCATGTGCAAAATTAGCGTGATAGATTCCTTGTTTACGTTGCTAAGACCAAGTCCAATCAGTAATTCCTGCAAAACAACATTTAATCCAAAGAGAACAATCGTTAGTGTGAGGATCCTTAGGATGATCCGTGATCCTGATCCTGGAGCTCCTCTGAGGATCACTATCTGCCAAAGAAGTAAGGATCACTTGTTAGGATCACATGTAAGGATCATAGGTCATAAAAATCCAGCCCTAACAATTGCCCCCAAAATATAAGGAGTATTTATGTAATATAAACGAGTTATATTTTGCTGAATCTTATCTCTAACTAACTCAACGGATATATAGCCGTTAAGAATGAACTATCCGTTGCGATCTGACGTCATGGAGATGACAGCCCTGCATAAATCATCATTATAAATAGAAATAGGGATAGGATCATTTGCATTTAAATTCGAGAACTCTTCCCTTTATAACCGCGACCAGAGGATTGAACAGGTATTCCCCTTCTCCTTCTATCTTGCTTGCTCTGTTTTTCTTTTTCTTTCCATCGTCTTGAAAAAATGTTGCTCCGGAACTCCCCACACAAGGATCCTAAGAAGAACAGTCCCTTGAAGAGTCAAGGGATCATCAAGGATTCTCCCACTGAGAGGTGTTGTTTTACTGATCCTTACATTGACAAAATCCGTCATTGTTTTCCGGCGAACACCCTCTTTAAATCTTTTGACCCTACCGCTCTGAGCGATTATATTTCTGAGACTTGGGTAGCTTTCCCGGTCACTCCTTTCTTGATAGGATATTCGTATCCTTTTCCCCAATTCACCCAATCTTTCTTCTCCCTTACCGGCATCAGCTATATCCAGGCTATGCCGATGATCTGGAGGGTGTTATACACCCTTGAAAGGATCATTGGGCAAGAGGGTATTGACCTTGGCATGGCGGAGTTGGCTGAGATGTATGATCTTACCACTTTCGGATCCCACCGATACTTGTTTAAGCGAAAAGCTGGAGAGGATCACCCTGTCTTCAAAGTTACCAAGAACGACACGAACTGGAAGCGACGGTTCTTTTTTGTTAGGAGAGATACCATCCCTGATAGGAAGGATTTGCCCAAGGAGTGGGCTACTCATGGTAGGATAGAGGATCCTGGAAGGATCACCGTAGGACCTATCTTTTAGCATAAGGATTACTGATGTTCCGTTATTTTTTTGTGCAGCTATCTCCATCTCTCATCTGAAGTTGACACCTGCTGCAAAAGAGAGACTTTTGGCCTTTAAGAAGCTTGATCCGGAGACAAGAACCTTCCAGGTTGCTACCCAGGATTCTCAAGAAGTATCCTCTGCCTCTGTCACAATGTCAAGTAAGTATCCTCATTTAAAAAGTAATTCTATGTAGGATTTTCAAGTTTAATTAGAATACTTATCTTATTTTGGTTGTGTAGGTGCTGGAAAATCCTCTAAGTCTGCTTCAAAGTTCGGTATTGATGATCTTGCTAATGTCAAGTCTGCAAGGAAGAAGACTCCTGCTGCTAGCCCAACTGCTTCAGCCCCTAAAGCACCTATCAGGGGTAAAGGAAAGAAGAGGAAGGCCCCTGAGGATCTACAAGGTCTGCCCCTGCTCCGCCAACAGTTTCTGGACTACTTCAACGAGGTAAGGATCACTGCCCCTGTTTGTTATCCTGACAGTTTTGAGGATCACTTGTTTCTGACGTTATGCCTTGTTTTCCTTGCAGAAATTTGCTGAGATAGAGACTTATGTTGGCCACGTCGAGGATCAAGACCGCCAAATCGCTGACCTCCAACAAATGGGTGTGCTGAAGGATCTCAAGATTGCTGATCTTGAGAAGGAGCTCCGGGCCACCAAGGATAAAGCTGCCAGGATGCTGATCAATTTTGATTATGAGAAGCATGAGATCACCCAGGATGCCAAGGTCTCTGCAGCGATAACCATGTATAAGATCCAGCTGCAGATGGCTGCGGAGGCTCAGGATCCTGCCTTCGACAAGAGCACATGGGACGTTGAGGGCTGGAAGGCGAGGCTGGCAGAGTTGGAGGATGATGAAGAGGCTGAGGAGGTCCCGATGCTTGAGGGTGGTGATGCTGGCAAGGATCAGGGTGGAGAGGCAAGTGGAGCCGGTGGTGATGGTGCGGCGAAGGTTTGAGCTGCAGGATTGGGCGATGAAGGAAACTTCTAGACATAGCCGGAGCCCAATTTTTTTTTGTTTGGTGGTGTTATTAAACAATTATGGTCTGTAACTTTGGAACAATAGGTTTAGGGTTGAGGATCCAGGATCCTTCAGATAATAGGTAGGATTACACATGGTGGAGGGATCCTCTGTTTGGGGGATGAAGCCATTGTGATCCTGCCGCCTTTTAATTTCCTGCATGCTATGACCACACAAACAATGGACACCCTTTGCCAACCCATGTGGACGGGCCACGTTTTGCTGGTAGAAACGTGGGTTGGCAATTTTGACAACTTATGAAGGGTTTTAAACCTTTGTTAATAAAATAACTCTGATCTTTTTGGCTTATCTTGTGTTGTTATCCATTTAATTTCCAATTGTTTTGATATATATTTGCCTGAGTGAGAAAGGTTAAGCAAATTATGTTTAAGAAATTTAGGATATGATCCTGGATCAAATATCCTATAATCGAAAATTTTCAAAGTAGTTTATTTTAAGGATCATAGGTTCAGTTGTCAAAGTCTAAGGGTTATTCAAACAATTAATGAATGAAATTAAAAATAGTTGAGGATCATACCTGATGATCCAAGTTAGGATCCTAACCTTTAATCAGGATAACCATAAGTGAAACTTTAGTGGATAATAAGGATTAAGGATCCTTAATTGTTTAACTTTGAAAACCTGAAAAGTAGAACATAACTTGGGACTAAGCCAATATAAAAGATAAGTTAGTAACTGGGGACAAGTCCAAAGGATAACTGGGGACAAGCCCAAAGGATAACTGGGGACAAGCCCGAAGGATAACTGGGGACAAGCCCAAGGATCGTATGTCAACTGGAGTATGGCCCTTACTGGCGACTATCCAAACTTAGTGACATGAAAATGCCAAAACCTTAGCTAACGTGAAAACGTTAGAAACCTTAGGAACGGATGTATGGTACGTCTACCATTATACGTAGGATCCTAGGCATAGCCAGTACGATGGGGTTATCAGCCCCTGGAGTGGGTACTGGTCCCAAAGACATGAACTATACCAGGATCATCGTGCGCTACAGGCGAAAACTGGGGACAAGCCCAAGGATAACTGGGGTTGAACCCAAGGATCTGAGATGCTTTTGAAGACTATCAATAATATGCTGAGGATACCTGGACTATCAGAACTCAAATTCTCGTGAGAGGAGGATGAAGGATACATGATCCTTATCCTTAGGTAAAAATAAGAAAATGGAATTGTTTAGGATTAGGATATTACCAGAGTAAGGATCATTGACATCATTGGGATCCTTCGAGGATGCTTTCAATGTAAGGATCATATGTGCCAGGAGGATCCTGTTTACATGAAATATTTCTTTAAGTGAACAGCATTCCAGGCTCTTGGTAACAAATTTCCTTCCATGGTTAGCAATCTATATGCCCCCTTTCCTGCTTCAGCTTCAATCAAGTAAGGGCCTTCCCACTTTGGTGCCAATTTCCTATCAGCAGGATTGATGGTGTTTTGGAATGCTTTTCTCAACACCATATCCCCAACTTGGAATTTCCTTATCCTGACATTTTTGTTGTAAGCACCAGCCATTCTTTGTTGGTAGCTCGCCATCCTTATCCTAGCTAGATCCCTGATTTCCTCAATAGTATCCAAGTCTTGAGCTAGGTTTGCAGCATTCTCCTCAGGATCACGAGTGCTTGTTCTAGCAGTTGGAACCACCATTTCTGTTGGGATCACTGCTTCTGCCCCAAACACTAAAGAGAAGGGTGTTTGACCAGTAGCATTCATGGGAGTTGTCCTATCAGCCCAAAGTACGTAAGGCAATTCCTCAGCCCATTTCCCTTTCTTGGATCCAAGTTTCTTCTTTAGATTGTTGATGATGATCTTGTTGGATGATTCTGCTTGACCATTAGCTTGTGGGTGGACTGGTGTTGATGTTATCATCTTAATCCCCCAACTGTCACAAAAGTTAGTAGTCCTGCTCCCAATAAATTGGGAACCATTATCACATACAATTTCAGAAGGAATGCCAAATCTAGTTATAATGTTTCTCTTAATAAAGGATATAACTTCCTTTTCTCTGATTTGGGCAAAAGCTTCAGCCTCTATCCACTTGGAGAAGTAGTCAGTCATGGCAAGCATGAATACCTTTCCACCAGGTGCCTTAGGGAGCTTGCCAACTATATCCATCCCCCATCTCATGAATGGCCAAGAGGATGGTATAGGATGTAGAAATTCAGCCGGCTGATGAAGGATATTGCTGTGTCTTTGACAAGGATCACACTTCTTAGCATACTCCACAGCATCCCTTTTCATAGTTGGCCAGTAGTATCCTGTCCTTAAGATCCTTGAGAACAATGCCCTGCCCCCAGTGTGGTTTCCACAATCTCCTTCATGGAAGTCTTTTAACACTTTTTGAACTTCAGGATCCTCGATACATCTTAAATATGGTCCTGCAAGAGATCGCTTATATAGCACATTATTTAAGATTGTGAATTGAGATACCTTAATCCTGAAAGCCCTAGGATTTTCTCCCATAGGAATCTCTCCGTGTTGTAAGTATCTCATGATTGGTGAGATCCATGATCCTGAACAAGATTGAGTATCCTCACTAGGGATCGTCGCAGAATCCTCTTCTATTTCCATGGCCACCTGATTTTCAATAGCAGGAGCCAGGATATGGATGATGGGGATACTTATATCCTCTGGGATCTTCAAAGATGATCCTAAGTTGGCCAATGCATCAGCTTCTGTATTTTCCTCCCTTGGTACCTGTGTTAAACCGAAAGAAACAAAGGAGAGTGCCAATTCTTTGACTATCTCTAAATATTTGGTTAGTTTTTCACCTTTAACAACATAGGATCCATTAAAGTGATTAGTGATTAACAATGAGTCCACGTATACCTCAAGATACCTGATCCCCATATGTTTAGCAATTTGCAAACCAGCGATTAAGGCTTCATATTCAGCCTCATTATTAGTGGCTTGGAATTCACAAGCTATGGAATGGGGTATTATGTCCCCCTGTGGCGATTTTAGTAGTATGCCGAGCCCTGTGCCTTTGACATTTGAGGATCCATCAGTATGTAGTATCCAAGGATCCTTGGTCTCATCCAGCTGCTGGACCTCCAATTCGGCTTCCTTTTGTAGATCACTGCTGAAATCAGCCACAAAGTCTGCTAATGCTTGAGATTTGATGGCTGTTCTGGGCTCATATCTTATATCATGGGCACTAAGCTTTACTGCCCACTTAGCCATTCTTCCGGACATCTCTGGTTTCCTGAGGACATTCTTAATTGGAAAATTAGTTCTAACAACAATAACATGGGTTTCAAAATAATGTCTTAGTTTAGTAGATGCCATAATTAATGCAAGGATAAGTTTTTCAAGGTGTGAATACCTGGATTCCGCATCAAGTAAACTCTTACTTACATAATAGACAGGATATTGTGTACCTTCATGATCCTTAACAAGGACTGCACTTACCGCTTTTGAGGATACCGCAAGGTATAAGGATAACACATCTCCTTTTTGTGGTTTCATCAATGCTGGAGCGGAGGACATGTATGCTTTGAGGGCTTGTAAAGCATTCTCATGCTTTTCAGTCCACTCAAATTTCTTGTTCTTCCTTAGGATATCATAGAATTCCTTACACCTTTTTGAGGATTTGGATATGAATTTGTTTAGAGCTGCTATCCTGCCTGTTAGCCTTTGCACATCCTTAGCGTTGGCAGGGGATTTGATATTCACCAATGCTTTGATTTGTTCCGGGCTTGCTTCAATGCCCCTCTGAGTTACCATATATCCTAAGAATTTGCCTGCTTTAACACCGAAGTGACATTTTGAAGGATTAAGCTTAATGTTATAATTATCAAGGATATCAAATGCTTCCTCCAAGTCCCTTAGGTGATCCTCAGCTTTCTTGGATTTTACGACCATATCGTCTATGTATACTTCCATAGTCTGTCCAATCTGATCTTTGAACATCATGTTTACCAGTCTTTGATATGTTGCACCTGCATTCCTTAATCCAAACGGCATAGCAATATAACAATATAAACCGGTTGGGGTCATAAAAGCCGTATCCTCTTGGTCAGATGGTTCCATCTGAATTTGTTGGAATCCAGATGATGCATCCATAAAGGTTAACAGTTCATGACCCGCCGTTGCATCCACCATGGAGTCAATGTGGGGTAATGGGAAAGGATCCTTGGGACATGCCTTATTCAAATCAGTGAAATCGACACATACCCTCCACTTTCCGTTTTTCTTTTGAACAACGACCACATTGGCTAGCCATTTTGGATACTTTACCTCTCTAATCATACCTGCTCGAAGTAATCTTTCTACTTCTTCCTGGATAATGGCATTTCTTTCCGGTGCAAACTTCCTCCTTTTTTGATAGATTGGTTTGATTGACCTGTCAATGCCAAGTTTATGAGTGATAATATCCTTAGATATACCTGTCATATCCTCGTGTTTCCATGCAAAGGTAGACTTTCTTCTTTTGAGGAAGGATACTATGTCTTCTTTCATCTTGCCAAGGATCCCTGATCCGATATAGATTTTTGATTCAGGATCATTAGGATCCAAAAGGATTTCGTCCACATCCTGCTCTCTCGCCTCCAAGACATTCCTTGGAGGATACTGTAATTGCTATTGCTCCCTTGGCTTCGAGGCTGGTTTCATTGAAGAGGTGTAACAATCCTTAGCCTCCTGCTGATCACTGTCAATTTTGATTATTCCCCATGGGCTAGGGAGCTTTACACATTGATGGTAGGTGGATGGGACTGCCTTCATGTCATGTATCCAGGGCCTTCCAAGGATAACATTACAACAAGACAAACAGTCAATAACACAAAATTTTTGATAATTATGTAATCCTTCCACATAAATTGGGAGTTTGATGTCCCCCAGGGTTTTCTTAGTTTCGCCACTAAATCCCACAAGCACGGAGGATCTTGGAGTGATATCTGATTCGGGGATACCCATCTTCTTTAGAACATCGAGTTGGATAATATTCACTGAGCTTCCTCCGTCAATAAGGATCCTGCGGACAAAATGGTTAGAGATAAAGAGAGTGATGACTAGACTATCATGATGAGGATCCTGAATGTTAATGCGATCATCCTCATCAAAGGTTATCGCTTTTCCTTCCGAGACACTTGATGTTCGAATAGGCCTTTCTCTGTTATCCATTTTAGCTTCCTTGCATGCCTTTGCTGCTGAGAAGGATGTACCACAGATGTCTGATCCTCCAGAAATAAAGTTGATCACTTGTGCATTTGCCGGAGGGGCTGGAGCTTTTTCGGGGATCCTTTCAGGATCCTGAGTCCTTTGCTTTTTTCTCCCCAACAACTCTTTTAAATGTCCCTTGCTTAGCAGATATCCAATTTCCTTTCTCAACGCGATGCATTCTTCAGTTAAATGCCCGAAATCCTCGTGGTATGCACACCACTTTGATTTGTCTTTAGTTCCGGCTGGTTTGTCATTTTTTCTGGGCCATCTGGCTTTTTCTCCTAGATTCTGCATTGCAAGGATTAGTTCATGGTTATCAACGGAAAAACAATATTCAGAAATCGGAGGATAATCCTCATCATCCTCTTCTTCGTCAACAGCATGCACGTTCTGGTTGTAAGTTCTATTGTAGGATTTGAATTTATTGCTCTTGAAAGAGGATCCTTGCTTTTCTTGTTTTGAGGATCCTACTTGTCTCCCCTGGATCCTTTTGGCATCCTCTAGCCGGATGAACCTGAGTGCACGAGTTCTTACTTCATCTAGGTTCCTGCATGGTGTCATAACAAGATCATCATAGAACAATGAATCCCTAAGCAATCCCATTTTGAAGGCCTCAACAGCTGTGGCCATATCCAAGTTGGGAATGTCCAATGATTCTTTACTGAATTTGGTTATATAATCCCTTAATGATTCATTATGACCCTGAGTTACCCTATATAAATCACTAGTCAATCTTTCAAATTTTCTGCTACAAGAGAATTGATTATTGAATAAATTAACTAGATTAGCAAATGAGGTAATATAGTAAGGGGGAAGACTTAGCAGCCATTTAAGAGCTGATCCAGTAAGAGTGGATCCAAATCCCTTGCATAGGCATGCTTCCTTTAACTTTTCTGGAATTGGATTGATCTCCATTCTCTCCCTGTATTGTGCTATGTGTTCCTCAGGATCCGTTGTACCATCATACAGCTTCATAGTAGGGATATGGAACCTTTTGGGTATCTCAGCATCACAAATTGGTGGTGCAAAACGAGATACCTTATGGCTTCCATCTGCAATCTCCGGGATAGGTTTGACTACCCCTGGGACACTTGATATCATATCCTTCAGTTTTTGTAGTTCTCTGGCCATAGCATGATTGATACCTGTATCCTGCATGAATCCATGGTTAGTGGTAAGAGGATTATTAAAAGTGTTACCTCCCATCGGGTTCAAGTTAGGAACATTGGATGTGAATCCATATTGCTGGGATTCTGGGATGATGGATGGACCAGTGGAAGCGATGGTCTGCATTGGAATAAAATCTCCTTGATGGACATCTGGACTTCCTGTTTGCAAATTCTTCAAGGATCCTGGTATCTGAAGGGATCCCTGAACCTGGGATGATCCTGGAATGAAGGAGGATCCTTGAACCTGGGATAATCCTGGAACGAAGGAGGATCCTTGAACCTGGGATAATCCTGGAACGAAAGAGGATCCTTGAACCTGGGATAATCCTGGAACGAAGGAGGATCCTGAGTTCATGAAGGATCCCATATGCTGAGTATAGGATCCTGCCGGTTGGAAATATGATCCTGATGCCTGAGTCACTATTGCTGAGCTGAGGTGCAATCCTTTTGGTCCTCCTATATGTTGAATGCCTGGGACCTCTGATGGCTGAGAAGTAACCATCGGAGTATCAAAATTCAAAGATTTGGGCATCAGTGGGGAATGATCCTCTGCCGTTTTCTTTTGCCTTTTGAGATCTCCGATTTCCTTGAGGATCCTGTCATTAGTTTCATCCTGCTGCTGCATACGATCCCTCATCTGCAAAATCAAAGTAAATATATCACTAGTACTGGGAATAGAAGAAGTTAGAGCAGAAGATGATGGTTTAGAGGAGATAGGAGTTGGTCTCTTCTCAGCATTTTTCTGAGATCCAGCTGGTGGTGGAGGCAAAGTTGGAATGCCATTAGATGAATTGACTGCAGACATCGCTGTGGAAGTATTCTTCAACGATGAAGCCATGCAACACTTCCGGAATGATCACCAACAGAAAATTTTCTTATGAATGAAGCACCAATTGCCCCACGGTGGGCGCCAAACTGTTTTGGTCAAAAATCACTTAAAGATAATGCAACCAAACTTTATGTAAACGGGGAATGATGCTTGGTATGATGAACAAAGTGAAGGATCACTCAAATGTAAAATGCACAAGTGACACAAGGATTTATACGAGGAAAAAGCCCTTGATCAATGATCTCCGGCATAAAAAACCTCGGGTGATGGAAACTACCGATCACCAAACTTCAATATAACAAATAATGGTTACAACTTCGGATGGTAACGAGCTAGGTACAAGGATCACTATAGTATCGTATGCTAAGGTGTGTGAGAAATGTGTCGTGTCTTCCGAATGTTGAAGAGTGCTACTTATACAAGTGTGTGTGGTCGTATTTTAGGTAAATAACCTAACTATTAGCTCGTTACCCCTTCAAGAATAGAAGTAAATTTAGCCTAAATAATCGCCCTTGAATTGTGCTGAGTTTCCATATTCTTCATAACGTCCATCTTTGATTATGCATGTGCAAAATTAGCGTGATAGATTCCTTGTTTACGTTGCTAAGACCAAGTCCAATCAGTAATTCCTGCAAAACAACATTTAATCCAAAGAGAACAATCGTTAGTGTGAGGATCCTTAGGATGATCCGTGATCCTGATCCTGAAGCTCCTCTGAGGATCACTATCTGCCAAAGAAGTAAGGATCACTTGTTAGGATCACATGTAAGGATCATAGGTTATAAAAATCCAGCCCTAACAAAAGTCAAGGGAGCAATAGCAATCAAAGCATCCTCCGAGAGATGTCTTGGAGGCAAGAGAGCAGGTTGTAGTAGAAATCCTTATGGATCCTCATGATCCTGAATCTAAAATTTACATAGGATCAGGGATCCTTGGCGAAATGAAAGAAGACCTAATATCCTTCCTCAAAAGGAGAAAAACTACCTTTGCATGGAAACACGAAGACATGACAGGTATATCTAAAGATATAATCACTCACAAACTTGGCATTGACAGGTCGTTCAAACCAATCCATCAAAAGAGGAGGAAGTTTGCACCAGAAAGAAATGCCATTATCCAGGAAGAGGTAGAAAAGTTACTACGAGCAGGTATGATTAGGGAGGTCAAGTATCCAAGATGGTTAGCCAATGTGGTTGTAGTTCAAAAGAAAAACGGAAAGTGGAGTGTATGTGTCGACTTTACCGATTTAAATAAGGCATGTCCTAAGGATCCTTTCCCATTACCCCACATTGACTCCATGGTGAATGCAACCGCGGGTCATGAACTGTTAACTTTTATGGATGCTTCATCTGGATTTCAGCAAATTCAGATGGAACCATCTGATCAAGAGGATACAACTTTTATGACTCCAACTGGTATATACTGTTATATTGCTGTTAGGGCAGGATTTTAATGACCTATGATCCTTACATGATATCCTAACAAGTGATCCTTGTTTCTTTGGCAGATAGTGATCCTCAGAAGAGCTTCAGGATCAGGATCATGGATCATCCTAAGGATCCTCATACTAACGATTGTTCTCTTTGAATTTAATGTTGTTTTGCAGGAATTACGAGTTGGACCTGGTCTTAGCAACGTTATCAAGGAATCTGTCACGCTAATTTCGCACATGCATAACCAAAAATAGACGTTATGGAGAATATGGAAACTTAGCACAATTTACGGGCAATTAGTTAGGCTAAATTTACTTCTATTCCTAAAGGGGTAACGAGCTAGTAGTTAGGTGATTTGCCTAAAATACGACCACACACACTTATATAAAGGGCATTCTTCAGCATTTGGAAGACACAACACATTTCTCACACGCTCAAGCATACGATACTATAGTGATCCTTGTACCTAGCTCGTTACCATCCAAAGTTGTAAACATTGTTTGTTATATTGAAGTTTGGTGATCGGTAGTTTCCATCACCCGAAGTTTTTTATGCCGGAGATCATTCATTGATCAAGCGCTTTTTCCTCGTATAAATCCTTGTGTCACTTGTGCAGTTTTCATTTAAGTGATCCTTCTCTTTGTTCATCATACCAAGCATCATTCCCCGTTTACAAAGAGTTTGGTTGCATTATCCTTGTGTGATTTTTAACAAAAACAATTTGGCGCCCACCATGGGGCGATTGGTGCTTCATTCATAAGAAAGTTTTTCTGTTGGTGATCATCTCGGAGTGTTGCATGGCTTCATCATTGAAGAATACCTCCACAGTCTGCAGTCAATTCATCTAATGGCATTCCACCTTTGCCTCCACCACCAGCTGGATCTCAGAAAAATGCTGAGAAGAGACCAACTCCTATCTTCTCTAAACCTTCATCTTCTGCTCTAACTTCTTCTGCTCCCAGTACTAGTGATATATTTACTTTGATTTTGCAGATGAGGGATCGTATGCAGCAGCAGGATGAAACCAATGACAGGATCCTCAAAGAAATCGGAGATCTCAAAAGGCAAAAGAAAACGGCAGAGGATCATTCCCCACTGATGCCCAAATCTTTGAATTTTGATACTCCGATGATTACTTCTCAGCCATCAGAGGTCCCAGACATTCAACATATGGGTGGATCAAGAGGAGTGCATTTCGGCCCAGCAATAGTGACTCAGGCATCAGGATCATATTTCCAACCGACAGGATCCTATACTCAGCATATGGGATCCTTCATGAACTCAGGATCCTCCTTCGTTCCAGGATCATCCTAGGTTCAAGGATCCTCCTTCGTTCCAGGATCATCCCAGGTTCAAGGATCCTCCTTTGTTCCAGGATCATCCCATGTTCAGGGATCCCTTCAGATACCAGGATCCTTGAAGAATTTGCAAACAGGAAGTCCAGATGTCCATCAAGGAGATTTTATTCCAATGCAGACCATTGCTTCCACTGGTCCCTCCATCATCCCAGAATCCCAGCAATATAGATTCACATCCAATGTTCCTAACTTGAACCCGATGGGAGGTAACACTTCTAATAATTCTCTTACCACTAACCATGGATTCATGCAGGATACAGGTATCAACCATGCTATGGCCAGAGAACTACAGAAACTGAAGGATATGATATCAAGTGTTCCAGGGGTAGTCAAACCTATCCCGGAGATTGCAGATGGAAGCCATAAGGTATCTCGTTTTGCACCACCAATTTGTGATGCTGAGATACCCAAAAGATTCCATATCCCTACTATGAAGCTGTATGATGGTACAACGGATCCTGAGGAACACATAGCACAATACAGGGAGAGGATGGAGATCAATCCAATTCCAGAAAGGTTAAAGGAAGCATGCCTGTGCAAGGGATTTGGATCCACTCTTACTGGATCAGCTCTTAAATGGCTGCTAAGTCTTCCCCCTTACTCTATTACTTCGTTTGCTAATTTAGTTAACTTATTCAATAATCAATTTTCTTGTAGCAGAAAATTTGAACGATTGACTAGTCATTTATATAGGATAACTCAGGGTCATAATGAATCATTAAGGGATTTTATAACCAAATTTAGTAAAGAATCCTTGGACATTCCCAACTTGGATGTGGCCACAGCTGTTGAGGCCTTCAAAATGGGATTGCTTAGGGATTCATTGTTCTATGATGATCTTGTTATGACACCATGCAGGAACCTAGACGAAGTAAGGACTCGGGCACTCAGGTTCATCCGGTTAGAGGATGACAAGAGGATCCAGGAGAGACAAGTAGGATCCTCAAAACAAGAAAAGCAAGGATCCTCTTTCAAAAGCAACAAATTCAAATCCTACAATAGAACTGACAACCAGAACGTGCATGCTGTTGACCAAGAAGAGGATGATGAGGGTTATCCTCTGATTTCTGAATATTGTTTTTCCGTTGATAACCATGAACTAATCCTTGCAATGCAGAATCTAGGAGAAAAAGCCAGATGGCCTAGAAAAAATGACAAACCAGCCGCAGCTAAACACAAATCAAAATGGTGTGCATACCACGAGGATTTTGGGCATTTAACAGAAGAATGCATCGCATTAAGAAAGGAAATTGGATATTTGTTGAGCAAGGGGCATTTAAAAGAGTTGTTGGGAAGAAAAAAACAAAGGACTCAGGATCCTGAAAGGATCCCTGAAAAAGCTCCAGCCCCTCCGGTAGATGCACGAGTGATAAACTTTATTTCCAGAGGATCAGACATTTGTGGTACATCCTTTTCAGCAGCTAAGAGGCATGCAAAGGAAGCTAAAATGGATAATGGAGAAAGACCTATTCGAACATCAAGTGTCTCGGAAGGAAAAATCATAACCTTTGATGAGGATGATAGAATTAACATCCAGGATCCTCATCATGGTAGTTTAGTTATTACTCTCTTTATTTCTAACCATTTTGTCCGCAGGATCCTTATTGACGGAGGAAGTTCGGTAAACATTATCCAACTTGATGTTCTGAAGAAAATGGGTATTCCTGAATCAGACATCACACCAAGATCCTCCGTGCTTGTGGGATTTAGTGGCGAAACTAAGAAAACCCTGGGGGACATCAAGCTCCCAATTTACGTGGAAGGATTACATAATTATCAGAAATTTTGTGTTATTGACTGTTTGTCTTGTTGTAATGTTATCCTTGGCAGGCCCTGGATACACGATATGAAGACAGTCCCATCCCCCTACCATCAATGTGTGAAGCTCCCTAGCCCTTGGGGAATAATCAAGATTGATAGTTATCAGCAGGAGGCTAAGGATTGTTACACCTCATCAATGAAACCAGCCTCGAAATCGAGGGAGCAATAGCAATTAAAGTATCCTCCAAGGGATGTCTTGGAGGCAAGAGAGCAGGATGTGGACGAAATCCTCCTGGATCCTGATGATCCTGAATCCAAAATCTATATCGGATCAGGGATCCTTGGACAAATGAAAGAAGACATTGTATCCTTCCTCAAAAGAAGAAAAATCTACCTTTGCATGGAAACATGAGGATATGACAGGTATATCTAAGGATATTATCACTCATAAACTTGGCATTGACAGGTCAGTTAAACCAATCCATCAAAAAAGGAGGAAGTTTGCACCAGAAAGAAACGCCATTATCCAGGAAGAGGTAGAAAGATTACTACGAGCAGGTATGATTAGAGAAGTGAAGTATCCGAAATGGCTGGCCAATGTGGTTGTTGTTCAAAAGAAAAATGGAAAGTGGAGGGTATGTGTCGATTTCACTGATTTGAATAAGGCATGTCCCAAGGATCCTTTCCCATTACCCCACATTGACTCCATGGTGGATGCAACGGCGGGTCATGAACTGTTAACCTTTATGGATGCATCATCTGGATTCCAACAAATTCAGATGGAACCATCTGACCAAGAGGATACGGCTTTTATGACCCCAACCGGTTTATATTGTTATATTGCTATGCCATTTGGATTAAGAAATGCAGGTGCAACATATCAAAGGCTGGTGAATATGATGTTCAAAGATCAAATTGGAAAAACTATGGAAGTGTACATAGACGATATGGTGGTGAAATCCAAAAAAGCTGAGGATCACCTAAGGGACTTGGAGGAAGCATTTGATATCCTTGATAATTATAACATGAAGCTTAATCCTTCAAAATGTCACTTTGGTGTTAAAGCAGGTAAATTCTTAGGATATATGGTAACCCAGAGGGGCATTGAAGCATGTCCAGAACAAATCAAAGCATTGGTGAATATCAAATCCCCTGCCAACGCTAAGGATGTGCAAAGGCTAACAGGCAGGATAGCAGCTCTAAACAGATTTATATCTAAATCCTCAGAAAGGTGTAAAGAGTTCTATGATATGCTAAGAAAGAACAAAAAATTCGAATGGACTGAAAAGCATGAGAATGCTTTACAAGCCCTCAAAGAATACATGTCCTCAGCTCCAGCATTGATGAAACCAGAAAAAGGAGATGTGTTATCCTTATATCTTGCGGTATCCTCAAAAGCAGTAAGTGCAGTCCTTGTTAAGGATCATGCAGGTACACAATATCCTGTCTATTATGTAAGTAAAAGTTTACTTGATGCTGAATCCAGGTACTCACACCTTGAAAAACTTATTCTTGCACTAATTATGGCATCTACTAAACTAAGACATTATTTTGAAACCCATGTTATTGTTGTTAGAACTAATTTTCCAATTAAGAATGTCCTCAGGAAACCAGAGATGTCCGGAAGGATGGCTAAGTGGGCAGTAAAGCTTAGTGCCCATGATATAAGATATGAGCCTAGAACAACCATCAAATCTCAAGCATTAGCAGACTTTGTGGCTGATTTCAGTAGTGATTTACAAAAGGAAGCCGAATCGGAAGTCCAGCAGCTGGAGGAGACCAAGGATCCTTGGATACTACATACTGATGGATCCTCAAATGTTAAAGGCACAGGGCTTGGTATACTACCAAAATCGCCATAGGGGGGCATAATACCCCACTCCAAGCCACTAATAATGAGGCTGAATATGAAGCCTTAATTGCTGGTTTGCAAATTGCTAAGCATATGGGGATCAGGTATCTTGAGGTATACGTGGATTCATTGTTAATCACTAATCACTTTAATGGATCCTATGCTGTTAAAGGTGAAAAACTAACCAAATATTGAGAGATAGTCAAAAAATTGGCACTCTCCTTTGTTTCCTTCAGTTTGACACAAGTACCAAGGGAAGAAAATACAGAAGCTGATGCATTGGCCAATCTAGGATCATCTTTGAAGATCCCAGAGGATATAAGTATCCCCATCATCCATATCCTGGCTCCTACTATTGAAAATCAGGTGGCCATGGAAATAGAAGAGGATTCTGCAATGATCCCTAGTGAGGATACTCAATCTTGTTCAAGATCATGGATCTCACCAATCATGAGATACTTACAACACGGAGAGATTCCTATGGGAGAAAACCCTAGGGCTTTCAGAATTAAGGTATCTCAATTCACAATCTTAAATAATATGCTGTATAAGCGATCTCTTGCAGGACCATATTTAAGATGTATTGAGGATCCTGATGTTCAAGAAGTTTTAAAAGATTTCCATGAAGGAGATTGTGGAAACCACACTGGGGGCAGGGCATTGTTCTCAAGGATCTTAAGGACAGGATACTACTGGCCAACTATGAAAAGGGATGCTGTGGAGTATGCTAAGAAGTGTGATCCTTGTCAAAGACACAGCAATATCCTTCATCAGCCAGCTGAATTTCTACATCCTATACCTTCCTCTTGGCCATTCATGAGATGGGGGATGGATATAGTTGGCAAGCTCCCTAAAGCACCTGGTGGAAAAGTATTCATGCTTGCTATGACTGACTACTTCTCCAAGTGGATAGAGGCTGAAGCTTTTGCCCAAGTCAGAGAGAAGGAAGTTATATCCTTTATTAAGAGAAATATTATAACTAGATTTGGCATTCCTTTCGAAATTGTATGTGATAATGGTTCCCAATTTATTGGGAGCAGGACTACTAACTTTTGTGACAGCTGGGGGATTAAGATGATAACATCAACACCAGTCCACCCACAAGCTAATGGTCAAGCAGAATCATCCAACAAGATCATCATCAACAATCTGAAGAAGAAACTTGGATCCAAGAAAGGGAAATGGGCAGAGGAATTGCCTTATGTGCTTTGGGCTGATAGGACAACTCCCAAGAATGCTACTGGTCAAACACCCTTCTCTTTGGTGTTTGGGGCAGAATCAGTGATCCCAACAGAAATGGTGGTTCCAACTGCTAGAACAAGTACCCGTGATCCTGAAGAAAATGATCAGAACTTGGTTCAAGACTTGGATACTGTTGAGGAAATCAGAGACTTGGCTAGGATAAGGATGGCTAGCTACCAACAAAAAATGGCTGGTGCTTATAACAAAAATGTCAGGATAAGGAAATTCCAAGTTGGGGATATGGTATTGAGAAAAGCATTCCAAAATACCACCAATCCTGCTGATGGGAAATTGGCACCAAAATGGGAAGGCCCTTATTTGATCGAAGCCGAAGCAGGAAAGGGGGCATATAGATTGCTTACCATGGAAGGTAATCTGTTACTAAGAGCCTGGAATGCTGTCCACTTGAAGAAATATTTCATGTGAGCAAGATCCTTCTGGCACATATGATCCTTACATCGGAAGTATCCTTCAAGGATCCCTGAAGTATCGACGATCCTTACTCTGGTAATGTCCTAAGCTTGAACTCTTATTTACATATTTTCTCATTTAAAGGATAAGGATCATGTATCCTTCATCCTTCCCTCACGAGGTTTTGAGTTCTGATAGTCCAGGTATCCTTAGCATATTGTCGACAATCTACAGAAGCAACTCAGATCCTTGGGTTCAACCCCAGTTTACACACGATCCTTGGGCTTGTCCCCAGTTTTCGCCTGTAGCGCACGATGATCCTGGTATAGTTCACGTCTTTGGGACCAGTACTCGCTTTAGGGGCTGATAATTCCATCGTACTGGCTATACCTAGGATCCTACGTATAATGGTAGACGTACCATACATCCGTTCCTAAGGTTTCTAACGTTTTCACGTTAGCTAAGGTTTTGGCATTTTCATGTCACTAAGTTTGGATAGTCGCCAGTGAGGGCCATACTCCAGTTTACATACGATCCTTGGGCTTGTCCCCAGTTATCCTTCGGGCTTGTCCCTAGTGATCCTTTGGGCTTGTCCCCAGTTATCCTTCGGGCTTGTCCCCAGTAATCCTTTGGGCTTGTCCCCAGTTATCCTTCGGGCTTGTCCCCAGTGATCCTTTGGGCTTGTCCCCAGTTATCCTTCGGGCATGTCCCCAGTTACTAACTTATCTATGATATTGGCTTAGTCCCAAGTTATATTCTATTTTCAGGTTTTCAAAGATAAACAATTAAGGATCCTCAATCCTTATTATCCATTAAAGTTCTTCCTCTGGTTATCCTGATTAAAGGTTAGGATCCTAACTTGGATTCTCAGGTATGATCCTTAACTGTTTTGAATACATTCATTATTTTGACTAACCCTTACACCTTGACAACTGATCCTTAAAATTAACTACTTTTTGGAAGTTCTCGACCATAGGATATTTGATCCTGGATCATATCCTGAATTTCTTAAACATAATTTGCTTAACCTTTCTTACTTAGACAAGTATAAATCAAAACAATTGGAAATTAAAAGGATAAACAAGGATAACAACACAAGATAAGCCAAAAAGATTAGAGTTATTTTATTAACAAAGTTTAAACCCTTCAAAATTGTCAAAATTGCCAACCCACGCTTCTACCAGCAAAACGTGGCCCGTCCACATGGGTTGGCAAAGGGTGTCCATTGTTCATGCGGTCATAGCAGGTGCAGGAAATTAAAGGCGGCAGGATCACAATGGCTTCATCCCCCAAACAGAGGATCCCTCCACCATTTGTAATCCTACCTATTGTTCACAGGATCCTAGATCCTCAACCCTAAACCTATTGTTCAAATACATACCATAATTGTTTTAAAAAACATCACAACCACCAAACAAAAAAAATTGGGCTCCGGCTAAGTCTCGAAATTTCCATCATTGCCCAATCCTGCAGCTCAATCCTTCGCTGCACCATCACCACCGGCTCCACTTGCCTCTCCACCCTGATCCTTGCCAATGTCTCCACCCTCAAGCATCGAGATCTCCTCAGCCTCCTCGTCATCCTCCAGTTCAGCCAGCCTAGCCTTCCAGCCGTCGACATCCCAGGTGCTCTTGTCAAAAGCAGGATCCTGAGCTTCCATGGCCATTTGCAGCTGGATCTTGTACATAGTTATCGCGGCAGAGACCTTGGCATCCTGGGTGATCTCGTGCTTCTCGTAGTCAAAGTTGATCAGCATCTTGGCAGCATCATTCTTGGTGGCCTGGAGCTCCTTCTGAAGATCGGCTATCTTGAGATCCTTCAACACCCCAACCTGTTGAAGGTCAGTAATCTGGCAATCCTGATCCTCAACATGGCCAACGTATGTCTCTACTTCAGCAAATTTCTACAAGGAAGACAAGGGATGATGTCAGAGTGATCCTTAGACCAGCAGGATACACAAGCAGGACAGTGATCCTTACCTCGTTGATGTAATCCATACACTATTGGCGGAGCAGGGGCAGACCTTGCAAATCCTCAGAGGCCTTTCTCTTCTTGCTTCCTTTTCCCCTGATAGGTGCTTTAGGGGCTGAAGCAGTTGGGCTAGCAGCAGGAGTCTTCTTCCTTGCGGATTTGACATAAGTAAGATCATCGATGCCGAACTTCGAAGCAGGCTTAGAGGATTTTCCAGCACCTGCACAACCAAAACAAGATAAGTATCTTAATTTTATTTGACTCTCATTATATATATACTCCTTAGAAGAGGATACTTACTTGACATTGTGACAGAAGCAGAGGATACTTCCTGAGAATCCTGGGTGATGACCTAGAAAGTTCTTATTTCAGGATCAAGCTTCCTAAAAGCCAAGAGTCTCTCTTTTGCAGCAGGAGTCAACTTAAGATGAGAAACGGATATAGCTGCACAATAAGGAAACAAAAGAATATCAGTGATCCTTATGCTAAAGGATAAGTTCTACGGTGATCCTTCCAGGATCCTCTATCCTACCATGGGTAGCCCACTTCTTGGGCAGATCCCTCCCATCAGGGATGGTATCTCTCCTCACAAAAAAGAACTGCCGCTTCCAGTTCATGTCATTTTTGTTAACTTTGAGAACAGGGTGCTCCTCTCCAGCCTTTCGCTTGAACAAGTATCGGTGGGATCCAAAAGTTGTGAGATCATACATCTCAGCCAGCTCCGCCATACCCAGATCAATTCCTTCTTGTTCGATGATCCTTTCAAGGGTGTATAAAACCCTCCAAATCATCGGCATAGCCTGGATATAGCAGATGCCGGTAAGAGAGAAAAAGGACTCGGTGAACTGAGGGAAAGGATACGAGTATCCTATCATGAAAGGAGTGACCGGGAAAGCAACCCAAGTCTCAGAGATGTAATCGCTCAGAGCGGTAGGGCTAAAAGATTTAAAAAGGGTGTTCGCCGGAAAACAATGACGGATCTTGTCAATTTGAGAATCAGTAAAACAACACCTCTCGGTGGGGGAATCCTTGATGATCCCTTGACCCTTCAAGGGGCTGTTATTCTTAGGATCCTTGTTGGGAGAGTTCCGGAGCAACATATTGAACGAAATAAGAAAAACAGAGCAAGCAAGAGAGAAGGTGAAGGGGAATACCTGTTCAATCCTCTGGTCGTGGTTATAAAGGGAAGAGTTCTTGAATTTAAATGCAAACGATCCTATCCCTATTTCTATTTATAATGATGATTTGTGCAGGGCTGTCATCTCCACGACGTCAGATCGCAACGGATAGTTCATTCTTAACGGCTATATATCCGTTGAGTTAGTTATAGATAAGATCCGGCAAAATATAACTCGTTAATATTATATAATTACTCCTTATATTTTGGGGGCAATTGTTAGGGCAGGATTTTAATGACCTATGATCCTTACATGATATCCTAACAAGTGATCCTTGTTTCTTTGGCAGATAGTGATCCTCAGAAGAGCTTCAGGATCAGGATCATGGATCATCCTAAGGATCCTCATACTAACGATTGTTCTCTTTGAATTTAATGTTGTTTTGCAGGAATTACGAGTTGGACCTGGTCTTAGCAACGTTATCAAGGAATCTGTCACGCTAATTTCGCACATGCATAACCAAAAATGGACGTTATGGAGAATATGGAAACTTAGCACAATTTACGGGCAATTAGTTAGGCTAAATTTACTTCTATTCCTAAAGGGGTAACGAGCTAGTAGTTAGGTGATTTGCCTAAAATACGACCACACACACTTATATAAAGGGCATTCTTCAGCATTTGGAAGACACAACACATTTCTCACACGCTCAAGCATACGATACTATAGTGATCCTTGTACCTAGCTCGTTACCATCCAAAGTTGTAAACATTGTTTGTTATATTGAAGTTTGGTGATCGGTAGTTTCCATCACCTGAAGTTTTTTATGCCGGAGATCATTCATTGATCAAGGGCTTTTTCCTCGTATAAATCCTTGTGTCACTTGTGCAGTTTTCATTTAAGTGATCATTCTCTTTGTTCATCATACCAAGCATCATTCCCCGTTTACAAAGAGTTTGGTTGCATTATCCTTGTGTGATTTTTGATCAAAACAATTGCTATGCCGTTTGGACTAAGAAATGCAGGTGCAACTTATCAAAGGCTAGTAAATATGATGTTCAAGGATCAGATTGGACACACTATGGAAGTTTATATAGACGACATGGTGGTTAAATCTAAAAAGGCTGAGGATCACCTTAGAGACTTGGAGGAAGCATTCAATATCCTTGACAAATATAATATGAAACTTAATCCTTCCAAGTGTCACTTTGGTGTTAAAGCAGGTAAATTCCTAGGATATATGGTGACAAAGAGGGGCATTGAAGCCAGTCCAGAGCAAATTAAAGCTATAGTGAACATCAAGTCCCCTGCCAACGCTAAGGATGTTCAAAGGTTAACAGGCAGGATTGCAGCTTTAAACAGATTCATATCCAAATCCTCAGAAAAATGCAAGGAGTTCTACGATATTTTGAGGAAGAACAAGAAGTTTGATTGGACTGAAAAGCATGAAAATGCTCTCAAGGCTCTTAAGGATTACCTGTCCTCGGCTCCTACCTTGATGAAACCAGAAAAAGGAGATGTGTTATCCTTATATCTCGCGGTATCCTCAAAAGCAGTAAGTGCCGTCCTTGTTAAGGATCACGAAGGTACACAACATCCTGTTTACTATGTAAGTAAGAGTTTGTTTGATGCTGAGTTTAGGTATTCTCATTTGGAAAAACTTATTCTTGCTTTAATCATGGCATCCACTAAATTAAGATATTATTTTGAAACTCATGCCATTATTGTTAAGACTAATTTTCCAATTAAGAATGTTCTCAGGAAACCTGAAATGTCAGGAAGGATGGCTAAGTGGGCAGTGAAGCTCAATGCTTATGATATAAGATACGAGCCTAGAACAGCCATTAAATCCCAAGCCTTAGCTGACTTTGTGGCAGATTTCAGTAGTGACTTGCAAAGAGAAGCCGAGTTAGAAGTCCAACAGCTAGAGGAAACTAAGGATCCTTGGACACTCTATACTGATGGATCCTCTAATGTCAAAGGAACATGGCTTGGAATACTACTAAAATCGCCACAGGGGGACATAATACCCCACTCTATAGCTTGTGAGTTCCAAACTACTAACAATGAGGCTGAATATGAAGCCTTGGTAGCTGGTTTGCAAATTGCTAAGCATATGAGGATCAGGTATCTTGAGGTACATGTAGATTCATTATTAATCATTAATCACTTTAATGGATCCTATGCTGTTGTTTTGGTCAAAAATCACACAAGGATAATGCAACCAAACTTTATGTAAATGGGGTATGATGCTTGGTTTGTAGAAAAAATATAGGATCACTTCAATGTGAAATATGCAAAGACACAATGATTTATACGAGGAAAAAGCCCTTGATCAACGTATGATCTCCGGCATAAAAAACCTCGGGTGATGGCAACTACCGATCACCAAACTTCAATATAAGAAAAATAGTTACAACTTTGGATGATAATGAGCTGAGTACAAGGATCACTATAGTTTCGAATGTCTAAGCGTGTGAGAATTGTGTTGTGTGTTCTTCCGAATGAGGAAGAGTGTTATATATACAAGTGTAGGTGACCTATTTTAGGTAAAAAGACTAATAATCAGCTCATTACCCCTTTAGAAATAAAAGTAAATCTAGCCTAAATTATCGCCCTTAAATCATGCCATGTTTCCATATCCTTCACAACGTCCATCTCCGATTTAGCACATGCCATAGTTGTAAAGACGTGTCCTTTAATTGTGATGCTTGAGAGCGGATCCTGCTAGATGTCCTACAAAACAACATTAAATTCAACGAAAGCAACTGTTAGTATGTGGATCCTATGATGGTCCGTGATCCTGATCCTGGGACTCTGCTGAGGATCACTATCTGTCAAAGAAACAAGGATCACTGGTTAGGATCACATGTGAGGATCATGTATTGTAAAAATCCAGCCCTAACAATTGCCCCCAAAATATAAGGAGTGATTTTGTAAATAAATGAGTTATATTTTGTTCTGATCTTATCTTCAACGGACAACTCGGGTAACTAGCCGTTATAACCGGACTAGCCGTTGTGATCATTACGTCATTGAAGTGACATCCCTGCAAATCATGATTATAAATAGGAGATAGGGTAAGGATCGATTTGCATTTAAATTCAGGATATACTCCCTTTATAACCTCCAACGAAGATTGATTAGGTATTCTCTTCCTTTCTTTCTTCCTTTTCCTGCTCTGTTTTTTCTGCTTTTGCTCTGTTTCTGCTCCGCTACAAGTATGTTGCTCCGAAACTCTCCCCATAAGGATCACGAGAAGAGCAGTCCCCTGAAAAGCCAAGGGATCATTAAGGACTCTCCTACGGAGAGATGTTGCTTTACCGATGCTCATGTAGATAGGATTCGTCATTGCTTTCCGGCGGATGCTGTTTTCAAATCCTTCACATCCACTGCTTTGAGCGACTTTGTTTCAGACGCCTGGGTGATCTTTCCTGCAACTCCGTTTACCATAGGATATTCGTATCCTTTTCCGGCCTTCACCCAATCTTTCTTTTCTTTGACCGGCATATCTTATATCCAAGCTATGCCGATGATCTGGAGGGTCTTGTATACCTTCGAGAGGATCATCGAGCAGGAGGGGATTGATTTAGGGATGGCAGAGCTGGCCGAGCTTTATGATCTTACCACGTTTGGTTCTCATCGATATTTGCTGAAACGGAAGGCCGGGGAGGATCACCCTGTTTTAAAGGTTACCAAAAATGACACAAACTGGAAGCGTCGTTTCTTCTTTGTGAGAAGGGATTCCCTCCCTGATGGGAATGATCTGCCCAAGGAGTGGGCCACCCATGGTAGGATAGAGGATCCTGGAAGGATCACCATCAGACTTGTCTCTTATGATGAGGATCACTAATGTCTTGTTTTTTGTTTATTGTGCAGCTATCTCCATTGCTCATCTCAAGTTAACCCCTGCTGCCAGAGAGAGGGTTCTTGCTTTCAAGAAGCTTGATCCTGAAATCAGAAGTTTTCAAGTCACCGTCCAAGATTCTCAAGAAGTATCCTCCGCATCTGCCACTATGTCAAGTAAGTATCCTTATTAGAAAGTAAGTTATATGTGAGACTGTTTAATTAGTAAGGGAACTTATCTTGTTTTGATTGTGTAGGCGCTGGGAAACCTGCTAAGTCTGCCAAGTCTGCCTCCAAGTTCGGGATTGATGAACTTGCCAATGTCAAGTCTTCAAGAAAGAAGGCTTCTATTGCCAGTCCCTCTGCTTCGGCTCCTAAAGCACCTGTTAGAGGTAAGGGGAAGAAGAGGAAGACTTCTGAGGATCTCCAAGGATTTCCCCTGATCCGCCAACAGTTTCTCGACTATGTCAATGAGGTAAGGATCATTGCCCCTGTTGGTTATCCTTCACGAGTATCCTGCTTGTGTATTCCGCTTGTATATCCTGCTTCTATATCCTGCTTCTTTGAGGATCACCTGATCCTGAATTTACCCTTTTTTTCTCTTTTGCAGAAACTTGCTGAGATTGAGACCTATCTTGGCCATGTCGAGGATCAGGAAAGCCAAATCGCCGACCTCCAACAAATGGGCGTGTTAAAGGATCTCCAGATAGCCGATCTTGAGAAGGAACTCCGGGCTACAAAGGATGAGGCTGCTCAAAGGCTGATTGACATGGATGGCGAGAAACAGGAGATCATCCAAGATGCCAAGGTCTCTGCCGCAACTGCTATGTACAAGATACAGCTACAAATGGCTGCGGAGGCTCAGGATCCTGCCTTTGACAAAAGCTCATGGGACGTGGAGGGTTGGAAGGCAAGATTGGCAGAGCTGGAGGACGAGGACGAGGCTGAGGAGATCCCAATGCTGGAGGGCGGTGATGCTGACAAGGATCAGGGTGGAGAAGCTGGTGGTGATGGAGCAGCAAAGGTGTGAGCTGCTGGATTGGGCGATGATGGATATTTCGAGACTAGGCCGGAGCCCAATTTTTTGAGTTTGGTAGTGGTTTGTTTGTGGTTGTTGATGTTTGAAACAATTATGGTTTGTAATCTTTGAACAATAGTTTTTAGGGTTAAGGATCATGGATCCTTTGAACAATAGGTAGGATCGCAAATGGTGGAGGGATCCTCTGTTTGGGGGATGAAGCCTTTGTGATCCTGCCGCCTTTAATTTCCTGCACCTGCTAAGACCGCATAGACAATGGACACCCTTTGCCAACCCATGTGGACGGGCCACGTTTTGCTGGTAGAAATGTGGGTTGGCAATTTTGACAACTTTTTGAAAGGGTTTAAGATCCTTTTGTTAATAATATAACTTTAATCTTTCTGGCTTATCTCGTGTTGTTATCCTTTATTTATCTTCTTATTTTCCAGTTTTTAGAAACATATTTGTTAGAGTAACAAGAGTTGAGCAAACCATGTTTAATAAATTTAGGATATGATCCTAGATCAAATATCCTATCATTGAAAATTTTCAAGGATCATAGTTTTAGTTGTCAAAGTGTAGGGGTTGTTTAGTATAATCAAAATAGTCAAGGATCATACCTGAGGATCCAAGTTAGGATCCTAACCTTTAATCAAGATAACCATAAGTGAAATTTTAATGGATGATAAGGATTAAGGATCCTTATTTGTTTAACTTCGAGAAACTGAAAAATGGAACATATCTTGGGACTAAGCCAATGTAAAAGATAAATTAGTAGCTGGGGACATGCCCAAAGGATAACTGGGGATGATCCCAAAGGATCACTGGGGACAAGCCCAAAGGATAACTGGGGACAAGCCCGAGGGATAACTGGGGACAAGCCCGAGGGATAACTGGGGACAAGCCCGAGGGATAACTGGGGACAAGCCCAAAGGATCGTATGTAAACTGGAGTATGGCCCTTACTGGCGACTATCCAAACTTAGTGACATGAAAATGTCAAAACCTTAGCTAACGTGAAAACGTTAGAAACCTTATGAACGGATGTATGGTACGTCTACCATTATATGTAGGATCCTGGGTATAGCCAGTACGATGAGGTTGTCAGCCCCGGAAGTGGGTACTGGTCCCAAAGACGTGAACTATATCAGGATCATCGTGCGCTGCTGGCAGAAACTGGGGATAATCCCAAGGATAACTGGGGTTGGACCCAAGGATCTGCGTTGCTTTTGAAGATCTTTGACGATATGCTGTAGATACCTGAACTATCATAACTCAAATGGTTCGTGAGAAGAGGATGAAGGATATAGGATCCTTATCCTTTGGTAAAAAGTAAGGAAATGTAAATGTTTTAAGATAAGGACATTACCAGAGTAAGGATCACTGACATCACCGGGGTCTTTCGAGGATACTTTAGTGTAAGGATCACATGCTTGAAGGATCATGTTCACATAAAGTATCTCTTTAAGTGAACAGCATTCCAGGCTCTTGGTAACAAGTTTCCTTCCATAGTTAGCAATCTGTATGCCCCCTTTCCTGCTTCAGCTTCAATCAAGTAAGGGCCTTCCCACTTTGGTGCTAACTTCCCGTCAGCAGGATTAATAGTGTTTTGGAATGTTTTTCTCAACACCATATCTCCGACTTGGAACTTCCTTATCCTAACATTTTTGTTGTAAGCACCAGCCATTCTTTGTTGGTAGCTTGCCATCCTTATCCTAGCCAGATCCCTGATTTCCTCAATAGTATCCAAATCCTGAGCCAGGATTGTAGCATTTTCTTCAGGATCACGAGCACTTGTTCTAGCAGTTGGGATCACCATCTCTGTTGGGATCACTGCTTCTGCCCCAAATACTAAAGAAAAAGGTGTTTGACCAGTGGCATTCTTGGGAGTCGTTCTATCAGCCCATAGCACATAAGGTAACTCCTCTGCCCACTTTCCCTTCTTGGATCCTAGCTTCTTCTTCAGATTGTTGATGATGATCTTGTTGGATGATTCTGCTTGGCCATTGGCTTGTGGATGAACCGGTGTTGATGTTATCATCTTGATTCCCCAACTGTCACAAAAGTTAGTAGTTCTGCTTCCAATGAATTGGGAACCATTATCACATACAATTTCAGAGGGAATGCCAAATCTAGTTATAATGTTTCTTTTGATAAAGGATATAACTTCTTTTTCTCTGACTTGAGCAAAAGCTTCAGCTTCTATCCACTTAGAGAAGTAGTCAGTCATGGCAAGCATAAATACTTTTCCACCAGGTGCTTTAGGGAGCTTGCCAACTATATCCATCCCCCATCTCATGAATGGCCAAGAGGATGGTATGGGGTGTAGCAATTCAGCTGGTTGATGAAGGATATTGCTGTGTCTTTGACAAGGATCACATTTCCTAGCATATTCTACAGCATCCCTTTTCATGGTTAGCCAGTAGTATCCTGTTCTAAGGATCCTTGAGAACAATGCCCTGCCCCCAGTGTGGTTTCCACAATCTCCTTCATGGAAGTCTCTCAATACTTCTTCAATTTCAGGATCCTCGATACATCTCAAATATGGTCCTACAAGAGATCGTTTATATAGCACATTATTTAAGATTGTGAATTGAGATACCTTAATCCTGAAGGCTCTAGGATTTTCTCCCATCGGAATCTCCCCGTATTGCAAGTATCTTATGATTGGTGAGATCCATGATCCTGCATAAGATTGAGCTTCCTCACTAGGGATTACTGCAGTATCCTCTTCTATTTCCATGGCTACCTGATTTTCAATAGCAGGAGCCAGGATATGGATGATAGGGATACTTATATCTTCTGGAATCTTTAAGGATGATCCTAAGTTGGCCAATGCATCAGCTTCCGTGTTATCCTCCCTTGGTACCTGTGTTAAGCTGAAAGAGACAAAAGAGAGTGCCAATTCCTTGACTATTTCTAAATATTTGGTTAGTTTTTCACCTTTAACAGCATAGGATCCATTAAAGTGATTGGTGATCAATAATGAGTCTACATATACTTTAAGATACTTTACCCCCATATCCTTAGCAATTTGTAAGCCAGCAATTAAGGCTTCATATTCAGCCTCATTGTTAGTTGCTTGGAACTCACAGGCTATGGAGTGGGGTATTATGTCCCCCTGTGGCGATTTTAGTAGTATCCCGAGCCCTGTGCCCTTGACATTTGAGGATCCATCGGTGTGTAGTATCCAAGGATCCTTGGTCTCATCCAGCTGCTGGACTTCCAATTCTGCTTCTTTTTGTAGATCACTACTGAAATCAGCCACAAAGTCAGCTAATGCTTGGGATTTAATGGCTGTTCTTGGCTCATATCTTATATCATGGGCACTAAGCTTTACTGCCCACTTAGCCATTCTTCCTAACATCTCTGGTTTCCTGAGGACATTCTTAATTGGAAAGTTAGTTCTAACAACAATAGTATGGGTTTCAAAATAATGCCTTAACTTAGTTGATGCCATGATTAATGCAAGAATAAGCTTTTCGAGGTGTGAGTACCTGGATTCGGCATCAAGTAAACTCTTACTTACATAGTAGATAGGATATTGTGTACCTTCATGATCCTTAACAAGGACAACACTTACAGCAGTTGAGGATACCGCCAAATATAAGGATAACACATCTCCTTTTTCAGGCTTTGTTAATGCTGGTGCTGAGGACATATATTCTTTAAGGGCTTGTAAAGCATTCTCATGTTTCTCAGTCCATTCAAACTTCTTGTTCTTCCTTAGGATATCGTAAAATTCTTTACACTTTTCTGAGGATTTTGATATGAATCTGTTCAGAGCTGCTATGCTGCCTGTTAGCCTTTGCACATCCTTAGCGTTGGCAGGGGACTTGATGTTCACTAGTGCTTTAATTTGCTCCGGACTTGCTTCAATACCTCTCTGAGTTACCATATATCCTAGGAATTTACCTGCCTTAACGCCAAAGTGGCATTTTGAAGGATTAAGCTTCATGTTATAATTATCAAGGATATCAAATGCTTCTTCCAAATCCCTTAGGTGATCCTCAGCTTTCTTTGATTTGACTACCATATCATCTATGTATACTTCCATAGTTTGTCCAATTTGATCTTTGAACATCATATTTACCAGCCTTTGATATGTTGCACCTGCATTCCTTAATCCAAAAGGCATGGCAATATAACAATACAAACCTGTTGGGGTCATAAAGGCTGTATCCTCTTGGTCAGATGGTTCCATCTGAATTTGTTGGAATCCAGATGATGCATCCATAAAGGTCAACAGTTCATGCCCCGCTGTTGCATCCACCATGGAGTCAATGTGGGGTAATGGGAAAGGATCCTTGGGACATGCCTTATTCAGATCGGTGAAGTCGACACATACCCTCCACTTTCCATTTTTCTTTTGGACAACGACCACATTGGCTAACCATTTTGGATACTTTACCTCTCTGATCATACCTGCTCGAAGTAGTCTCTCTACTTCTTCTTGGATAATGGCATTCCTTTCTGGTGCAAACTTCCTCTTTTTTGATGGATTGGTTTGATAGACATGTCAATGCCAAGTTTGTGAGTAATAATATCCTTAGATATACCTGTCATATCTTCATGTTTCCAAGCAAAGGTAGATTTTCTTCTTTTGAGGAAGGATATTAAGTCTTCTTTCATCTTGCCAAGGATCCCTGATCCGATATAGATTTTTGATTCAGGATCACTAGGATCCAAGAGGATTTCGTCCACATCTTGTTCCCTTGCCTCCAAGACATTCCTCGGAGGATACTGTAATTGCTATTGCTCCCTTGGCTTCGAGGTTGGCTTCATGGATGAGGTATAACAATCCTTAGCCTCCTGCTGATCACTGTCGATCTTGATTATTCCCCATGGGCTAGGGAGCTTCACACATTGATGGTAGGTGGATGGGACTGCTTTCATATCATGTATCCAAGGCCTGCCAAGGATAACATTGCAACAAGACAAACAGTCAATAACACAAAATTTCTGATAATTATGTAATCCTTCCACGTAGATTGGGAGTTTGATGTCCCCCAGAGTTTTCTTCGTTTCTCCACTGAATCCTACAAGCACGGAGGATCTTGGTGTGATGTCTGATTCTGGGATACCCATTTTCTTCAGAACATCAAGCTGGATAATGTTCACTGAGCTTCCTCCATCGATAAGGATCCTGCGGACAAAATGGTTAGAGATAAAGAGAGTAATAACTAAACTATCATGATGAGGATCCTGAATGTTAATGCGATCATCCTCATCAAACGTTATCATCTTCCCTTCTGAGACACTTGATGTTCTAATAGGCCTTTCTCCATTATCCATTTTTGACTCCTTTGCATGCCTTTTGGCCGCCGAGAAGGATGTACCACAGATGTCTGATCCTCCGGAAATAAAGTTGATTACTTGTGCATTTGCCGGAGGTGCTGGAGCCTTCTCAGGGATCCTTTCAGGATCCTGAGTCCTTTGTTTTTTCTTCCCAATAATTCTTTTAGGTGCCCCTTGCTTAACAGATATCCAATCTCTTTTCTTAAAGCTATGCATTCTTCAATTAGATGCCCGAAATCTTCATGGTATGCACACCATTTTGACTTGTCTTTAGTCCCGGATGGTTTATCATTCTTCCTGGGCCACCTAGCTTTTTCTCCTAGATTCTGCATTGCAAGGATTAGCTCATGATTATCAACGGAAAAACAATATTCTGAGATTGGAGGATAATCTTCATCATCCTCTTCTTGGTCAACAGCATGCACATTCTGGTTGTCGTTTCTATGGTAGGATTTGAACTTATTGCTCTTGAAGGAGGATCCTTGCTTCTCCTGTTTTGAGGATCCTACTCGTCTCTCCTGGATCCTCTTGTCATCCTCTAGCCGGATGAACCTGAGTGCCCGAGTTCTTACTTCATCTAGGTTCCTGCATGGTGTCATAACAAGATCATCATAAAACAATGAATCCTTAAGCAGTCCTATTTTGAAGGCTTCAACAGCCGTAGCCATATCCAAGTTGGGAATGTCCAAGGATTCTTTACTAAATTTAGTTATATAATCCCTTAATGATTCATTATGATTTTGAGTTATCCTGTACAAATCACTAGTTAATCTTTCAAATTTTCTACTACAAGAGAATTGGTTATTGAATAAATTAACTAAATTAGCAAATGAAGTAATAGAGTAAGGGGGAAGACTTAGCAGCCATTTAAGAGCTGATCCAGTAAGAGTGGATCCAAATCCTTTACATAGGCATGCTTCCTTCAACTTTTCTGGGATAGGATTGATCTCCATCCTCTCCCTGTATTGTGTTATGTGCTCCTCTGGATCCGTTGTACCATCATACAGCTTCATAGTAGGGATATGGAACCTTTTGGGTACCTCTGCATCACAAATTGGCGGTGCAAAGCGAGATACCTTATGGCTTCCATCTGCAATCTCTGGGATAGGCTTGACTACCCCTGGAACACTTGAGATCATATCTTTTAGTTTCTGCAATTCCCTGGCCATAGCATGATTGACACCTGTATCCTGCATGAATCCATGGTTAGTGGTAAGATGATTATTTAAAGTGTTACCTCCCATCGAATTCAAGTTAGTGAATCCATATTGCTGGGATTCTGGGATAACGGAGGGACCAGTGGAAGCAATGGTCTGCATTGGAATGAAGTCCCCTTGATGGACATCTAGACTTCCTGTTTGCAAACTTTTTAGGGATCCTGGCATCTGGAAGGATCCTGGTATTTGGAAGGATCCTGGTATCTGGGATGATCCTGGAACGAAGGAGGATCCTTGAACCTGGGATGATCCTGGAACGAAGGAGGATCCTTGAAACTGCTGTGCTCCCGGATAGGCTCCCGAATTCATGAAGGATCCCATATGCTGGGGATAGGATCCTGCCGGCTGAAAGTGTGGGCCTGATGCCTGAGTCATTGCTGTCGATCCGAGGTGCAATCCTCTTGATTCTCCCATAATTTGCACGTCTGGAATTCCCGATGGCTGAGAAGTGATCATTGGAGTATCAAAGCTCAAGGATTTGGGCATCAGTGGGGAATGATCCTCTGCCGTTTTCTTTTGTCTTTTGAGATCTCCAATTTCCCTGAGGATCCTTTCATTAGTTTCATCCTGCCGCTGCATACGATCCTTCATCTGCAAAATCAAAGTAAATACGTCACTAGTACTGGGAATATAAGAATTCATAGCAGAAGGAGATGGAGTTTTAGAGTTAGTAGGAGTTTGTCTCTTCTCAGCATTCTTCTGGGATCCTGCCGGTGGAGGAGGCAGAGTGTTATGAGACGAGGTGACTGCAGACATTGCCGTGGACATGTTTTTCAATGATGAAGCCATGTAATTCTTTGAAATGATTTCGAACAGAAAGTTTTCTTATGAATGAAGCACCAATTGCCCCACGGTGGGCGCCAAACTGTTTTGGTCAAAAATCACACAAGGATAATGCAACCAAACCTATGTAAATGGGGTATGATGCTTGGTTTGTAGAAAAAATATAGGATCACTTCAATGTGAAATATGCAAAGACACAATGATTTATACGAGGAAAAAGCCCTTGATCAACGTATGATCTCCGGCATAAAAAACCTCGGGTGATGGCAACTACCGATCACCAAACTTCAATATAAGAAAAATAGTTACAACTTTGGATGATAATGAGCTGAGTACAAGGATCACTATAGTTTCGAATGTCTAAGCGTGTGAGAATTGTGTTGTGTGTTCTTCCGAATGAGGAAGAGTGTTATATATACAAGTGTAGGTGACCTATTTTATGTAAAAAGACTAATAATCAGCTCATTACCCCTTTAGAAATAAAAGTAAATCTAGCCTAAATTATCGCCCTTAAATCATGCCATGTTTCCATATCCTTCACAACGTCCATCTCCGATTTAGCACATGCCATAGTTGTAAAGACGTGTCCTTTAATTGTGATGCTTGAGAGCGGATCCTGCTAGATGTCCTGCAAAACAACATTAAATTCAACGAAAGCAACTGTTAGTATGTGGATCCTATGATGGTCCGTGATCCTGATCCTGGGACTCTGCTGAGGATCACTATCTGTCAAAGAAACAAGGATCACTGGTTAGGATCACATGTGAGGATCATGTATTGTAAAAATCCAGCCCTAACAGCTGTTAAAGGTGAAAAGCTAACCAAATATTTGGAGATAGTCAAAGAATTGGCACTCTCTTTTGTTTCCTTTAGTGAGACACAGGTACCAAGGGAAGAAAACGCAGAGGCTGATGCATTGGCTAATCTAGGATCATCTTTGAAGATCCCAGAGGATATAAGTATTCCTATTATCCATATCCTGACCCCTGCTATCGAGGATCGTGTGGCTATGGAGATAGGAAAGGATTCTGCAATCATCCCTAGTGATGATACTCAATCTCATTCAGGATCATGGATCCTCCCGATCATGAGATACATACAACATGGGCAGATTCCTACAGGAGAAAACCCTAGGGCTTTCAAAATTAAGGTATCTCAATTTACAATATTGAATAATATGTTGTATAAGTGATCTCTTGCAGGACCATATCTAAGATGTATCTAGGATCCTGAAATCCAAGAAGTCTTAAAGGATTTCCATGAAGGAGATTACGGAAATCACACTGGGGGCAGGGCATTATTCTCAAGGATCCTGAGGACAGGGTACTATTGGCCAACTATGAAGAGGGATGCTGTGGAGTATGCCAAGAAGTGTGATCCTTGTCAGAGACACAGTAATATCCTTCATCAACCGGCTGAACTTTTGCATCCTATATCTTCCTCTTGGCCATTTATGAGATGGGGAATGGATATAGTTGGTAAGCTTCCTAAGGCACCTGGTGGAAAAGTGTTCATGCTTGCTATGACTGATTACTTCTCCAAGTGGATAGAAGCTGAAGCCTTTGCCCAAGTCAGAGAAAAGGAAGTTATATCCTTCACTAAAAGAAACATTATTACTAGATTTGGTATACCTTCTGAAATTGTATGTGATAATGGATCCCAATTTATTGGGAGTAGAACTACTAACTTTTGTGACAGCTGGGGGATTAAGATGATAACATCAACACCAGTCCACCCTCAAGCTAATGGTTAGGCATAATCATCTAACAAGATCATCATCAACAACTTGAAAAAGAAGCTTGGGTCCAAGAAAGGAAAATGGGCAGAAGAACTACCTTATGTGCTTTGGGCTGATAGGACAACTCCCAAGAATGCTACTGGCCAAACTCCATTTTCTTTGGTATTTGGGGCAGAATCAGTGATCCCTACAGAGATGGTGGTTCCTACTGCAAGAACAAGTATCCGTGATCCTGAAGGAAATGCTGAAAACTTGGTTCAAGACCTAGATACTATAGAAGAACTCAGGGATTTGGCAAGGATAAGGATGGCCAGTTATCAACAAAGGATGGCTGGAGCCTACAACAAAAATGTCAGGATCAGGAGATTCCAAGTTGGTGATATGGTATTAAGTAAAGCATTTCAGAATACCACCAATCCTACTGATGGAAAGCTGGCACCAAAGTGGGAAGGTCCTTACTTGATTGAAGCTGAGGCATGAAAGGGGCATATCGATTGCTAACAATGGAAGGTGATTTGTTACCAAGAGCCTGGAATGCTGTTCATTTGAAGAAATACTTCATGTGACAAGGATCCATGATCCTCGCATGACAAGTATCCTTGAAGGATCCTTGCAGAACAAATGATCCTCATTTTGGTAACATTCTAATTTCAAACTATTTCATTCTTTTATTCTCTTATATAAGGATAAGGATCCTGCATCCTTATTATCCTCTTTTCACTTCATTTCTGAGTTTGAAGGTTCAGGTATCCTTAACAGGACTGATTATCCACAGAAGTATCCGATTATTTGGGCTTGACCCCAGTCTTTTGGGCTAGTCCCCAGTTTGGGTCTGTCCCCAGTATCGCCAGTAGCGCACGATGATCCTGGTACAGTTCATGGCAATGGTTCCAGTACTCGCTTTAGAGGCTGACAATTTCATTGTACTGGCTGTACCTAGGATCCTACGTATTGTTAGGGCTGGATTTTTATTATAAGTGATCCTTACACGTGATCCTAACCAGTGATCCTTGTTTCCTTGGCAGACAGTGATCCTCAGCCGGACTTCAGGATCAGGATCATGGGACATTATAGGATCCTCATACTAACGATCATCTTCGCTTAATGCAATGTTATTTTTGCAGGAATATCTAGCAGGATACGCTCTAGGCACCATGATCCAGGGACGCGTCTTCACAATTATGGCAAGAGCTTAATTGAAGAAAGACGTTGCACAGGATATGGAAACATGGCTTGATTCATGGGCAGCAATTTAGGCTAGATTGTCTTTATTTCTAAAGGGGTAATGAGCTGATAATTAGTCCTTTTACCTAAAATAGGTCACCTACACTTGTATATATACCACTCTCCATCATTTGGAAGAGGACACACGACATACAACGCAACTCTCACACACTTAGACACTCGAAACAATAGTGATCCTTGTACTCAGCTCATTATCATCCGAAGTTGTAATCATTTTGTTCTTATATTGAAGTTTGGTGATCGGTAGTTGCCATCACCCGAGGTTTTTTATGCCGGAGATCATATATTGATCAAAGGCTTTTTCCTCGTATAAATCGTTGTGTCTTTGCATCTTTATCACAGAAGTGATCCTTTACTTTCATAATTAACCAAGCATCATACCCCGTTTACATAAAGTTTGGTTACATTATCCTTGTGTGATTTTTGACCAAAACAGTTTGGCGCCCACCGTGGGGCAATTGGTGCTTCATTCATAAGAAAATCTTTTGTTCGAAATCATTTCAAAGAGTTACATGGCTTCATCATTGAAGAACACGTCCACGGCGATGTCTGCAGTCACCTCATCACAGACCACTTTGCCTCCTCCACCGGCAGAATCTCAGAAAAATACTGAGAAGAGATCAACTCCCACTTTCTCTAAACCTCCATCTTCTTCTGCTATGAATTCTTCTATTCCTAGTACTAGTGATATATTTGCTTTAATTTTGCAGATGAAGGATCGTATGCAGCGGCAGGATGAGACTAATGACAGGATCCTCAGGGAAATTGGAGACCTCAAAAGACAAAAGAAAGCGGCAGAGGATCACTCCCCACTGATGCCCAAATCCTTGAGCTTCGATACTCCAATGATCACTTCCCAGCCATCAGGGATCCCGGACGTGCAAATCATAGGGGAGTCAAGAGGATCACATCTCAACTCGGCAGCAATGACTCAGACATCAGGCTCACATTTTCAGCCAGTAGGATCCTATCCTCAGTACATGGGATCCTTCATGAATTCAGGAGCCTATCCGGGGGCACAGCAGTTTCAAGGATCCTACTTTGTTCCAGGATCATCCCAGGTTCAAGGATCCTCCTTTGTTCCAGGATCATCCCAGGTTCAAGGATCCTCCTTCGTTCCCGGATCATCCTAGACACCAGGATCCTTCCAGATACCAGGATCCCTAAAAAGTTTGCAAACAGGAAGTCTAGATGTCCATCAAGGGGACTTCATTCCAATGCAGACCATTGCTTCCACTGGTCCCTCCGTTGCAATATGGGTTCCCTAACTTGAACCCAATGGGAGGTAACACTTTAAATAATTATCCTACCACTAACCATGGATTCATGCAGGATACAGGTACCAATCATGCTATGGCCAGGGAGTTGCAGAAGCTAAAAGATATGATCTCAAGTGTTCCAGGGGTAGTCAAGCCTATCCCAGAGATTGCAGATGGAAGCCACAAGGTATCTCGCTTTGCACCACCAATTTGTGATGCAGAGGTACCCAAAAGGTTCCATATCCCTACCATGAAGCTGTATGATGGCACAACGGATCCAGAGGAACATATAGCACAATACAGAGAGAGGATGGAGATCAATCCTATCCCAGAAAAGTTGAAGGAAGCATGCCTATGTAAAGGATTTGGATCCACTCTTACTGGATCAGCTCTTAAGTGGCTGCTAAGTCTTCCCCCCTACTCTATTACTTCATTTGCTAATTTAGTTAATTTATTCAATAACCAATTCTCTTGCAGCAGAAAATTTGAAAGATTAACTAGTGATTTGTACAGGATAACTCAAAACCATAATGAATCATTAAGGGATTATATAACTAAATTTAGTAAAGAATCCTTGAACATTCCCAACTTGGATATGGCTACGGCTGTTGAAGCCTTCAAAATGGGACTGCTTAAGGATTCATTATTCTATGATGATCTTGTTATGACACCATGCAGGAATCTAGATGAAGTAAGAACTCGAGCACTCAGGTTCATCCGGCTAGAGGATGACAAGAGGATCCAGGAGAGACAAGTAGGATCCTCAAAACAGGAGAAGCAAGGATCCTCCTTCAAGAACAACAAATTCAAATCCTACCATAGAAATGAGAACAAGAATGTGCATGCTGTTGACCAAGAAGAGGATGATGAAGATTATCCTCCAATCTCAGAATACTGTTTTTCCGTTGACAATCATGAATTGATCCTTGCAATGCAGAATCTAGGTGAAAAAGCTAGATGGCCCAGGAAGAATGATAAACCATCCGGGACTAAAGACAAGTCAAAATGGTGTGCATACCATGAGGATTTCGGGCATCTAACTGAAGAATGCATAGCTTTAAGAAAAGAGATTGGATATCTGTTAAGCAAGGGGCACCTAAAAGAATTGTTGGGAAGAAAAAAGCAAAGGACTCAGGATCCTGAAAGGATCCCCGAAAAAGCTCCAGCACCTCCGGCAAATGCACAAGTGATCAACTTTATATCCGGAGGATCAGACATCTGTGGTACATCCTTCTCGGCGGCCAAAAGACATGCAAAAGAATCAAAAATGGACAATGGTGAAAGGCCTATTAGAACATCAAGTGTCTCAGAAGGGAAGATGATAACATTTGATGAGGATGATCGCATTAACATTCAGGATCCTCACCATGATAGTTTAGTTATCACTCTCTTCATCTCTAACCATTTTGTCCGCAGGATCCTTATTGATGGCGGGAGCTCAGTGAACATTATCCAGCTGGATGTCCTGAAGAAGATGGGAATCCCAGAATCAGACATCACACCAAGATCCTCCGTGCTTGTAGGATTCAGTGGGGAAACGAAGAAAACTCTGGGGGACATCAAACTCCCAATCTACGTGGAAGGATTACATAATTATCAGAAATTTTGTGTTATTGACTGTTTATCCTGTTGCAACGTTATCCTTGGCAGGCCTTGGATACATGATATGAAAGCAGTCCCATCTACCTACCATCAATGTGTGAAGCTCCCTAGCCCATGGGGGATAATCAAGATCGACAGTGATCAGCAGGAGGCTAAGGATTGTTATACCTCGTCTATGAAACCAACCTCGAAGCCAAGGGAGCAATAGCAATTACAGTATCCTCCGAGGAATGTCTTGGAGGCAAGGGAACAAGATGTGGATGAAATCCTCTTGGATCCTAGTGATCCTGAATCAAAAATCTATATCGGATCAGGGATCCTTGGCAAGATGAAAGAAGACATGATATCCTTCCTCAAAAGAAGAAAATCTACCTTTGCTTGGAAACATGAAGATATGACAGGTATATCTAAGGATATTATTACTCACAAACTTGGCATTGACAGGTCTATCAAACCAATCCATCAAAAAAGAAGGAAGTTTGCACCAGAAAGGAATGCCATTATCCAAGAAGAAGTAGAGAGACTACTTCGAGCAGGTATGATCAGAGAGGTAAAGTATCCAAAATGGTTAGCCAATGTGGTTGTTGTCCAAAAGAAAAATGGAAAGTGGAGGGTATGTGTCGATTTCACTGATCTGAATAAGGCATGTCCCAAGGATCCTTTCCCATTACCCCACATTGACTCCATGGTGGATGCAACAGCGGGGCATGAACTATTGACCTTTATGGATGCATCATCTGGATTCCAACAAATTCAGATGGAACCATCTGACCAAGAGGATATAGCCTTTATGACCCCAACAGGTTTGTATTGTTATATTGCCATGCCTTTTGGACTAAGAAATGCAGGTGCAACATATCAAAGGCTGGTGAATATGATGTTCAAAGATCAAATTGGAAAAACTATGGAGGTGTACATAGATGACATGGTGGTCAAGTCAAAGAAAGCTAAGGATCACCTAAGGGATTTGGAAGAAGCATTCGATATCCTTGATAGTTACAACATGAAACTTAATCCTTCGAAATGCCATTTTGGTGTTAAGGCAGGAAAGTTCTTAGGATACATGGTAACCCAGAGGGGCATTGAAGCAAGTCCGGAACAAATCAAAGCATTAATAAATATCAAATCTCCTGCCAATGCCAAGGATGTTCAAAGACTGACAGGCAGGATAGCAGCTTTGAACAGGTTCATATCGAAATCCTCAGAAAAATGCAAAGAATTCTACGATATCCTAAGGAAGAATAAGAAGTTTGAATGGACTGAGAAGCATGAGAAGGCTTTACAAGCCCTTAAAGAATATATGTCCTCAGCACCAGCATTAGCAAAACCGGAAAAAGGAGATGTGTTATCCTTATACCTGGCGGTATCCTTAACCGCTGTAAGTGCTGTCCTTGTCAAGGATCATGAAGGTACACAATATCCTATCTACTATGTAAGTAAAAGTCTACTTGATGCCGAATCCAGGTACTCACACCTCGAAAAACTTATTCTTGCATTAATCATGGCATCCACTAAGTTAAGGCATTATTTTGAAACCCATACTATTGTTGTTAAAACTAATTTTCCAATTAAGAATGTCCTCAGGAAACCGGAGATGTCAGGGAGAATGGCTAAGTGGGCAGTGAAGCTTAGTGCCCATGATATAAGATACGAACCAAGAACAGCCATTAAATCACAAGCCTTAGCCGACTTTGTGGCTGATTTCAGTAGTGATCTACAAAAAGAAGCAGAATTGGAGGTCCAGCAGCTGGATGAAACCAAGGATCCTTGGATACTACACACTGACGGATCCTCAAATGTCAAGGGCACAGGGCTCGTGATCCTACTAAAATCGCCACAGGGGGACATAATACCCCACTCCATAGCCTGTGAGTTCCAAGCAACTAACAATGAGGCTGAGTATGAAGCCTTGATTGCTGGTTTGCAAATTGCTAAGGATATGGGGGTAAAATATCTTAAAGTATATGTAGACTCATTATTAATCACCAATCACTTTAATGGATCCTATGCTGTTAAAGGTGAAAAACTAATCAAATATTTAGAGATAGTCAAAGAATTGGCACTCTCTTTTGTTTCTTTTAGCTTAAAACAGGTACCAAGGGAGGATAACACGGAAGCTGATGCATTGGCCAACTTAGGATCATCCTTAAAAATTCCAGAAGACATAAGTATCCCTATCATCCATATCCTGGCTCCTGCTATTGAAAATCAAGTGGCCATGGAAATAGAAGAGGATACTGCAGTAATCCCTAGTGAAGAAGCTCAATCTTATTCAGGATCATGGATCCCACCAATCATGAAATACTTGCAAAACGGAGAGATTCCAATGGGAGAAAATCCTAGAGCTTTCAGGATCAAGGTATCTCAATTTACAATCTTAAATAATGTGCTATATAAACGATCCCTTGCAGGACCATATTTAAGATGTATTAAGGATCCTGAAATTGAAGAAGTGTTGAGAGACTTCCATGAAGGAGATTGTGGAAACCACACTGGGGGCAGGGCATTATTCTCAAGGATCCTTAGAACAGGATACTACTGGCCAACCATGAAAAGGGATGCTGTAGAGTATGCTAAGAAGTGTGATCCTTGCCAAAGACATAGCAATATCCTCCATCAGCCAGCTGAATTTTTACACCCAATACCATCCTCTTGGCCATTCATGAGATAGGGGATGGATATAGTTGGCAAGCTCCCTAAAGCACCTGGTGGAAAAGTATTTATGCTTGCTATGACTGACTACTTCTCTAAATGGATAGAAGCTGAAGCTTTTGCTCAAGTCAGAGAAAAAGAAGTTATATCCTTTATCAAAAGAAACATTATAACTAGATTTGGCATTCCCTCTGAAATTGTATGTGATAATGGTTCCCAATTCATTGGAAGCAGAACTACTAACTTTTGTGACAGTTGGGAAATCAAGATGATCACATCAACACCAGTTCACCCACAAGCCAATGGTCAAGCAGAATCATCCAACAAGATCATCATCAACAATCTGAAGAAGAAGCTAGGATCCAAGAAGGGGAAATGGGCAGAGGAGTTACCTTATGTGCTATGGGCTGATAGGACAACTCCCAAGAATGCCACTGGTCAAACACCTTTCTCTTTAGTATTTGGGGCAGAAGCAGTGATCCCAACAGAAATGGTGATCCCAACTGCTAGAACAAGTGCTCGTGATCCTGAAGAAAATGCTACGATCCTAGCTCAGGATTTGGATACTATTGAGGAAACCAGGGATCTAGCTAGGATAAGGATGGCAAGCTACCAACAAAGAATGGCTGGTGCCTACAACAAAAATGTCAGAATAAGGAAGTTCCAAGTCGGAGACATGGTGTTGAGAAAAGCATTTCAAAATACTATCAATCCTGCTGACGGGAAGTTAGCACCAAAATGGGAAGGCCCTTACTTAATTGAAGCTGAAGCAGGAAAGGGGGCATACAGATTGCTAACTATGGAAGGAAACTTGTTACCAAGAGCCTGGAATGCTGTTCACTTAAAGAGATACTTTATGTGAACATGATCCCTCAAGCATGTGATCCTCACACTGAAGTATCCTCGAAGGATCCCAATGATGTCAGTGATCCTTATTCTGGTAATATGCTTATCCTAAAACATTTACATTTCCTTACTTTTTACCAAAGGATAAGGATCCTGTATCCTTCATCCTCTACTCACGAAACATTTGAGTTATGATAGTTCAGGTATCTTCAGCATATCGTCAAAGATCTTCAAAAGCACCGCAGATCCTTGGGTCCAACCCCAGTTATCCTTGGGATTATCCCCAGTTTCCGCCAGCAGCGCACGATGATCCTGATATAGTTCACGTCTTTGGGACCAGTACCCACTTCCGGGGCTGACAACCTCATCGTACTGGCTATACCCAGGATCCCCCGTATAATGGTAGACGTACCATACATCCGTTCCTAAGGTTTCTAACGTTTTCACGTTAGCTAAGGTTTTGACATTTTCATGTCACTAAGTTTGGATAGTCGCCAGAAAGGGCCATACTCCAGTTTACATACGATCCTTTGGGCTTGTCCCCAGTTATCCTCTGGGCTTGTCCCCAGTTATCCTATGGGCTTGTCCCCAGTGATCCTCCGGATCATTCTCAGTTATCCTTTGGGCATGTCCCCAGTTACTAATTTATTTCTTACATTGGCTTAGTCCCAAGTTGTGCTTCGTTTTTCAGGATTGTCAAAGGTAAAACACATAAGGATCCTTAATCCTTATTATCCATCAAAATCTTATCTACGATTGTCTCGATTGAAGGTTAGGATCCTAACTTGGATCCTCAGGTATGATCCTTGACTATTTTGATTATATTCATTATCCTAACCGACCCTTATACTTTGACAACCAAAACCTATGATCCTTGAACTAAAGTACTTTGAAAATTTTCAATATCAGGATATTTGATCTGGGATCATATCCTAAATTTGGATAACATATTTTCAACTCTTGCCACTTTAAACAAATATACTACAAAAAAGAAGATAATTAAAGGATAACAACATGAGATAAGCCAGAAAAGTTAAAGTTATATTATTAAACAAAAGGATCATTAACCCTTTCAAGAAAGTTGTCAAAATTGCCAACCCACATTTCTACCAGCAAAACGTGGCCCGTCCACATGGGTTGGCAATGGGTGTCCATTGTCTATGCGGTCTTAGCATTGTGCAGGAGATTAAAAGCGGCAGGATCACAAAGGCTTCATCCCCCAAACAGAGGATCCCTCCACCTTTTGCAATCCTACCTATTGTTCTAAGGATCCAGGATCCTTAACCCTAAAAACTATTGTTCGAAGATTACAAACCATAATTGTCTCAAACCATCAACAACCACAAAAACCACTACCAAACCTAAAAAAATGGGCTCCGGCCTAGTCAACAATATCCATCATCGCCCAATCATGCAGCCTGCTCCTTTGCTGCTCCATCACCACCGGCTGCTCCACCTTGATCCTTGTCAGCATCACCTCCCTCCAGCATTGGGATATCCTCAGCCTCATCCTCGTCCTCCAGGTCCGCCAGCCTTGCCTTCCAACCTTCAACGTCCCATGAGCTTTTGTCAAAGGTAGGATCTTGAGCCTCCTCAGCCATCTGGAGTTGTATCTTGTACATAGCAATTGCCGCCGAGACCTTGGCATCTTGGGTGATCTCCTACTTCTCGTTATCCATATCAATCAGCCTTTGAGCAGCCTCATCCTTGGTAGCCCGGAGTTCTTTCTCAAGATCTGCTATCTTGAGATCCTTTAACACACCCATTTGCTGGAGGTCGGCAATTTGGCTCTCCTGGTCCTCAACATGGCCAAGATAGGTCTCAATCTCGGCAAGTTTCTGTAACAAGAGAAAAAAGACAAGCTTAGGATCAGGTGATCCTCAAAAGAGCAGGATACACAAGCAGGATATTCGTGACGGATAACCAACAGGGGCAATGATCCGTACCTCATTCACGTAGTCAAGGAATTGCTGGCGGAGGAGGGGAAATCCCTGGAGATCATCTGAAGCCTTCCTCTTCTTCCCTTTGCCTCGGATAGGCGCTTTAGGAGCTGATGCTGAAGGACTGGCAGCAGGAGCCTTCTTCTTCGAAGACGTGACATTGGCAAGATCACTTATCCCAAATTTGGAGGCAGATTTAACAGACCTGGCAGATTTTCCAGCACCTACACAATTCAAAAACAAGATAAGTTCCCTTATTAAATTAAATACTCTTACATAAAACTTACTTTCTATGAGGATACTTACTTGACATTGTGGCAGATGCAGAGGATATCTCTTGAGAATCTTGGATAGTGACTTGGAAGCTTCTAACTTCAGGATCAAGCTTTTTAAAAGCTAACACTCTTTCTCTTGCAGCAGGGGTCAACTTTAAGTGAGCAACGGAAATAGCTGCATAAAAGACAAAAAAAAAAAAAAAAAAAAGACATTAGTGATCCTCATCATATGAGACAGGACTGATAGTGATCCTTCGAGGATCCTCTACCCTACCATGAGTGGCCCATTCCTTGGGCAGATCCTTCCCATCCGGGATGGAATCCCTTCTAACAAAGAAAAAACGACGCTTCCAGTTTGTATCATTCTTGGTGACCTTGAAGACAGGGTGATCCTCCCCGGCTTTCCGTTTCAGCAGATACCGGTAAGAACCAAAAGTGGTAAAATCGTAAAGCTCGGCCAACTCCGTCATCCCCAGATCAATCCCTTTCTGCTCAATGATCCTCTCGAAGGTATACAGAACCCTCCAGATCATCGGCATAGCTTGGATATAAGAGATGCCGGATTGGGTGAAGGATGGAAAAGGATATGAATACCCTATGGTGAATGGAGTAGCAGGAAAAGCCACCCAGGTATTCGAGACAGAGTCACTCAGAGCGGTAGGTGTGAAGGACTTGAAAATAGCGTTCGCTGGAAAGCAATGACGAATTTTGTCTATGTGAACATCAGTAAAGCAGCACCTCTCCATAGGAGAATCCTTGATAATCCCCTGGCTTTTTAAGGGACTATCCTTCTTGGAATCCTTGTGTGGAGAATTCCGGAGCAACATATTTGTGACGGGACGGAAACAGAATAAAAGCAAAAAAAAAAAAACAGAGCAAGAGAAGGAAGAAAGGAAAGAAAGAAGAAGAGAGTACCTGGTCAATCCTCGGTAGCAATTATAAAGGGAAGATATTTCGAATTTAAATGCAGAGTGATCCTAACCCTATCTCCTATTTATAATCATGATTTGCAGGGATTGTCACATCTGTGACGTAATGATCACAACGGCTAGTCCGCTTATAACGACTAGTTATCCGAATAGTCCGTTGGAGATAAAGATCAGAGCAAAATATAATTCGTTTATTTACAATAAACTCTTCATATTTTGGGGGCAATTGTTAGGGCTGGATTTTTATTATAAGTGATCCTTACACGTGATCCTAACCAGTGATCCTTGTTTCCTTGGCAGACAGTGATCCTCAGCCGGACTTCAGGATCAGGATCATGGGACATTATAGGATCCTCATACTAACGATCATCTTCGCTTAATGCAATGTTATTTTTGCAGGAATATCTAGCAGGATACGCTCTAGGCACCATGATCCAGGGACGCGTCTTCACAATTATGGCAAGAGCTTAATTGAAGAAAGACGTTGCACAGGATATGGAAACATGGCTTGATTCATGGGCAGCAATTTAGGCTAGATTGTCTTTATTTCTAAAGGGGTAATGAGCTGATAATTAGTCCTTTTACCTAAAATAGGTCACCTACACTTGTATATATACCACTCTCCATCATTTGGAAGAGGACACACGACATACAACGCAACTCTCACACACTTAGACACTCGAAACAATAGTGATCCTTGTACTCAGCTCATTATCATCCGAAGTTGTAATCATTTTGTTCTTATATTGAAGTTTGGTGATCGGTAGTTGCCATCACCCGAGGTTTTTTATGCCGGAGATCATATATTGATCAAAGGCTTTTTCCTCGTATAAATCGTTGTGTCTTTGCATCTTTATCACAGAAGTGATCCTTTACTTTCATAATTAACCAAGCATCATACCCCGTTTACATAAAGTTTGGTTACATTATCCTTGTGTGATTTTTGACCAAAACACGTATAATGGTAGACGAACCATACATCCGTTCCTAAGGTTTCTAACGTTTTCACGTTAGCTAAGGTTTTGGCATTTTAATGTCATTAAGTTTGGATAGTCGCCAGTAAGGGCCATACTCCAGTTTACACACAATCCTTTGGGCTTGTCCCTAGT